>NC_085841.1:69706573-70017406 GCF_035594765.1 Anolis carolinensis
TCAGACTCTGAGTAGATTTGGGACACCTGGTGTTTGGGTGTGAGTGTTTGGTCACCCTGGAGGAAGGGGAATAAAATGGGAATGTTTGGCCACTGCACCTTGCATGTGGCAAGGTGTTGCTGAGGCGCCATTGAGATCTCTGTGTTTCCATGAAGACTGGACTTGGACTATGATTTGAATCTGCTGTTATCACCTAGCTTGGCTCTCGCTGTGTCTTATCGTGGACCTGTTTTGGATGACTGCACCCTCTTCAGACCTTGGATCGGAATTTGACCTTGCTACTGCCTTCGCCCTGTGATTGATGACTACTATCGGCTTTTGACTCCTGGCTTGCTCTTTGGACACCGCTGTTATCTCCTGACCTGACCTTGGAATCCCGGACGACGTCTTTTCACCATCCTTTTGGAGCCTTCGGCTTTATCCACATTGTGGAAGCAGTCTACTGCATTCTTTGTTTGTTTGTTTGTTTCCTGACCAATTTGGTGTTTTCTTTTGGGAACTGTTCCTTTGAAAACTACAGAGCCGGCTGGCAGGGCTTGGACTCAGAAAGTGCAGTTTGCACTAAGTTTGTTTAGCTTTGTTTTTACCTGCTTGTGTTGCTGAATTATATTTTTGTTTGAACTGCTCTTGAAGCACTGATAGTGAAGTGTTTCAAGGTTTTTTCTGTGTTAACATTACTTTTTGGCTTATCTGCTGAATAAACTCTATTTTTGTTCGCTAATTGGCGAACAAAACGGGAACTCCCCAACGGGAACTCGGGGCGGCTTACATGGGGCCATGCCCAGAACAATACAATATAACAAAATATAATAGAACAACAAATCATAGCACATTAAACAACACAATAAAAGAAAATATACACTACATTAAACAAGATCAAAAGAACAATAAAACCAAGGGCGGGCCACATGAACACTAGGTTAAAACTCGGGGTGAGAAAGGAAGTAGGAGTAAAAACCACAGAGGACAGGGTCATAAAGTGGCGGTGCAATCTGGAGGACAAATATTGAAGGAGAGCAGCAAAAGGGATGTATGTAGTGATTACTCTCCAAAGGCACAACGGAAGAGCCATGTTTTCAGGTCTTTCTTAAAGGCTGCTAATGTGGGGGCTTGCCTAATCTCACCGGGCAGTGAGTTCCACAGTCGGGGGGCCACAGCAGAGAAGGCCCTCTTCCTTGTTCCCACAAGGCGGGCCTGAGATATAGGCAGTGGTGACAGGAGAGCCTCCCCTGATGATCGAAGAGATCGGGCAGGTTTATGATAGGAGATACGGTCACGAAGGTAGGTGGGTCCCAAACCATTTAGGGCTTTATAGATGATAGTCTGCACCTTGAATTGGGACCGGAAAATGAACGGCAGCCAGTGGAGCTCCTTGAACAAGGGAGTGGATCTCTCCCTGTAACTCGCCCCAGTTATTAGTCTGGCCACCGAACGCTGGACCAATTGTAATTTCCGGGCCGTCTTCAAGGGAAGCCCCATGTAGAGCACATTGCAGTAGTCCAGTCTAGAGGTAACTAAGGCATGGACCACCGTGGTCAAGTCAGACTTCACGAGGTATGGTCGCAGTTGGCGCACGAGTTTTAGTTGTGCGAAAGCCCTCCCGGTCACCGCCGACACCTGCGCCTCAAGCGTCAACGCTGAGTCCAGGAGGACCCCCAAACTGCGGACCTGTGATTTCAGGGGGAGTGCAACCCCGTCCAGCACAGGTTGCCACCCGATACCCCGATCAGACGAGCGACTGACCAGGAGGGCCTCTGTCTTGTCATGAGTATTTGGGTAATATTTCCCATCCCTTTGCTCAGGAGTGAGGATCTTCTTTCTGTTCAATAGCCAACTTCCTTCACAGAGAAATCCTCAAAGGCCACATTCCAATGATGGGTATGCCTAAAGGCAAAAGAGTCAGACTGAAGATACCAGTGTATTTTATCTTAAAATGTGTGCTGTCAATAACTGAACCTTAAGAGAAATACTTCAACCTCTTAGAACAAGGAGAGGACATATAAAACTGGGAAACTGCTGGAAGATTATATAATGATCATAAATTTAAGATGGCCCAGAAGTGTGATGCCAAAACAAAGAAGGCAAATAATATTTCAGGCTGCATAAATAAAACTGCAGTTTCTAAGGCCCTTTCCACACAGCTGTATTAAATCTACATTGAACTGGATTATATGGCAGTGTATGGTCCTGGGTAATCCAGTTCAAAGCAGATATTATGGATTATCTGCCTTGATATTCTGGGTTATATGGCTGTGTGAAAGAGCCCTAAGACAAATGTAGTAAAAGTCCCATTATATTCTGTGTTTTCTGGAATACTGTGTTCAGATCTGGATGTCTCGCTTTAAGAAGGAGACAGACAATTTGGGGCCGGGTTGGAAAAGAGCAAAAAGAATAATTATGGAGAACAAAACATCTTAGAAAAGGTAGAAGTATTTGGGAATTTTCAGCCTGGTGAAGAGAAGACAGAGGAATGATGTTTTTGGATTCTTTAAACATCTAGAGAAAATATGTAATACTTTAGAGTGTTTGATCTTTGCTACAGGAGGGTAGAAGAAGATCTGATGGCTCTGAGTTACAGGAGTGTAGATTTTGATTGAATATTAGAATAAACCTCTTGACGGTAGTTCAACAATGAAACCAACTGTCTAGAGAGGGTCCACGTAAGAGTGTGAGGAATAATGGGGGAACCACCATTAAAGAAAAGAAAGCATACTTGCATAATCTAATGGAAAGATGCTCAAGCCGTGGCTCCAGACATGTTGATCATCAACTGATTGATTGTGAGGGAGGTGTGTGTGAAGGGTGGGGCTAGGGGAAGATAAAAGGGGAAGACACAGAGAAGGGAGGAGAAAGATAAGAAAGAATGGGAGAAATGCCTTTGAATCCTCCTGTGATGAGAGTGCAATAAAAGAACTATTGAATCTTGCCTGCTTTTACTTGAATACTATTTTTACATTACCCAAATGGCAGAGGAAAAGCTTTTGACATGAATGCTAGAGGTTATGTCATTTCTCTCCCAATGGAAGAAGAACAAACTGCTACAGGGTGCTATGAATGTTCCAGGCAGATTTTTTGAATTGAGCAGAGTGTTGGACTATATGGCCTAAAGGGGCCTCTCCAACTTTATATTTCTATGTAATCATGGATTTAACAGCACTTCATGGATTGTTCACGGACACATTACCTGTCTTTCTGACTGTCTATCTGGATCTCAAGGGGC
The DNA here is from genome assembly GCF_035594765.1 of Anolis carolinensis. Classification (NCBI taxonomy): domain Eukaryota; kingdom Metazoa; phylum Chordata; class Lepidosauria; order Squamata; family Anolidae; genus Anolis; species Anolis carolinensis. The sequence continues at coordinate 69,709,794 of NC_085841.1, forward strand.
TGTTTAGACATCCTATCCAATAAACTGCAAACTTCCAGAAACTTGAGTCTTTTTTTCTGAGATCATGTGGCATTGGAATTGCTCACACAGGAGACTCAATTCAACAACTAATTCCTAAGTTAGGCTGTCTCTTGAATCTGAGCTTCCTTGGACATGTCACGCCAAAAAGAGTGAATACTTATGCAATACAAGAGCAGTTTATTTTTGTTTACTTCACTTTGTTTTACTATAAAATATTTTTGACCTTTACAGGGTTGTGTATCTTGTGTCCATCAAGTAACAATGTCAATGAAACTTACAACAAAATGTTAAAAGTCAGAGGAATTAATACTTCTGCAAGGATATATGTAATTTTTGGTTAATAATTTATTCTGATACCATTATAAATTGTCATATATGTACTTGCAGCACAAAAGCAGCTTAAACTTCTAGATTAATTGACCAATTTGCAGTCAGCACAGTCAGTAAATATTTCAGCACATTAAACAGTTGAGTCCACGTGAACTCATCTATCCCTACTGTAGTAGCTGGCTTCAACAGACTGAATTTTATTGGTGTCTAATGAATAATTCCTGAATGTGATAGTTTATCTATTAAATAACCTAACACTTCACTGCAAATGTTCTCCAAACCTCTGTGTTTATGTGAGTAAAGAATACTAGAACAGTCTAAATTTTGAGATGAGTATCAACCCTGACACACAATAAAAAGCCTCTACAGCACAAAAGAGAAAGGTCATGTTTACATGGGGAGTGGGGGAGAGGAGGCAGACATATTCACTCTTAATATGGCTCTGGCAGTCTTCTTGAAACATGCGGATTTCTATAACGTATCCAGAGATTTTCGTCTTTAACTTGACTTTGACCTGCACTAAGGAAAGTTGGAAGATCTCTGTGGCGCAATTGGTTAGCGTGTTCGGCTGTTAACCGAAAGGTTGGTGGTTTGAGCCCACCCAGGGACGAGAGTTGTCACCTTTTTGGGAGCCCCCAATGGCACAGTGTGTTAAAGCGCTGAGCTGCTGAACTTGTGGACCGAAAAGTAACAGGTTCAAATCCGGAGAGCGGAGTGAGTGCCCACTGTTAGCTCCAGCTTCTGACAACCTAGCAGTTCAAAAACATGCAAATGTGAGTAGATCAAGAGGTACCGCTCCGGCAGGAAGGTAATGGTGCTCCATGCAGTCATGCTGGCCACATGACCTTGGAGGTGTCTACGGACAACGCTGGCTCTTCGGCTTAGAAATGGAGATGAACACCAACCCCCAGAGTCGGACATGACTGGACTTAACATCAGGGGAAAAGCTTTACCTTTACTACATATGCTATAAATTAATTGTAATTATGCAAACTGGGAAAAATTAATATCCCTCAATAATATGATCTCTAGAGGTGGCTTACCCTCAACTGCCAAGCATCAGAGACAGTGAAGGAAGATCTGGTTCTATAAAAATGGACAATTTTGCAAGAAGCTTCTGGAAAATTGCAACAAGAGAACACAAAGTCTTGTCATGAGTATGTGAATCCAGTAATTAAAAAGAAAAATACTTATCCATACAAGAACTTAATCCCAGAAAGACACCTTAAGGACAACATTTATTGTGAGGTAATAACTGAGAAAATTAAAAGCACTTGACTTCTGCCATGTAGCTTCAGGGACATTATGATTAATACTTCATCTGTATAGCCTGTTGTTCAATTAGATTTTAATTCATTTGTTACTAAGGTCTTATGACTTAAGAAAGCAAAGACATTATGTCATAAACTTTTAGAAGAAATAACGAACTCTCTCATTTTTATTTTTAATTTAAGGCTCCAATTTGGCAAACAACATGCTCAGAAAAATCTCAGTACATGAACAGAAATGGAAGAATATTTTTTTATCTGCCAAAAGAGACTAATGGTGTGTATATACTACTTTCAGTAATGTAATACTGCAATAAAATTAAGAATGCTATATCACACTTTCTTATTAACAATTAGCTAACAGTATAATAATAATAATAATAATAATAATAATAATAATAATAATAATAATAATAATAATAATAATATATCTAGAGCAATACAGATTAAAAACCATATAAAACATTTGATAAAAGTATAAATATGAAGTTGCCTAAAAAGTATTAAGCAATTTATCAGGTTAAAAGATTACACATTTAAAACCTTATCATTTATTAAAAGATTATATGGACCATAAAACACAGGAAAAGCACAATGTATCATGAAAATTCCAACCCACATAATTTCCAAAAGCTTACTTGCACACAAATGTTTTCACTTGTCGATGGAAAGAGCAAAGAGTAAACTATACTGGTCTTCCTAAAGGGGAAATACCAAAAAATGGGAGCAGCCATCAAAAAGGCCCTCTTCCTTGTTCTCACCAAACAAGCTTGAAAAGGTGGAGGGACAAGTTATCTTACGGCCCTTCCAGACAGCCATATAACCCAGAATATCAAATCAGAAAATCCCACAATATCTGCTTTGAACCGGGTTATCTGAATCTACACTACCATATATTCCAGCTCACAGCAGAAAATGTGGGATTTTATTCAGCTGTGTGGAAGGGGCTTTAAACTCTACTGGGCTCTTGCAGAGAGAGAGAGAAATCTTCAAATGATGCAATTCAAATCACCAACACTTTGAATTGTGTCCAGAAACAGACTGGCATCCAGTACAGAGCTATTGCAATGCTCCCTGTAGTCAGACTCACTTGGCAATTTAGCTTAAGTTCTTTGAAGAAAATGAAGTTGTGAGCATTTTTAAAAGGCAGCCCTACAACGAATGTATGAGATACTGCATATACTCGAAGATTAGTTTTTTGGGCTGAAAAAGCCTCCCTCGGCTTATAATGGGGTCAAGCCAGGCAGCAGAGCCTGGAGGCCATTGCTTGCAATATATGATATATTTTTCCCCTCCCTTAACAGTGTGTTTTCTTTTCCAAAGCCTCCCTCCTCCATTTTTCCTTCCAGGTTGGAAAAACCTGCCCGTTTTGGAAATTCTTATTTTTTAAAACGAGAGAGAGAGAGAGAGAGAGAGAGAGGAAATGTTTTGAAAAAAGAAAGGAGAGGGAGAGAAGCTCTTGCAAGTCTGGAAGAAGAAAAGGATTGCATGGGTGGAAGGGGAAGAAAAAGAGAGACTCTTGCAAATCTGCAGATTATTATTATTATTATTATTATTATTATTATTATTATTATTATTATTGCAGTAATTACTATTATAAACATTAATTTTATATATGAATTTTCTCCTCATGTGTTTGCAGGTCTTTGCAAATTTGATATACATATAGATATCTAGAGATTTCCATGTACCTGTATATCTGTATTTATATGTATACATGTTTGCAAGTCTCTGCAAATCTCTCTATATAGCTATAGAGGTCAATAAAGATATAGAGGTACCTGTGTGTGTATATGTGTAAATAAAAATATAATTTTATATATGAATTTTCCCCTCACATGTTTGTAAGTGTTTGTAAATCCGTAGATATAATTATCTATATATAGAGAGATGTCTAGATAGATATAGACGAATATAAATATATAGGGTTTGCAAATATTACAGGGGGGAAATGCACACACAAATATATATAGACATGTCTAGATAGATATAAATATAGATATATAGGGTTTGCAAATATTGCAGAGGAAATGTACACCCACATAGAGAGAGAGATGTCTAGATAGATATAAACATAGATATATAGGGTTTGCAAATATTGCAGGTGGGAAATGCACATTTATATAGAGAGAATTTGCAAACGTTTCAGGGGGAAATGCATATGTGAAATTAGTATATATAACTTTAGATCTATATTTGGCTCTGCATTGTTTATAATGTTTGCCTGTTACTATGTTAGATGCTGGTCTGAGTCCCCATGGGGAGATAGGGCGGGATACAAATGAAGTATTATGATGATGATGATTATTATTATTATTATTATTATTATTATTATTATTATGTTATCGTTGATACCATATTGTTTTTGTTGACCCTTCTTTTCCATTTACAGAGGTAGGTACTGTTTTTATTTGGAAAATGGTACATATTCAAAAACATTTAACCTACTGATGCCTCATTTAATGTAATTTTATTGGTATCTATTTTTATTTTGAAATTTACCAGTAGCTGCTGCATTTCCCACCGTAGGCTTATACTCAAGTCAATAAGTTTTCCCAGTTTTTTGTGGTAAACTTAGGTGCCTCGGCTTATATTCGGATCAGCTTAAACTTGAGTATATACGGTGATCATCTATATATATAAATATAATAAAAGTCAATGTTTGTATGCGGGTATGTATGTATGCGGGTATGTGGCAGCTTTCTGATTGGCCACCACTTCCACAGGCCACTGAGACCACCAGAAATGACGGATCTGGCCCAAAATTGACACATTTAACCCCCATGAGGCACTTTATGCCCTGGTGCCGTTTGGGGGAGGATGGACCACAGATGATGGGATTTGCAGTACTTTCAAACACTTTAACTCCCACAGACTACTGCAATGCCCACCAATGATGGAAATGGACCAAACTTGGCACACAGAACCCCTGTGGCCCCCTTTATGTCCTGATGTATATTGGGCCAGGATGGACCAAGGATGATGGAATTTGCAGTACCTTCCCTCACTTCTTGAGACCACAGCAACTGCCACAAATCACAGAACTGAACCAAACCAGGCACACATATCCCAAATGACACACTTCACATGCTGCAGCAGTTTAACGGAGGATGGACCAAGGATTATGGGATTTACAGTACCTTCATCCAATTCACCTCCCACAAACCACTGTGATGCCCATGAATGACAAAACTGTATCAAACTTGACACGCACGTGCAGGGTAGCCCACTTTACATCCTGGTGCAGTTTGGGGGAGGAGGGACTGTGGATGATGGGGCTTGCACTATCTTCACTCACTTCCTGGGACTACTGTGACCCCCACCAATGACTGATCAAGACCAAACTTGGCACATGGAACCACCATGGCCCTCTCTACATCTTGGTGAGGTTTGAAAGAGCTTGGACCTTGAATGATGGGACTTGCAGTATGTTCACTCACTTCCCGAGACCACTGTCACCCCCATCAATTTCTCATCAAGACCAAACTTGACACAGACAACACCCAAGACTCACTCTAGACCCAGGTGCAGTTTGCAGGATGATGGACCATGCACGATGGGACTTCCAATACCTTCACTCACTTCCTGAAACCACCGCGACCCGCACAAATGACTGATCAAGACCAAACATGGTACATGGAGCCCCCATGACCTACTCTACATACTGGCTCTGTTTGGAGAGGATGGACACTGGACGATGGGACTTGCATATGGGAGTTGGAGCTCACCCGCACCCACTGAACCCACCTGACATTGGATATAGGCTACACTTGGAACACAGGCAAACAATGCCTTTCTCAAATGACCCAGGCACCGCCGGGTCTCCAAGCTAGTTATAAAAAAAATAGAAAGCAACGTTTAGATTTTGTATACTCATCATTTTAAGTGAAGAATGATGCAAATCTGTTAGGGCAGATTCTTATTAGGCAGAGCAGGTCATGGTGAGCAAAACACTGCTCTGGTTCTAGATATCTAAATTCCTCTGAAGAAGCCAGCCACCGATGCAGGTGAAACAGGAGAGAATACTACTGGAACATAGCCATACAACCTGAAAAACTAACAGTAACCCAGTGATTCTAGGCATGAAAGCCCTTGACAACACAAGATGTTCACTATCAGAATTATTCAATAGTAGGATAGATAGGAGCCACAGTGGTGCAATGGGTTAAACCCTTGTGCCAGCTGAACTGCTGACCTGAAGGTTGCTGGTTCGAATATGAGGGGGTGAGCTCCCATATGCCAGCTCTAGCTTGTAGGGACATGAGAAAAGCCTCTCAGATAACACATCCCAGCATCCTCTGGGCAATGTCTCTGTAGACGGCCAATTATCTCACACCATAAGCTACTTGCAGTATGTTCTGAAGTAGTTTCTGACACGACAAAAAAAAAATAGCAGGAACCCCTGAGCTATGCGTACCAGTCTTTGAAAACATCATAGCTTCAGTTATTATTAACTCGCTTAACCAAAGTTTTAAAACAATATCTCTTTTTCTTCCCTATAAAATTAAAGCAACACACATTTCAATATTTTTAGATATCAGTTTAGTTCAAATATAGTTTTAGCTCAGTTCACAGTGTAGCTGGTGAAATCATGTTAGAAAAGCTTTTAGCTAAAGTAAAGCCTAACAGTCTGGCAATTTGTTCTACTTTTATAAATAAGAGCTCTGGCTTTTTACTCAGAAAGGAAAACATTATTATACATAGTTTAACCCAGCCTCATTTCTACAGATTCCTTTGACAAACTTTGCACACCCAGGGCAATCCTGCACTTCTTCAAATTTGATTGTTGTAAATTGATCAGTCTTAGCAGTCCCCCCCCCCCCCCAAATATAAACAGAGTATAAAGTGAAAGGGAAACATGAACTATACAGTACATGTCTTGCTCACTTGTATTATTATTGACAGGACACAAGATCTTAGTGGGTCTTAGTTATGAAATGGAATGGATATGTACATCATACAAATTTTAAGCAGTGCTTCATTACCATTGCTTTACAGTCCTCTTAATCTGTCTTATCAACACTAAACTGGAACTGTAGGGAGAATGATGGAGAAATCTCACAGAATTTTAATAACATTTTGTGTTGTGAGAATGTAATTATAAAATATGGATTAGATGTTTAATATATACATTCCTGTTTCACTCCTCATACATGTTTTCTTCTCACTTTAAAGCTTCTAAAAAGATATCTGAATTCTCATTGTTCGGGCCAGCTCTTACAAAGTTGAAGAAGGCAAAATTGAACTTTCACAAGAAACCTAGGAACTAATCCCTGTTCCTTATACTTGTAAGCTCTTAGAGCTCTACACCACATCTTTTTTTTCTAATTTGTTGGTCTTGTGTTTCTAGGTACTACTTTAACTGTCAGGCAACAGCACAGGACATTTTAGTGTTCCAAAATTATGTTCTTTCAAGCCCACACAGAATTAGGCTTTCAATATAGAATTCTGTGACATTGTTCTGTGAATATTTGGAAACAATTTCCCCAGATTTCACCCACCTATTTCTGTTTTATATCTTTTTGCAGTGAATGGGTTTTTTTTTGTCCCACTCAATATAATATGTTGGGACAAAATGTGCTCTGGTTGTCAGTATGTTGAAGTCATTTGAAGAGACATTGGGCACTTTCAGACAGGCATTTATCCCAGGAACATTCGCGTTTAAAAATGTGAATGCTTCTGGGTGCCTGTCCACACACACCCCAGAAAACCTGTGCTTTCTGGGGTGGGTGTCCAGATGTTCTCCCTGAACTTTCCAGGAGAACATCTGGCCACTGTAACCTCCTCCCCAAAAGCCCCTCAAACCCCTTTAAAAAGTTTTTAAAAAACCTTACTGGGCCTCCATTACCGTGTTCCTGCAGCTCTCCTGGCACGTAGCATGATGCGCCAGGAGAATGGAGGGGGGAGAAGAAACGATTTTCCTACTCCCCCCCCCCCCCGCGCTCTCCTGGCGCATCATTGCTACCAACTGTTGCTTCCCCTGAACAGACTAGAGTTTTAATGGGGTCAGAAAATATATTTATAGCTCTCTGGTTAAAATGTTTCTTTTTGTCCTGTTGCATATGGGATATCTCTGATAATACAAAGCTTACTACTGAGCACAGTGAGAGGGCTTTTCTTGTAATGAAAAACACCCACTAATATTTTAGAAAAAACAGTGAAATTTCGTAAACAGCCCCTCTTTACAAAAAAAATAAAGACAGAGGTCATTATGGCCCCAATATCTAGACTGCAATCACGAATGTTACCCTGCTTATACTGTTTTATTTTTTGCTAGCTAATGTTCTGAAAAGGGTATCATTTTGAGAAACAATTCCTGGTTCTTTTACAGATCTTTTTTATTTGTTTTGTTAGGAAAATAGATTTTTCATGGCAATTTTACATTTGGCTAATTTGAAGCATTAGTCATATTTGTTGCATATCATCCAAAGTACTAAGCAGAACAAGAAATTTTTCCAACAAAGTATTTAAACCACATAGACAAGTACTAAGTAAATAAATGAACATATCAATTTGGTCCTTACTGACAGAAAGATTCAGTCAGTAAATCTTATAAGAGTTGGTTTCTACTTCCCTGCATAGTACCCCCCTCCAAACCCTCACCCTCAATATCTGCTCTAGAGTACAGTCCTGGAAAACTCTAGAGCAGAGTTTTGAGTGGTGTAGGCAAAAGAGGGGGGGGGAAGAAGACGGTCCCTTTGAGTGTCCACAAACACTGTGGGGTGAAACTATCTTCCTTGGGACTCACTGCTGGACCTTTTCTGTTAGCGCAAGGACCCAATTAAACCATGGTTATGTTGCTTAAATGCATTACTTAGAAAAAAGAAATCTTATCTAAGCAACACAGGAAGTAGTAAATTCCCAAATTAAGACAATGCTGCTATCCCAAGAATCAAACAAAAGTCCTGAAGCTAAATGTTTGTGAAATTTATTCGTTTTTGTTCCTGTGAAAAGAAACATCTTCACTTTCCACAGCATTTTGCTGTGTATTTATCAACACACACACCAATTTTTCTAATATACAAATACTGTTGTTTATTGAACGATATTTAGTTTTATGGTAACATATTCAACTTCAATTCATTCTAATGATTATATAATTTATTGCAGTTGTAATGCACAATAAAATAATATGAAGTCTTTTTATGAGCTGGCAGGAAAAGATGGGAGAATATACTATTACCTAAATTGAGAGAAAGAGAGAATTTCCCATAATGCCTTACTGCCTTAGAGCTATAAATCAACAGGCAATGTATCTATAGCAAGATCTGAGAATCCCAGTTTTTGAAAACTATTATACAATTCCTTCAAGCCCTCTTTCAATCTCTCCTAACTTTCCCCAAGGACCTGAAATTTGAAATATCTGTAGCTGTGTTCTGAAGCTTCTCTTTGGCTAGGGATTCAAATCATCAATCCATCTGTAACAGAATAGTCATATTAAAGTCAAAGAGACTGCTATAAAATTGATAGAGTGTGAATTAGTATCCGTAGCTACACATCCCATGCCTTGAAACAGTCACATCAGCCTCAGTGATATTACTGCTAAGTAACTGGAGAATGGGTTGCAGTCCTCTCCTTGAACTATGACCATAGCAACCTTGAATAGTTTAATTTCCTGTTTCGCTACCAAGGACACTGTTGAGTGCAAACTTTAGCCTGAAATTAATTTCTTATGCTAGAAACAGTTACTGTTCTGCCCCCTTCCCCCCCCCCCCCCCCCAACAGTCTGCAAAAAAAATAGTGCATTGCTGATTGAACATTGCCTCATAATTTTTCAGAGCCTCCTGATTCTTGTATTGCATATTAAGCATGGAATTTCTCATATAGCTTGACAGTACTGGAGTAAGACCAACACAATAAAATTTCTCTGTGTGAGGTTTTTTTTTGTACAGGACAAGGTCAGTTAGTTGGCAGGACAGGAGGCTGTGAATTGTGCCCATTCAGCTACAGTTGAGCATGGGCTGAGTATCACTTATACAAAATGCTTGGGATCATGATTTTTTTTTTCAGATTTTGGAATACTTGCACTTGCATACATGCACATAATGAGATGTCTTGGAAATGAGACCCATGTCTAAAGAAATTCATGCATGTTTTATATATACCTTATACACATACACTAAAAGTAATTGCATACAATATTTTTAATAATTTTGAGCATGATCCAAGCTTGTGTACATTGAACTATCAGAAAGCAAACATGTCACTGTCTCAGACACCTAGGTGGACAATTTTGGATTTGGGAGTATTTTGAATTTTAGGGGATTCTGGATAAAAGATGCTCAACTTGTACTCACTTACTATGGTCTTAAGTTCCATTGACTTACTCCTCCTAACAAATCTTCCAAAAAGCACAGAAGACCAATTTTTGAAAACATAGTTTGAATGGCAACACATATGCCATCATGCATATGAATGAAAACCAGAAACTTTTATGAAGTAGCTAAAAGAAAATATCAAGTTTTATTAGTGTTTTATTTGTGATACTCCTAAAAGCAATTTGATTGGCAGTTTTTATGAAAAATAAACATTTTATACAGAAAGCAAAATTGTGAGTATGAAACAAATGAAAGCAAAGTATGTGGAAACATAAACATAAGGATCCTTGTCAGAAATTCAGCTAAGTGCCCCCGTGTATCATGTTCATCCGTGTATCTAAATGTTGACAAATGTGGTAGTGATTTTTATTTTGTCTTTGTTCTCATGACACTTTGATTATGCGATTTGGTGTGATACTTGGTGGCAAGTAACTGAACTCATTAACTTAATTTGAGGCTTCTCTCCCAACCAAGGATTCCCTGTTCCTTGGCTTTGTAGCTGCCCCGTCGTCTTGAAATTGCCTCCCCGAGCATTTACGAAATATTCCTTCCCTTATTGTTTCTAATGCTGCATTTACACTATATAATTAATGCCGTCTGAAACCACTTTAACTTTAACTCAATGCTATGGAATTATGGGAGTTGTTGTTTAATACTGTCTTCAACCTTTGCAGTCAAAGATACCTCAGCAAACTACAAATCCCAAGATTCTATAGCTTTCAGCCATGGCAATTAAAGTAGTAGAAAGCTGCATTAATTCTGCAGTGTACATGCAGCCTAATACATAAAATAAATAGCAGCATACATCTCATGCTTCACATCACTAAACTATGTTTTCCACAGTTTGGCTGCCAATTGTGTAACTTGTCTTATAATTAAGAAGTTAAAGTCATATAAAACTGCATTAATTCTACAGTGTAAATATGCCCTAAATCTGTTGAAAGCGGTTTCCAATGTTTTGGGGATTCTAGTTTCAATGTTGTTTTATAGTCTTTGGTTACAAGCATTGTCAATCTGCCTTGTAGTTTGTTGTGCCTTTTAAACTTTATCCTGAAGTTCAATATGAGCAAATGTAAGATACTCCACTTAGGCAGAAAAAATGAAATGCAAAGATACAGAATGGAGAACACCTGGCTCGACAACAGTACGTGTGAAAAAGATCTTGGAGTTTTGTGGACAAAAAGTTAAACATCAGCCAATAATGTGATGCGGCAGCTAAAAAAGCCAATAGGATTTTGGCCTACATAAATAGGAGTACTGTATATTGTCATGATGTCTTTGTATTCTGCCTTGGTCAGACTACACCTAGAATACGGTGTCCAATTCTGGGCACCACAATTTAAGGGAGATGTTGACAAGCTGGAATGTGTCCAGAGGAGGGCAACTAAAATGATCAAGGGTCTGAAGAACAAACCCTATGAAGTGTGGCTTAAAGAGCTGGGCATGTTTAGCCTGCAGAAGAGAAGGCTGAGAGGAGACATGATAGCCATGTACAAATATGTGAGGAGAAGTCATAGGGAGGAGGGAGCAAGCTTGTTTTCTGCTGGCAACTAGGACACGGAACAATGGCTTCAAACTACAGGAAAGGACATTCCACCTGAACATTAGGAAGAACTTCCTAAGAGCTGTTCGACAGTGGAACTCTCTGCCCCAGAATGTGGTGGAGCCTCCTTCTTTGGAGGCTTTTAAACAGAGGATGGATGGCCATCTGTCGGGGGTGCTTTGAATGTGATTTTCCTGCTTCTTGGCAGGGGGTTGGACTGGATAGCCCATGAGGTCTCTTCCAACTCTATGATTCTATGGTTTATTCCAAAACAGTACTGTATAGTTTTGTGAGATTTTATTGCTACATATGCTGTATTTCTTCCAATTCCAAGACGTCATTAATTGTAAGAGGTACAGTAACGACAGAAAAAAAGCTCTACAGATATAAAATTATAAGACACACCCCTTTTTAGAGATGTTTATATTGGGAGTATTTCTTTAGAATTGAAGGAAGAGTATGTTAATGCTGTATTCCTTTGGCAGAATCCATTCCTTTTTTTTTTTTTTTTTGCTTGTTTTACTGTAAAGCGCCATGTGTACATTAGGTAAAGGTAAAGGGTTTCCCTTGACATTAAGTCCAGTCGTGTCCAACTCTGGGGTGTGGTGCTCATCTAAGCCAAAGAGCCAGCGTTGTCCATAGATACCTCCAGGGTCATGTGGCCAGCATGACTGCATGGAGTGCTGTTACCTTCCTGCCAGAGCGGTATCTATTCATCTACTCACATTTGCATGTTTTCGAACTGCTAGGTTGGCAGAGGCTGGAGCTAACAGCAGGAGTTCACCTTGCTCCCTAGATTTGAACTGCTGACCTTTTGGTCAGCAAGTTCAGAAGCTCAGTGGTTTAATCCGCTGCACCACCGAGGGCTTCATGTGTACATTGGATGAAGCTGAGTCATTGGTTCATCAACCACAAGTGGTATGCAAGAATAAAGATATGGTCCACGGCCTCACTATTACTACACCGTTGCCTTGAAACCACGCAGCAATGAGAGCAACTGGTCTCACTAAACCCTCTTATAGTGCTGAGGCAACGGGGATATCGGAAGGGGAGAGGCTGACTACCCACGAAAGATTACTACTACCACATCAGCTCTAGATTATTAAATACGATTTTATGTGGACGAGCAGATGGCGACTACTGGATGGCATATGTTTGGCGACTACTGGATGGCATATGTTCGGTATCAGAAACTAGAGCTGATGTGGCCTATCCAATGCAATTTCCTGAATCAGCACCCCAAATAACCAAACCGAATCTAAAGTTGACCAAAAACTGATTTGTAACCCTTTTGGAACGAATGTTGGAGATTGGTCTCTGTTTAAGCAGCCCCTGGTCAAAGTGGCCCTTGATCAAAGTGGTCCCTGGTCAAGAAAAGGTTGAAAACCACGGAGCTAAATAAATAAGAGTCATGAAGCTGGAAGAGACCACAAAGGCCATCCAGTCCAACCCCCTGCCATGCAGGAAAAGCACAAAGTACCCCCACAGATGGCAATCCAGCCTCTGTTTAAAAGCCTCCAAAGGAAGAGCTTCCACTATTATAAATAACAATCAAATAGATAATAATAATAATAATAATAATAATAATAATAATAATAATGTACAATTCCTTAACAACAACTCCTTCACTAAGGGCCCTTCCCCACAGGGGTTCTTTTCTGAGGTGTTTTGAGTGGGACCAAAGGAAGCTCAAGCCTTACAATGGGAGTCTCCCACCTACCACGGTGTTTTTCATCATGGCTTTGACGGTGAATCCATCGCTGACCTGCTTCCTGGTCCTTTTGGACTGTCGCAGGGGCTCCTGCAATTGCGGGGGCCTGCTCCTGTGGGGGCCCAAGCCCTCTTTCTCGGCCACCATCACCTCAGGCACAAAACAGTCCAATCCCTCGAGGGGCGAGGTAGGACGGAGACAACGTGTAAAACGGCTTGACAACCAAGACTTAAAGCACACCAGGATTTTCTTGACTCCCACCTCTTTCCCTCAAGCAGCTTTCGGAAAGGGTGAGGAGGGAGGGGGGAAGGGAAGGGGAAAACCTCGGCCTGTTTCTAACACTAACTCGCTTCTAAGGACTCCGTTGCTAAGCAACACATCAACAACCTGCCCAGGCGGACTCAGAATTCCGGCTTCGGGAAATCTTGGTCTCACTGAGCATGAGCTCCATTTCCGCGCATGCGCAATCACAAGGGACGAAGCCCCTTTGCCTGTAGTTTTGCCCTCCGGCCGCGGAATCTACATGGCCGCGGAATCTACAAGTGGCTCAAACGTTGGTCTTCCAGGAGTTTTGGACTTCAGCTCCTAGAATCCGTCTTCATAGGCCACGGCAGCTGAGGCTTCTGGGAGTTGAAGTCCAAAAATCTGGAGGACCAGAGTTTGGGCTCCACTGTCCCTGACATGAGCTGTCGGACCAAGTGGAAAGCACCTGGAGAAGATGCTAGCGGCGCATGCGCAGAAGTTGTCTATGGAGCTTTTTGCCCGGCTTCCGCCTTAACTTGCTGCAGAGATTAACAGGGTTGAGTATCCTTCGTTTGAAATGCTTGGGTCCAGAAGTGTTTTGGATTTCAGTTTTTTTAAAATAATAATAATAATAATAATATTGTAATAGAGTAATACTAATATATTATATATATTAATATTATAAAAGATTACAATAGCATTATTTATATTATTAATCTTATGTTATTTTATTATTAGTTAATTATTATTAATTAGTATTACTATGTTACTATATTAAATATAATTACTACTGACAATATATAATATTATTTATTTATTTTTATCCCATGGGTGTGATTCAAAACGAAGTACAACAGTTAAAAAATAGATTACGTAACATACATGTTCAAACAAAAAACATCATAAATCAAATAAACAAACTGCACACTACATAAACCATATATAACAAAACCAATAAATTACGACACATACTATTTAAAAATTCCCTGACCCTCAGGCCACTCAGGTTATCCATAAAACAGATTGTACTAAGATTCCAAAAACATCATTTTCATTGGGCTGTGTTAACAGCATTACCAGGGCCGAGATAGCATTCAGAGATGGATATAACCACTAACTGTCATCAGGAAAGGACTGGTTCCACAAAAAAGTTTTAATTTGTGAGCGAAAGGAGGGGGCTGATCACACCTCTCTAGGAAGAGAGTTCCAGGGCTGCGGGGCCATCACCAAGAAGGCTTTCTGTCTCTCATTCTCACCAATCACATTTATAATATATAATGATATACTGCTTTATTATTGTATACTTGTGTATTTGAAGTTGTTATGTTTTTGATTGGGAACCACTTTGAGTCTCCATTTGGAGAGATCAAGTGGGATATAAAATAAATAAATAAACTACCTATAAGTATATAGTGCACTGATCTACACTATATAATTAATTCATTAGGCATATAATAATAATAATAGTAATAATCTTTATTTATATCCCACAAACGGATGTGAAATGGCTTCCAACATATAAAATACAGTGAAATACAATACAAAATCAGCAGCAACCAAAATACAAGTACAAAACATAATCAGTCAATAAAACAAACAAACATTTTGAAACCAGTAAATATTATTGTGGTGTCTTGTCAGAACTTATTGCACATTTTGCTTATTGAACTTCACATCACCCAATGGGGATTGATCTTCTCGTCAGCCTAGATTTATTCACAGAATGCTTGCTTGAATAAGGTCTTCAGCTGATGCTTGAATGGTGTTAGGGAAGGTGCCATTTTTATCTCTCTGGGGAGGATATTCCAAAGAAGTTTGAATTGCATTATATGGCAGTGTAGATCCAGCCTTTTTCTTCCATGGCTTAATACTGTGGCATCATGGGAGTTGTAGTTGTAGGTCTACAGCCCTCTGGATTCCCTTGCATTGAGCCATGGCATTAAAGTGGTGTCAGACTGCATTAATTCTACAATGTGTAGATGCAGCCAATCTTAGGACTCAAGGTAAACACAAAATCCATGTATGTGTCACATAAACCTGTTGGAAGTGCAGTTTGCTTTAAAGAATTTACTATTATATATGCACACAAGATCAATATAACCAAACATACAAAACAATTGTATTTTGCCTTCTGCCTCTTTTCCTTTCACTGGTATATTGTTTTAAATTCGGATACAAGGAAATTACAATTTAAAAGTTCATTGCAAAGGCACTCACGTATTTTAGGTGTAAGAACTAGGTTGTATTATTTTTTCCTATTTTTCAAGCACCCTGATTAAAGTTATTGTTTTAAACGTGGAGGTCTAACGCACTCACAAACACTTTCATTATTCTAATCTAGAACATGTTTTGCATTCATCCTTGATTTGTTCTTGAGGCTGACTCCTGGAGAGTAAATCTCTCATTGCTGCCTATAAATATAGTCACTGACCTTCTCTCCCTTTCTGTCTAACATCACTTTTTATATTTACACATTTGCTATGCTTGGGGACTGAAGAGAATGTGCTTTCTTTCTCTCTTGCAAGGTGTGTGCCTGTAAGTAATAGACAGGGGATGAAATATCAAGCCAAGACAAGAAATGAATAACAGTTTAATAATCTCCACAGAAATGTATGTGCTCTTTCATGGTAGCTATGTTGAATATTTGAAGGCAAAATAAATACACACATACTGAAGAAGAGTTGTTATAATAATGATAGAGGATGCATCTGCACTGTTGAAATAATGCAGTTTGATACCACTTTACCTGCCATGGCTCAATGCTAGGCTAGGAAATCCTGGGATTTGTAGTATAGGTGAGCACCAGCTTTCTTGGGCAAAGAAAGTTGAAGACCTTGTAAAACTAAAGATCCCATGATTCAATAACATGCTATAGAGCAGGCATGGGCAAACTTTTTTTGCCTTGGGGCTGCATTGTGCATTGAACAAAAGAGCTGAGCCGGGAGGGAGGGAGCAGGGCAGGGGGTCATCCTCAGGTTGTCCTTCTGGCATAAGGATGGGGCTGCTCGCTCCATGAGACATGCGGCAACTGCCCCAATCCCCCCCCCCCCCCCGATATTCTGGCTGTCCTCTCGGCATTATGCTGGGAGGAGGGTGAGACAGGTGATGGCCGATAATGCTCCAGAGGGCTCTCAGCCACTGCATGCCTTCCTTGGGCCATCCTCTCGGCATAAGGACAGGGCCGCTTGCTCCGTCCTTATGGCAGGAGGACGCTAAAACGTGGTGGCTGAGACCGCTCTAGAGGGCTCTCAGCTGCTGCGTGCCTTCCTCCCTCGTCCTTTCTGCATAAGGATGCGGCAGGCCACTGTGTCCTTATGCCAAGAGGACAGGGAAAATGAGGAGGGTAAGTGCCCAGGGGGCCGCATCCTAGCCTCCGTTTGCCCATGCCTGCTATAGAGCTATGGCAGTTAAAGTGGTGTGAATCTGCAATAATTCAACAGTGTAGATGCACTATTTGCTACAAACTCCACCTGAAATTACAGTTTTATGTCAGGTGTTCAAATTGACACCTCTGAGCAGCAATACACTGACTGCATGGTTGAAGCACAGCATTGCAAAAATCACTTTAAAGTTTCATGTATAATTTGGCAATACAGTAGAGTCTCACTTATCCAAGCTAAACGGGCCAGCAGAAGCTTAGATAAGGGAATATCTTGGATAATAAGGAGGGATTAAGGAAAAGCCTATTAAACATCAAATTAGGTTATGATTTTACAAATTAAGCACCAAAACATCATGTTATACAACAAATTTGACAGAAAAAGTAGTTCAATACGCTGTAATGTTATGTTGTAATTACTGTATTTATGAATTTAGCACCAAAATATCACAATATATTGAAAACATTGACTACAAAAATGGCTTGGGTTATCCAGAGGCTTGGATAAGCGAGGCTTGGATAAGTGAGACTCTACTGTATATATATTTTCCTATTGAAATAGGAGCCCTCAGTGGCTCAATGGGCTAAACCCTTGTTCTGGCAGGACTGCTAACTGAAGGGTTGGCGGTTCAAATCCGGGGTGTGGGATAAGCTCCCATCTGTCAGCTCCAGCTTCCCATGCAGGGACATGAGAGAAGCCTACCACAGGGTGGTAAAACAACAAACATCCAGGCATCCCCTTGGCAACGTCCTTGCAGACGGCCAATTCTCTCACACCAGAAGCGACTTGCAGTTTCTCAAATGACATGAAAAAAAAACTATTGAAATATTTATTACTTTTAAGGGTTTATACATTTGTTGGTAAAATGTTTTTAAAAACACACAAATGTCATACTACTACTAATAAATAATAATATTAATAATAGAATTATAGAACTGCAAGACAACACAAGAATCCCTAAGGCTGGTGCAACATTGTGAAAATACATAAGATAGAAACGTAAGTTGCTAAGGATGCATAGAAAGCCACCTCTCCCTTTCTTTCCTTTCCTTCTATTGAACAGGGCACGCGCCGTGACGTCACCTGCAACTGACCGGGGGGGGGGGGAAATGCAGCTCTGGTCACGTGACACACACTCTTACTCTTAACTAGCCGGAGAAGGTGAAGGCGCGGGCAAGGCGGCGAAAACTACGTTTCCCAGAAAGCCCTGCGAGGAGCCCTGCCCCGCCCCCGTCAGCGTTGCGTCTCAAGTCCGGCCGGCCTGCAGGGAGCGTTGTCTCCAGAAGGTTCAGACTTGAGTGGCGGAAAGGACGGGGCTTGAGAGCGCCCCCTTCTCCCACCGCTGGCTATGATAGGTGAGTGGGACCCGGATGCAGCGTGTGTTCCCCCTCCGTTGGGGAATCTAAGGGAGGCAGAGCCGGTCTGCTCCACAATAAGGTCGCTGCACGCTGCTTTGCTCATGTTGAATAATAATCTGAAACCTTTGGTCCCTAGGCGCACATACAGGGTGTTCCTCAAAACTCTATATACATTTAACAGATTATAATTCTTATTTTTTTCATTATTTCATCCCCCTGTCCCCCAAAGTATGCTCTTTTTGGAATTTCTTTACATTTTAAGGCAAAAATATATGCAAATTTAATAACTTACAATTTTTGATATTTTTTTGTTACATTTCTCCCCAAAATACATATATTCCCTTAACAATTTATAATTCTGGACGTCTTTTTCATTTTTTCCAAAGAGATGTACACACTTTAACAGTTTATAATTATAGATTTATTTGAATTTCCTGACAAAAATGTACGCTATAATTCTGTTTTGGTTTTTTTTTGGGTTTTTTTTTTTTTGCAATAGCCCTCCCAACATTTTTTTTAACTCTCTGCTGCTCCTGCCCCTAATATATAAAAGATCCCAATACAGGCAGCCCCCGAGTTACAAACATCCAAATTACAAATTACTCCTAGTTAAGAATGGAGCTCAGACAACAGGAACTAAGAGAAATCTAACCCTACTAAGGGAAATTCACTCCTAAAATTTTTGGAAAATAATAGCCTTCATAACCTTTTGGGAAAACACCTTTTGGACATCATAACGTTTTTTTAAAAAGCATGACCTTTCAGAGAAGAGCCAAAAACCCTCTAGAGCAGGCATGGGCAAACTTTGGCTCTCCAGGTGTTTTGGACTTCAACTTTTGGAGTTGCAGTCCAAAACACTGGGAGGGCTAAAGTTTGCCCATGCCTACTCTAGAGCAAAATATTCTCTTGTGGTATACAACCAGATATAATTATGCAAGGCAATGGTTTCAGTTGTTAGACTGAATAACCTGTTATCTCTGATTTGTTAGGAAAACAGAGATTTGCCAGTGCATAAAAACAGCTTTAGAAGTGTTTTTAGTGCCCTAAATATATATACTCTCCCATAAAACAACTTGTTTAATACCATGCACTCAAGAGACAAAAATGAAGTAGGCTTGGATGAAAATAACATAATTGGTTTATTCACAACCTTCATGTGTTCAGCATACACAAATACAAATCTTATCAGTCCAGTTTCAGACATGTTTGAGATAATTCTCTGTGCCATCCGTTCAGGGCATCTCTCTTATAACAAAACAGCTATAAACAGGTTACATAGTCAAAAGGAGACAGAGCATATGGTCTGCAGCCCCTTCTGCAACTTCTCAGAAACCATAGAGTAAAGGAAGCTGCACACCAGAACATACATACATGAAACAGTAAGCAACAGGATCATAGATAAACATTACTAGAGAAGGCTTGAAGAAGGTTGTCATTTCCAACATGAAAGAGTCATCATGAGGAAAGGGAGTCTCCACTGAAACCTTTACACCAATCCTTGTTTCCACAACAAGCCGAATTTTAAAAATCCAATTATCACAAGGACAGAAAGTGAGGGGAAATCTTCTGAACATGGACACAAACATCAATACAGATGCCACATGGTGGTTAATCCTTATCTATACTATCCAAAGATCATATAGACACATACACACGCACACACACACACAAACGGCTGGAGTTACTCTTTAAAAATGTACTTGTTCCAATTTGCATACAAATTCAACTTAAGAACAAACTTACAGAATCTATCTTGTTTGTAACTTGGGGACTGTAAAAAAGTGTTGTGCAATTACAAAAAAAATTTAAGGTAACTTGGCATCGCTGTGCTTTACCGTGTGCTGCATAGGAATGACAAATTTGAACATATTATCATAAAATGGAATTTGTAACACTGATTAAATCATTATTATAATGTTTGTACATCAATATAAAGGTATTTCCTTAGTGATCACATGATCATATTTATTAAGTGTGAACAGTTGTTAACATTTGGGGGGGGGCGTGACCAATCTGTATACACACACACACCCCTTTGCCAATTCTGAAGGATTCTAATATAATTCAGATGCCTAAATACAGTCAGCTCTCCATATCCAGAGATTCTGCATCTGCAGATGTGACCGTCTATGGCTTGAAAATATTAAAAACAAAAAAACATATGTGGGATACAACTTTGCTGTATATAATGGGACTTGATCCAAGCCCTGGTGAAAACCAAGGGCCCATTGTAATCTAAAGTCACCTGATTTCATTTGATCTTAGAAAGCTAAGTAGGGTCAGGCCTGATTAGTACTTGGACAGCAGACCATCAAAAAATACCAACAGTTGTAAGGTGCACTGGTATTTCAGAAGAAGGAACTGGCAAACCCACTTCTGAGTATTCCTTGCCTATGAAAACGGTATGCTATTCATAACTTGATTCAAAGCAGCAACCAACATAAGTAGCCTTAGGCTATATTCACAGGAAGGCAATGGTAAACACTATGAAATTCATGGGATCGCCATAAGTTGACAGGCAACACATACAAAGATATCCAGATATCTCCAGATACTGCACTATTTGACTTGCGGGAATGTATCTTTTTCTTTTCATTTTCAAAATAGAATATCCCAATACATTGCAGCCCTACAGGTCTCTGATGCTTCTCCTATACTGGCAGCACAGTTGCTTTTATTAGAGGACAGCAGATAATCTATAGGTGATGGGGATGAAGAATCGATACATAGCAACCCTGTTTACCTTCCTAGGACCATAGGATAGTCAGCGTAATTATTTTGAATTTTTTGTAGATCAGGGCTTCTTAAACCTTTTTCACTCACAACTCTTTTCTGCCAAATAAATGTGTATGTGACTCCCAAGTAAGAGGTATATAGATAAGCATTAAAAAAATCAAACATTTACTGATAACAAATCAGTATCTGCATGGCTTGCTAAACGGACTGATTTTCTTTTCTTTCTTTTTTTTTGGAGTATAGCTGAAGCATTTTCTGCAGAGTCCACTGTAAACACTGCATGTTGTTAACAGATTTGCGGAAATGGGTGGCATCCAGCAACCTTTTACTGTTGCCAGTTTTTTCCTGATCCCAACATTGAGCTAAGGGGACCCCACTTGGGGTTAAGACCCCAATGTAAGAAGCAGTGTTCTAGATTATCAGGTCTGGTTTGTAGCCGCATTTTGTTTGAATCCAATAGGCGGGCTTTCATGAATCACATATACTGTAAATGATGTCACTAACACAGTAAATATCATGCCAACACTGGAAAAGAGTAGATGGGAGAGAAAGCCCCTTCATCTGAGCAGCAGGGGTATGTCAGTGAAAGATAGCTGTGGCTTGCCAGTTGCCTCTTCTCATTTTATTCTTTTGGAGGGCTGTCTAATGATTTCTTGGACCTGCACAAAGATTCTGCCAAATATATTATTTTAAAAAACAGTGTTTTACCAAGGTGTGCCTATGCTATCCTTTCTGAACTTTTGAGAAGCAGAGTTATAGTGCAAAAGTGCCATTTCACTCTTTAGATAAATAAAGGAAGAGATGAACAGTTACTGTTCCAATATGTCTTGGAATTACAAAGTAACCCATTCCAGAGTGGATATAAAATGTGGCAACTGGTGCCACAACTTCCCAGAAAATAGTCTGGATGTTTGGATATTTTTTTTAAATACCTAATAATTTCAGCAATAACTGATGCAATTTATTGAAACATTTGCCTTATAAAAGATTTCTGTTTTTTGTTTTTTATTTTATGCGTTGGAAAAAGAGAAAGGCCCTTTCTGCACATTTCTGATGTCTGTACATAAAAGACATATTGTCACTGAAGTTACTTGTCTTGATTATGTTACCTTGGCTCTTTTTTTCCAGAGAAGAAATTATTCTTTGGTGCATTTTAATTGATGTATACACCTTTAATTTTTTTTTACTGATTCGTAGATAATATCTTCCCAGGAAAGGGTTTTAAAGTGAATTGGAATACCTAAGCAATATTTAGAAATACTGTAACTGTTGGATGTGTTTGTTCATGTCTGAATGGGGTGTGTGTTTCTGCCTTATTGGTTTTCTGAACAGCAATAATGATGATGATGATAATACTACTTTATTTATATCCCACCCCATATCCTCGAAGGGACTCAGAGTGGTTTACAACAATGTGAATAATACAACATAAACAATTATAAAACAAATAACCAATTTAAGTTAAATTGACAAAAGTAATGGACAAATCGGTAAAAGTGAACCAAAACATATTAAATTAACACACACCATTAATAAGTAAACTGGGCTTATATAAAAGCCTGCTTATAAAGCCAGGTAGGCTTTATAGACCCAACCCAAGGTAAGTTTTTCTTTTTTAGAGTTACTGTAAAAGTATTTTTTCCATATGCCTTTTTTTTGTTTGAACTATTTTCTTGCTTCATAAGAAGTCTAGTTTTCAATAATAAAACTGTTCTGTGTGTTTCTGTATGCAGTAAATAATACAGAATAGAGAGGGAAATTATGTGCACCTAGCTACAGCATTCATTTGTTGAAAGATGGTCTTGCCAATCTCTTGCATCTTCTTTCACTGACATTTATTGTTATCCAGGGTTAGAAGAATGTCTTCCACTCTGCAATGCTGTGGAAAAATATTGCATATCTCAGATATTTTTATTCATCACAACTCTTAATGCTAGCTTTGTGTCAGATGTTGAAAGCCTTGGAGGTGTTAGATTTCAACTTTGCTTGCTATTACCAGTAGTGTGGGATGGCAGGGGTTTTCGTCTTCAACACAGAAGGGACACACACAATCCATATTTGCATTATATAAAGGGTGGTAATATATGTAAATACGAAATAAATAATAACTTCTTTGCTGATACATCTCATAAATATTCATAAATAAGAATAGATTGCTATAAGAACTAAAATGCATTTGTATGTGGATGTGCCCAAGTTATTTTGTTGACTTATCACAATCTCCTGAATTTCATAGGGTTTTATTAGGCAAGAATATACAGAAGTGGTTTTGCCAGTTTGTTCTTCTGAAACACAGCCTACAGCACCTATTTTTGTAGCTACATTTCATATTGCATAGGAGCATAATTTGAGATCATTGGCCAAGCAGGCTGCTAATCATTTGCACTACATAAACAATAGTTTCTTTTGAATTATTCATGTGTAAAAACACTACATAGACACCAAACACTTGAAGAGTAAAGGATGATTTTGTATGGAAGCAAGACCCATTGAATTTAAGTAGATTTACTTGACTACACTCAGCACGTGCTGTACATGTCTAGAACTTTTCAGAAACAAAGTGTGACAGCTTTCTGATAAAACAGAATTTTGCAATAACATGGAAAGCAAATGTCTTGATGAAAATCTACTCTGAACCATCATAACAAATGTAACGTGTAATGTGTTTGCAGTACAACATCGCAGTGTAAATACTCAGTGTAATATATTTGTAAAGCTTAACTTCAAAAGTAACATTTTTGCTTCTGTGCAATGATTTAACAAACACTTCAAAATTAAGTGTGTATTATGAGGTTTAGACTCTGTTAGGCATGTATTTATTTACTGCCTGCCTATAGCTCAGCGGTTTTCAAATTTTGTTCTGCGGAATCCTAGATTATCACAAAGTCATCAAAAGAGTTCTATGAAAAATCTTTAAAATCTTTATTAAATCCATGCCAGCGTATGAAGATTTTATTGAAATTCAATGTACCTCCGCTTTATAAACAAAATGTGCATGTGTGTTACTGAATGACTGTTCGGTAGGATTGATAGATGTATAGCTGTCAGCAGCTGGAAATCCTGTCTGAGCAATGCTCCCCTTCATGTCCACCTTCTGATGTAAATCAGGCATTTCAGCTTATGCTTACAAAAAAAACCCCAAAAACAAATTTAGGAGTAAGTTGGATGCAGATTTAGCCGTTGGACATTAAGCCCAACATCAAAACTATTTAAAGTAAAACAATAGAATGATTTCATTCATCACTCTAGATGTGAGTCCAATATTTTTCTATATCAAAATAAAGATTTGTGGTCATATCCAACATGTTTCTGTATCAAAACAAAGGTTTGTGGTTATATTTTAAATATTTTATTTTTTTATTTTCAATCTACTAAATTATACAAAACACTCCTGCAATAGGAGTAGATGAAAGAAGGAAGAACTTTGTGGGGTTCACAATGTTTAGGGACAGAGTCAGGGTTCCTAAGGGTGGGTGCGGGGAGTCTTCTTAAGGATTTCTTGACCAAAAAATTTGGGAACCACTGCTGTAGCTTAAGAGCCATTTAATGTTGACATACCTTGTTAATTGAGGAATTGTTTCCCAAAATAATGAACAAGAGCCTACCCTGGTTTTTCAATCTTCAGTAGTCCCCTTAGGTTTCCGGATCCCAACATTGCAGTGGGAGCCAACTGGCAGTATTGTTTTGTCACTCTCTGTGATATAGAGCTAACAAATAGCAAATCTTTTCTTATTGTCTTTTTCTTTTGCTTGATATTTCCTTGCTGCCAAGGTTTTACAAACCATGATGAGCAGATTTTCCATTAAAAGTTTCCACAAGTTTCTTTCCACAATGTTCCAAGTTTTATCTGTGCCCTTCAGCCTCTTAATTTCTTTCCCCCTTCAGTTTAATGTAGTTTGTATTGTCTTTAAACTTTTCAGTTGTTTTGTGTATCTACACATCATAAATTATTTCTTTTTCTGTCGGTTGGTTGGGCATTTATCAAATTGTTCTTCTGATAAGGAAAGACTGGAAACATGAGTCAGCAGGACTAAATTCTGTTTGTGTCATCTCTTGGCCGACACGCTAAATAAGAATTATTTATGGAAAATAATTGGAACGTGTTGCATTTTGTGCCTAAATATACTGTTCTGGTTTTTAAGCTGCCTCATTTGTGTCAGTGTTTTGGGACATCTGTTTTCTGAGGATGAATTCCGAAAATTGAAACAAAATATTTTGCTACATGTTGCTAATAAGATTTTGGGGAGATGGCTTTCAAACGTTATACCTTCAGTGAACTAAACCTTTCTGTGTTGATGTTTTGGTTCGGTGCATGTCAGCTGTGATAACCTTCTGCTTCAATTGTAACGGGACCTAGGGTCATGTTTTAGAAACTGCACTATCAGCAAATTGCCCCTGGAGCCTCATGGTTCATCCAGTTACAGATGGCCAAGCTGGATGATATAAGGGAGATACGACAATAATTTCCCTATGCTGATTTTGGATGATTTTACTGAAAATATGTTTTAGAGGCTATGACCTAAGGGAGAATGACAAGTGTCTGATTAATATTTCCTGTCATTCTTCCATCTCACTATAATTCATATTCTTGAACTGCTATGTAACAAAACTATAGGGTCCTTTTATCCCTTCATGGGTGGATCCACACTGCATAATTACTGCAGTTTGATACCACCTTAACTGTCGTGGCTTCATACTGTGATATTCTGGGCTTGGCAAATTGGTCAGGTATTTAGAATTCCCTAATAAATCCTTCTGAACTCCAGCATTAGAACTCTGCAGGAGAAAATTCAGAGTATCACTAAAAACTACATATTGCAGGATTCCATAAGAGTATGCTCAGACAGCTAAAGATCTACCAAAGTGTTGTTACTGTGTAGTATGGATATACCACATGAGGAGAAAATCAGATTGGGAAAAAACAGTTTTATATATTTGGGGACTCGCTGTGTTCTGGACCTAATTGGCAGTTTTTTGGGAAAAAGTCTCTGACATATTATTATCTCCTGCTGCCCTTATCCCTATCCAATCTGGCATTACTCCTATATGTCATATAGGGAAATCAATAATGCCAAATATAATCTCTTGTGCTATTTTATCAGTTGTAGTTGATTTCTTCTTCTATTTTGTTGCCAAAGAATGTCAATGATTACCTGCTACACACAGTGAAAACACTTAATTTGAGCCTAGACTGAAATCAGAGCATGTTCAAGATGTATTTGATGGAACTTCACTGCATTCAAATGTTTGCAGAGATTCTGTTTGAGGATTAATTTTAAAATGTTTTGCATTCAATAGCACCCTTTAGGTAAATGGAAGAAAAGTGTTCCAGCTTAACTGGTCCACAGTTTACAGTCTGAAAATGCTATGGCAAGTACATGGGGAATTTTTAAATGTCACAAAAGCACAAGGAGACTTTAGTAGTAGTTAATCCACAGATATAGCACTCCCTTTGGAAACTTGATAAAGCTCTGGCTTTATTACTTTCAGTAATTGTTAGAAGACCTTTGCATTTGGTTACTTGGAAAAGCTAGGATTAAGTTTATAGAAGTTGGGCTTTTGTTGAATGTTTTATTTGAAATGTCAATGTAGTGTTGTGTTTTTCGAATGTATTTGATCCCTCTGAGCCTACACATTTTAGTCAACATATAAATGGCAGGAATAGTCTATTCATGTTTCTCAAGAATTTAGGCTACAGTCCTGTATCCATTGACCTGGAAATAAACCTTACTGAACTCAGTGAGACTTTCACCCATATATAACATTGTTTTGTGATAATGTTTGATAAATATTTTACCACATGTTGCCACAAGCCAGAATTTGAGAAAGAACTGTAGCAACACCTTCAAGATTTTTTTTTGGCATAAGATTTTGTGGATATAAACTATATTCTTCAGATGCAGTACAAATTGATGTCAGGAATAAAGCATATTTATGCATCTGGGGTGTGGAATAGAATATAGGATCCAGAAAGAAGCAATTCGTGTCCTTTCCCCTAAATTTGGTTTGAATCTTCCTGGATCATATACACCCAATCTCATTCTTACAACTATAAAAATATGCTTTATATTTGATATCACTCTGTACTGTATCTGAAAAAGTGGGTTTATACTTGTGAGAGCATATATTAACATAAAAACCAGTTATTCTTAAAGGTGCTGTCACACTTCAGCACTAAACATGGGTAATACTAAAATGGAGTACTGGGCTGTGTCTAACAATAGGATGTGGTACAAAAATGACCCACTTGTTGCTATTTTTATTGTATTGAACTGAAATTTAAATGTGAAGTACTTTTTTTAAAAAACAAGAATTTGGGGAAGGGTTGCCATTCCCTCTTCAAAATCGAACAAACAGCAATGAGGTCTAGCTGATTTGCTTTTCCTGTTAAAATTTATTGAGCAAGAGAATACAATGTGTATTTTTGGGTGCATATCCTTCATGGTGATGCATGCCAGTTTGTGCCTACTGGGTAACTAAATGCCATAAGGAGCTGCAGTGGGTTAACCAATGTTTTTATCATTGTGCTTTCCTTCTGAAGGATTTGGATGACCTGATTGCATGAGGAACCTGGAAGAATATAAACATTGACATGTTCTGAAGACCTTGCGCCCTTTGAACAGAGTGAAAGACAGTGCTCTATGTTAATAATGAATAGCCAGGAGCCATCTGCTGAAGTCCTATCCTTGAAGTCCAGGTCCAAATTTAGTCAACCTTCCAACACAAAATGAAGATCTTAGAATATGACTAGCTGTGCCCGGCCATGCGTTACTCTGGCATTTTCTGGTGGTGTTGGTGAGAACTTGTTGAGGTAGTGGTGGTATTGAATGTCAGTTGTATGGTGTCGGGTTCTCTTCTCCCAGTTGTGCTGTGGGTCCGTCTTCCAAAGAAAGCACCAAGACACACGCGGGTAGATTCCAACAAGTTTTATTGTACTGAATACCAGAACCTTCTTTTGTGCCACATATATAGGGACTCTTACATACCAGAGGGTCATTGATGTTTTATGGCCGGCCTGCTTTATGGCTGGCATCTGTTCTTTGTCCGCTGAGCAGAGATGTCAAGGATTGGAGATCCTGACATCACGCCCCCCCCAAAAACCGTCCTCCCCCCTCGTGTGGAGGTTTGTGTGGGTTTTGAGCGTGAAACCTCTTGATGAGTGTGGGTGCATTTATGTCAGAATCCCTGACCCATTCTGATTCACTGAGGGGGAAATGCTTCCACCTGACGAAATATTGGAGAGTGTTTTTCCTGACTCTGGAGTCTAATATTTCCGCCACCTCATAGTGTTGGTTGCCGCCTATCATGATGGGCGGGGGCGGGGGCTTGGCTGGGTGCCAGTGGGAGCTCTCGGTAGCTGGTTTGAGGAGACTGAAGTGGAAAACGGGGTGAATCATCCTGTAGGACTGGGGGAGTTCTAGTTCTGCGGTGACTTCATTCACTAGTCTTTTGACCGCGAAGGGGCCAATGTATTTGGCTGCCAACTTCTTGGTTGGCTGCCTTCCCTTGAGGTATTTGGTGGAGAGGTAGACCTGTTGCCCTGGCTTGAGGTCCTAATCTGGTCTCCTGTGTTTGTCCGCTTGGTGTTTGTAAGCTGCCTTGGCCTCGTCAAGAGCCTGTGTGATGACAGGCCATGCGTCCTTGATACTTGCCATCCATTCTGCAAAGGGGACTGGGTCAGACTGGATGACCTCTGGGGTTGGCAGCGTGCGGAGGTTACGGCCGTAAACTATCTCGAATGGGGAGTGCCCTGTGCTGGAATGTACCGAATTATTGTAGGCCACCTGGGCATAGGCCAAAAACTTTGACCAATTATCCTGTTGGTAGTTGGTGTAACATCTCAGGTATTGTTCCAGCACCTGGTTGACCCTCTCTGTTTGCCCGTCAGTCTGGGGGTGGTATGCTGTGCTGAGGGCTTGCTTGGCCCCTAATTGGCGTAGGAACGCTTTCCAAAATCTGGACACAAATACGGAGCCCCGGTCCGAAATGACCTTCGAGGGAGCCCCATGGTGCTTATAGCAGTGTTCAATGAACAATTGCGCCAATTGCTCTGCATTGGGCATGCTCCTGCATGGGATGAAGTGTGCCTGCTTGGAGAAGAGGTCTACTACTACCCAAATCACGGTCTTCCCATTGTTGGGGGGCAGGTCTACAATGAAATCCATGCTGATGTGTTCCCAGGGGGCTGCTGGGGTTTCTAGGGGCCTGAGGAGCCCTGATGGTTTGCCCCCTCCCCCTTTCACTGTGGCACAGACTGGGCATTGGTGAACATACGCCTTCACATCCTTTCTCATGAGAGGCCACCATTATTTCCTCCGCACTAAATGCAGAGTTTTTACAAATCCAAAGTGCCCCGCTGTTTTGTTGTCATGATGATCGTGAAGGACTAGTTTCCTTTGGTCCTCAGGGACATACGTTCTGCTGCCTTTCAGCCACACCCCGTCCTTATAATCTAATTCCTGATAGTGTTCCCTGAGCCAGGGGTCCCTGATGTCCTTCTCTGGGGGAGGGGTGGCCTCTGGTCCTGTCCCCTCTTTCTTCGCCTTGCTCCTCGTGACCACCCCCATTCCCAGCTGGGTGTTGGAAAAGATTGTCCCCATTGTGTGTTGTTTATCTGCGTGGTACTGCGGCAACCTGGATAAGGCGTCCGCTAGGAAGTTTTCCTTTCCAGGCAGGTACTTTAGCTCAAAGTCAAATCGGGCAAAGAATTTGGCCCACCTCAGTTGCTTTGGGGTCATTTTGCGTGGTGTTTGGAGTGCTTCTAGGTTTCTGTGATCCGTGTACACTACAAATTTGTGAGGGGCTCCTTCCAAAAGGTGCCTCCAGGCTTCTAAGGCAAATTTGACTGCGGCAGCTTCCTTTTCCCAGATGGGCCAGTGTGACTCTGTTGTGTTGAACTTCCGGGAGAGGTAACTACAGGGGCGCAACATGCCCTTGTCATCCTTCTGGAGTAACACTGCCCCCGTGGCTGCGTCACTGGCATCTACTTGTATGACAAAGGGGTGTTGGGTGTCTGGGTGTTTCAGGATCGGCTCTGAACTCATGAGAGATTTTAGCATTTCAAAGGCCTCCTGGGCCTCCCTGTTCCAGGGCAGTTTTGCGCTTGGTTTGGGCTTGGCGTCTGATTGAGCTCCCCCTCCCTTTTTCTTCATTTTGAGCATGTCAGTGAGGGGCAGGGCTACCTGGGCAAAGTTGGGTATGAATTGCCTGTAGAAATTTGCAAATCCCAGGAAGCTTTGTAGGTGCCTCCGTGTCCTGGGGGGCTCCCAGCCCAGTACTGCCTGCACTTTGCTGGGGTCCATCTCAATGCCCTGGCTGGAGATGCGGTAACCCAAGTAGTCTAGTTTGTCTTGGTGGAATGCACACTTGGGCAGCTTGACATACAATTGGTTGGCCAGCAGTTTTTTTAGTACTTGTCGTACTAGGGGGACATGAGATTCAAGGTCATTAGAAATGATGAGGACATCATCCAAATAACAGAGGACACCTTTACCTAGGTGTTCCCTGAGCACTTCGTTAATGAGATTTTGGAAGACTGCAGATCCGGATTTTAAACCAAAATTCAAAACTAAAAATTCGTACTTTCCATAGACAGTGTTTATGGCTGTCTTATATTCGTCCCCTGTTCGAATTCTCACACGATGAAAAGCTTCCTTCAGGTCCAGTTTGGTAAAGATCTTACCGGTGCTAAGTTGCGCCAGCATGTCTTTAATCAAAGGGAGGGGATATGATTGTGTGGCGCTGATTGCGTTTAGGTGTCTATAATCGGTGACCAGCCTCAGTGAGTGATCTTTCTTTTCCCTGAAAAAGACTGGCGCACCCAAGGGTGACATGGAAGGGCGAATAAAGCCCCTGGCCAAGTTCTTGTCTAGGAATTCTTTCAGTGCAACCCTTTCTTTGGGAGTCATGGGGTAGGTTCTTGGTTTGGGCATGGGGGAGTTGGGCAAGATCTCAATAGCACAGTCTGTATCTTGATGGGGAGGGAGTTTGTCACTCTCCTTGTCATCAAAGACCTCTGCTAAGTCTGCATATTCTGCTGGTATCCGGGGGCACCCTGCCTCGTCCCCCAGTGTTTGAGAGGTGGGTGTGTTGCCCCCTCCCGCCAGTGGGTGAGCTGGGCTTCCTGCCATGTGCCCGGGGTCTTCCCTCCCCCCCTTCCTGTTCTCCAGTTGAGGTGTTTGTGTTCCTCTTTGGCCCCCCGACCTGGGCTGTGCTTCCTGCCATTTGCTCTGGGTCTTCCCTCCCCCCTTCCTGTTCTCCTGTTGAGGTGTTTGTGTTACTCTTAGGCCCCCCTTCCTGGGCTGTGCCTTGTGCCATTTGCTTGGGGTCTTCCCTCCCCCCTTCGTGTTCTCCTGTTGCGGTGTGTGTGTTGTTCTTTGACTCAGCGCTTCCTGCCATCTGCTCTGGGTCTTCAGAGCCCCCTCTTCCCCCCCCCTCCGGTGGGCAAAGAGTGAGTGTGCTGCATCCCTCATCGGCCCCTCCCCTCTCGCTTGCCTTCAGGTCCCGTAAGTGGTCCCTGCATGCCGGGTCTGTGAAACTGATGTCCCCCTCCCTCCATTTCACCATGGGGTTGTGTCGTTTCAGCCAATCCAAGCCTAGGACCAATTTGTAGCGGGCCGTGGGCGCAATTATGAACTGGATGGCCTCCCAATGGTCTCCCACCCGCAACAATACTTGTTCAGTCCTGTATTTACAGAGCCCCCCTTTCATTTCGCTCCCATCCATCTGCACAAAGGTTATTGGTGAGCGAAGCTTCACTTTGGCCAACCCCATCCCAAGCGCGACCTCAGGCTTTATTATGGATTTTGTGCAGCCTGAGTCCAGGATTGCCCGCATGGGCGAGTCTGTTCCAGTCCCTCTTTTGCCCAGCTGCACCTTCAGCCAGAAGGGGGATTCTGTGCCACTCACCACGGCCTTGGAGCGTCGCTTCCGTGCTGCCTGGGGCGGGGAGGATTCACTGCCAGTCTCTGCTGGTCCAGCGCGCCTCCTTCCTTCTGCCTGGACGCCGGCGCGCTTTAATCCAGGCAAACCTCGTTTCCCGAGACCTGTTCGCTGCCAGAGGAGGCATCTTGGGGTCCATCGCAGGGGGTCTCCGGCCGTTTCTGCTGCTTTGCTGCCAGTGCTGTTGCGCTGGTCTTCTTCCCTGGGTTGAGGTTGGCCTTGGGCTGGCCTTCTCCTGTCCTGCGTCCTGCAGGTTTCTTCCCGCCTCCTGGGCAGGAGGTGGCCAAATGCCCCTCACCTCCACACCGTAGGCACAGGCCCATCTTCCACCTCCGATCCTTCTCAGCCGGATCAAGCCTGTCCCTGTTCTTCGAAGGGGCACGGCTTCTGCCCGCAGTGCTTCCGGCTGAGGGGGTTTGCTTTTGGCGGAAGTTTTTGATTTCCTCCTTCAGCACCTCCCCCTCGCCAGCCGCTTCCATCCATCTGTCCAGGGTGCCCGGGTTCTCCCTGGCCAGCACCCATTCCACCAGGTCTGGCCTCAAGCCCTCCTTGAACACTTCAATCCTATAGGCTTCGTTCCACTCAGGTAGCAATGAGGCCAGCCTTCTGAATTCCAAGGCAAAGTCCTGAACGGAGCGGGCGCCTTGCTTCAGGCTCCTGAGTTTCGCCCTGGCTTTTTGCTTGCGCAGGCGGTCTTCAAAGCGGGATCTCAGTGCCCCCATGAAGGCATCCAAGTTGTTGAGCTCCAGTGCCCTCATGTCGTACAGCGCCA
Source organism: Anolis carolinensis (assembly GCF_035594765.1). NCBI lineage: Eukaryota > Metazoa > Chordata > Lepidosauria > Squamata > Anolidae > Anolis > Anolis carolinensis. The sequence goes on from NC_085841.1 coordinate 69,742,415, forward strand.
GGAGCCATTCAGAGGCTGCTCCTTCGAAGTGGTCGGCCACATGTTGGACCTTGTCCATTTCGCTTTCAAAAGAGCCTTCCCACTTGCTCATGAAGGTAGCCACTCTCATCAAAAAGAAAGGCAGTTTCTCTGGGTCCCCATCAAAGGTGACTTGCAACTTCCTCTCCTCTCTGTAGTGCCGGCCTCGCTGCCCCCCCTCTCCCCCAGTCCTTTGTCTGTAGGGGGAAGGGGCTGCTGCGGAGAGGCCGGGGGAGGTTACCGGAGGGGAAGGAGCGGCCGCTGGGAGGACGGAGCTGGGGTTCTGCCCCCTGGGGCTGCCCTGTTGTGCCAGGATCAGGGAATGGACCATCTCCCGCAGTTGTGCTATTTCTTGCCTCATCTCCTGCATTCCTTGACTCTCTGTCGGGTGGGGGTTGCCAAGCTCCCAGGCGGTGGATGGCTCGGCTCTGTGCGGCCTCTCCGGCCCCGCTGGCGTGACCCTCCATTGCGTGGCCACAGTTGGGGGGGAAGTGGCTGCGTCCACGGGGGTGTGGGATTCTTCCCTCTCCCCTCCATCGGAGCTTGCTTCCTCCGAGAGGCTGAGGGGTTCCTCCCTCGTTTCTCCGTCGGCGCTTGCTTCTTCTCCCCGGGAATATTCCAATTGGTTCTCTCTCTCTCCTCCCTCCATGTTGCTGTAGGTAGGAGCTAGAGAAAGTAGGAGATTCAGTACAATTGTCGGGTTCTCTTCTCCCAGTTGTGCTGTGGGTCCGTCTTCCAAAGAAAGCACCAAGACACACGCGGGTAGATTCCAACAAGTTTTATTGTACTGAATACCAGAACCTTCTTTTGTGCCACATATATAGGGACTCTTACATACCAGAGGGTCATTGATGTTTTATGGCCGGCCTGCTTTATGGCTGGCATCTGTTCTTTGTCCACTGAGCAGAGATGTCAAGGATTGGAGATCCTGACATATGGTTGTCTTTATGTTTAGTATGCATTTGGTTGTTTGTGTACTGTGAAAGTGGTGAGGGTAGAGGGGATCTATGTCCCTGTGTAGTATTGTATAGTATTTATACGTTGTCCATGTGTTGTGAATGCTTGGATTGTGTCCTGCTGCATAGTAGAAGGGGTTGGGCTGGATGGCCCTTAGGGGTCTCTCCAAACTCTTGGATTCTATGCTTATATTATTATTATTATCATCAACATCATCTTCATCATCATTATTATGTAGAGGCTGGATGGCCATCTGTCAGGAGTGCTTGGATTGTGTCCTTCTGCATGGTAGAAGGAAGTTGATCTGGATGATCCTTAGGGGTCACTCCAAACCTTAGGATTGTATGTTGTTGTTGTTGTTAGTAGTAGTAGTAGTATTGAGAGGCTGGGTGGGCATCTGTTGGGAGTGCTTGGATTGTGTCCTGCATGACAGAATTGGGTTGGACTGGATGGCCTTTAGGGATGTCTGATGCTATGATTTGATGTGTATTATTATTGTGCAGATATTGGATGGCCATCTGTCAGGAGTGGTTGGATTGTGTCCTCCTGCATGATATAAGGAAGTTGAACTGGATGATCCTTAGGGGTATCTGCTAACCTTAGGCGGCTGCTTCTTCTTCTTCTTCTTCTTCTTCTTCTTCTTCTTATTATTATTATTATTATTATTATTATTATTATTATTGAGAGGCTGGCTGGCCATCAGTTGGGAGTGCTTGGATTGTATCATCCAATGGAAGAGTTGGGTTGGACTGGATGGCCTTTAGGGGTCTCTCCTAACTGTCTGATTCTATGATTCGATTTGTGTTATTACTGTGCAGATCTTGGATTATTCTTATTATTATTGAGAGGCTGGGTGGCCATCTGTTGGGCGTGCTTTGATTGTGTCCTCCAAGGCAGAATTGTGTTGGACTGGATTACCACAGTAATTATTTCATATTACATTAGAATCTCACTTATCCAACATTCGCTTATCCAGTATTCTGGATTATCCAACGCAGTCTGCCTTTTAGTAGTCAATGTTTTAAATTCATTGTGATATTTTGGTGCTAAATTTGTAAATACAATAATTACAACATAGCATTACTGAGCATTGAACTACTTTTTCTGTCAAATTTGTCGTATAACATGATGTTTGGTTCTTAATTTGTATAATCATTACCTAATTTGATGTTTAATCGGCTTTTCCTGAATCCCTTCTTATTATCCAACATATTCACTTATCCAACGTTCTGCCGGCCTGTTTATGTTGGATAAGTGAGACTCTACTGTATATTTATAATTTTATATTATCTGCTTAGAACTGGATTATATAAGGCCCCTTCTATGCAGCTGTATAAAATGCACACTGAAGTGAATTATCTGGCAGTGTGGACTCAAGATAATCCAGTTCAAAGCAGATAATATAAGATTATAAATGGGTAATATAGTTGTGTGGAAGGGCCTTGAGTCTACACTGCCATATAATCCAGTTAAAATCAGATAATCTGTATCTTATAGGCAGTGTGGAAGAGCCCTGAGGCCTAACTGTGCCTGTCCCCTGGGCTGAGTAGGTTGCTAGGAGACCAAGGGGGCAGAGTTTAGCCTTGTAACTGGCAGCAATTGGATTAAAAAACAATTATTTCTCTCCCTCTAATTAGGACTTTATTTTTCTTTTCTTTTTGTTGTATGAACGTAGAGGCATGGATGAGGGGTTGTGTTGCCAAGTTTAGTGTTTCTGGGATGTGTAGTTTTGTTGTTTTGTCCTAGGCTAATTTTTTTTTATCCTTTTATATATATAGATAGTTGGGCAACTCCTCAAATTGAAACTGAGCTTCTCAGTAAAACATTTGTTTGAGAGAACTGGAAAATGCCACAAAGAATAAATGGGTGCCAAGTTCCAGAATATCATGTGCTGCTGAATATGAGCATCTTCCACAAAACAAATGGTCGGTGCTGACAGAGTGCTCTCCTTTTTAGCAGGTACAAGAGGGCCTGTGAAAATACTTGGATCCAGCCCCACTCATCCATAGTGAATGATTAACACAGATGGGTAACTGTGCCTTGTGTAGGATTGTATTTGCCAAGTATCAAAGAACAAAATGCATGTGTGCAGCCTTGCTTTCATTATGCTTCATTATAGACATGTTTTGTTGGTAATGACTTTGGAATTTGTGTTTCATTTTATACTTACATCATTCATAGTATCTATACTATTTATTGATTCTTTGTTTTTTATTTGTATTAGACCCTTGCTCCCCTCCTTTCCCATTATTTCCCTTTGTATTAGATTTTGCATAGCTGACAGGGACATATGATTTTATTTTTGTACAGGGCCATGTGCATTGATGACACTATATAAATAAAAGGTGTCCCATGTTTTCAGTGTCACTTCCCGATGATACCCTCTTGCTTAAGATCAAGATGGAAAGCAGTTTTTTCTCTTTGCCTTTCTAGCATGAATTTCCCCTCTTCTTCTCCTGCAGGCCACGGTCACAGCTAACACTTCAATGCTGCGACTGGCCTTAGCCAGGACTCTTTCTCACTACAAAGCTGCAGTTGATTAAGGTCTTTGGGGAGGACGTGTTCAGATGCCTCAGGCAGTTTCTGTTCATCAGCTTTATGTTTGTCTGTGCTCTTGCCCCCATCTCTCATCTGGGTTCCTTTTAAATTTCCTAATGAGTTAAAATAACTTGGGGCATATGTAGGGTTTGCATTTCTTGTCTTTCCTAATTCAGTATTCTCAGTGGAATTTGTTCAATAGAAACATATGTTCTAGACCTCAGAATAATTATAATATCTCTAAAAGCTTCATAACGAGATTACTGAAACAGGATGTTAAAAACCTGATTTTCATTGATCCAGTCCTTTCAAATTATTTCTAGTCATCTTTGTTCCTGCAGCAAAAAAGGAATGACAGTACAGTGTCACCGAGTATTTTATAGGATACAAGTTAGGAGGCATCTTTTTTGCACTCTCTTATAAGAGCCTCTTCAATTATTTTGGTCTTCTTCAATTATGAGATTTTAATTTAATCTTCTTTCTATATCACTTTACATGGATAATTACTATTTAATCTTGGGGAATCTCATGGGGCAAGTTTTACACAGTTTCCTGACATTGCCAGAGGTGAACTGGGTAGTGAGGAAGATGGTGCTTCAGCTTTGGAGCTCTGGAGAAGGCGGAGGGGAGCTTTCAGTGCCGCCTTCACTGAGTTTTAGCTTACCTGAAGGAATGAGTTAGACAGCCGCTACTATAAGAAATCCTTGTAGGATCCAGGCATTCCGGATAGTTATCACCAGTTTCTAGCATTCTATTTTTGGACAAGGTTTTAAAATAAGGAGTGGACTTCCAGCTGCAGGGGTTCCTAGATGAAAGTGTTCTATTTAAATCAGGTTGTACACCTGGATATGGGATGGCAGGCCCTTCTCTCGTTCCCGCCTCCGTTTCAGGTGTGGTTGGTGGGGACAAGGGAGAGGGCCTTCTCAGTGGTGGCTCCTCGGCTCTGGAACTCCCTCCCCAGGGAGATCAGACTGGCACCTTCCCTGTCCACCTTTCGTAAGGACCTTAAAACACGGCTGTATCAATGCACCTTTGAATGAATAGTTCCAGTTAGATATTAACTTGTCACAATTATTGCACTTTATCACTGTCCCTCACTCTTGTTGATTTTAATTTTGTAATCTTCCCTGATCGCCCTATATTATTATTCTCGAGTCTCACGTAGAGTCTGCACAAGCTCATCCTTACATATTTGTACTATGCTCTAGGTTTGAAGGACCGAATATGTTTATGCTGTGTTATGTTGTTTTTATTGTTTTATATTGTTTTAAATTATAAATAATGACTGTGTTTTAATGTATGATGATTCTGGGCTTGTCCCCATGTGAGCCGCCGCAAGTCCCCTTGGGGAGATGGGAGCAGGATATAAAAATAAAGTTGTTGTTGTTGTTGTTGTTATGGCCATCTAATAATAATCTAAGGAGATAATGCTTCTGGAACATGGCCATACAGCCCGGAAAACTCACAACAACCATGAAATCCATCAACAACAAAACTATGTTGTCCTTTTGTCTTCCCTGCCTGGAATAGGATTAGGGGGCATTGTTTTGTTTGGCCCGGGAAAAGTAATCAAGAAGATGGTGTTGTTTGACCTTTCTTTTCAAGAGGCCTTAGTTGGGAAGCCGGCTCCCATCAGTCAGGTCTTGCCAGCCTTGGATTGATGTAGGGGCATGGCTTCCCCTTGTCTGCTGTCTGTTTCAAGGCAGGCATTTTACATTAGTCAACATTTTTTTTTAATCATGCACACCGTCAAAATTGAGGTGTGCATTACAATTTATTGCTCATTACATTTGAGTAAATTTATTTTCCTTCTGCCATTTATTGTGAAATTTTAAATGGCTTGTTTGATAAGAACTCTCAAGATAATCAGAACTGATGAGTCAATGCAACATTGCAGGTTTGGTTATTGGATCTGAGATACATTTCAGAGAACTATGATATGCAGAAGAAATAGGACTTAAAATAGGAAGACATTTTGGCAACCAAAAACCTGGCCTAAGCATAATTTGCTCATTGTTGGTCTGTCTTAATTTTCTGGGCATTCAGCAATGTTGTGCAGTTAGTTATTTTGAATAGTGTTATAAAAGTTCTCTTTAATTTCATGAAGCCATTGTCAAATTGTTAGTCATATAATTCTGTGATATCAGAGTTAACAGAAAAAGGTAGATCATAATAGAAAAAGCAGAGACTCTGCTGTTCTCAACCTGGGGTCCCCAGATGTATTTGGCCTACAACTCTCAGAAATCCACTGTGGTTGAACATTTTAAAACAAAATTTCAAAAACAACAGAATCTCCCATTTTTTTGATAAAACCTGTATGCCATTTTAACTGTCTAAGAATATCTGACATTGATAATTTTTAACTCTTCCAGAATGTCATCAAGGACACACAATATTTGACCTCAGTCATTTTGAACCATTTCACTATCTGTATCGTTATATCATTATTTTATCTGTGGAAAGTTTCACTTTCCATGTGGATAAAAGATGGGGCTAGCTTGACTACAATCAGCATGAAGGGTTTGTAAAGAGAGAGAAGCAGCCCTTGGAGCCTGAAACATATTGGTCCTGGGCAGTGATTGGAGCTAATGAATAAAAATCAATTAAATGAAAGATTAACTTTGATATTTGTAAATGAAAAGGTAAGATCAGAACAACTTAATTACATTCAACTTTTTAACCAAAGTAGATTGACTCATACAAATTCTAATATTAACGTCTCTCCAGAATAAAGTTATTAAGTTATTTTTTAATCAAGTGAATCACTGTGCTAGAGAGGTAATAAACTGTGGATTGCCCAGTTGATATTTTAACCCAAAGCCTCTCTGCATCCATCAAAACACCACATGCAGCTCCACTGTTTACTTTATAGAAGTTTTTAAAAAATTCAGGCAACTGACGATTGCTAGAATTTAGGGCAGGGGGATGCTGGAAATCTGTCGATGTTTCTGTTTCTGTTTCTGGAATATTGAGTGGGATTCATCATTATACAATTTGCTTTCCAGCAACACTTCAGTACCTTCCACCTCAGTTTTCTTCAGGGGCCATTCCAATCCCAGGAACGGTTTTGGAGAGGGGCATGATAGACTGAAGCTGGGTGGAAATTTTGTTGCGTCAACCATGTTTGTTGAAAGAATACAGCCAGCTATCACCTGTGGTTTTTATTTGGCACTTTCCCCCATTGTGTCTGGCTTCTCCTTTCCCTACCCCATTTAATCTCCAGAAACAGCAGATTAAGCTAAAAACTTTCCTCAGATCTTCTAACAATTTTCTCCCGAATTATTTTAGTGGAAGAAAATATCCCATCTGCTTCATTCCTCAACATAGTGAAATTCCTAAGTGAGCTGTGTGACGAACACTGGCTGAGTTCCACACAATGTGGTTGTTGGCCCCAAGCAAGATGAGCACAATCTGTTTTCTCTAGTCCTAATAAAGGCAGAGATGAGTTCCTTCATTTGCCTCTTGATTTTGTGATGCTTATGTTTTATGTCCTCCTTCCTTATAATAGCAGCTTCCCTGCTGCTCATCCATATTTGTCTTTGTACAGGTAGGAATCACAAGCAAATTTAAATACCAAGTGCTGCAATAGAATACCATTTAAACCCAGGTTTTCAAAGCACATTATAGGCTTTTGGCTGCTTGACTTCAATTAAGAATTTAAAGTTTACAGAGGCATTTATGCACTCTGCATTATTCTTTCTAGCAGTATACCTGTTCTGTAAGTCATCTGGTTATTTTTGTAACATTGAAACATGCCTGTGTATATGCAGGGGTGGACTTTCATGGCTGAACATACACACACTATAGAGTCTATGCCTTATTTAGGCTTGGGGATATTTCCTTGCAGCATGAAGATATACTGTAACATTTTCATAATTTGTTCTCTTACTAATTTTCTAGGTTATGATATTAGAAATATAGTCTCCAGACTTGATTTGCTATGTCAGTTTAGCATTTGATGTGCTAAAAACTATCAAGACTCTTTTATAAGAGATCAATCCCTAGTTTACAGGAACACAAAATTCAAGGATATTTCAACCACATTCTTAGCTGACATCTTGGGTCCTTAACGGAGCATGATTAGGGTTTTTGAATTTTGAAATTTTAATTACTAGAGATTACACTGTTGCTATTTAAAAATGACATCTACATCTCTTAGGGAATGCAGCAGGGATAACAGAAACTCAGAAATATGTCAGCTAGGACTGAAACATTCTTCTTTAGCCCTGACAATGAAAAGTCATCACTGACATACATACAAACCCAGTGTGGTGACAGGGAGTTTAGGAAGTTTTTTTTAAGTTATTGCAGTTTAACCCCACTTTAACTGCCATAGTTTGATGCTGTGGAATCCTGGGAATTTTAGTTGGGTGAGGCACTGGCACTCTTTGGCAGAGAAGGCAAAAAGTCTTGTAAAACTACCACTCCTATAATTCCACAACTTTTATCTGTAGCAGTTCAGGTGGTGTCAAACTGTATTATTTCTACAGTGTAGATGCACCCTATATTGCAGATCTAGCAAACTTCCCCTCAGTTGACCAGGCTGTCAGGCATTCTGTGCAATAGTTCAGAAAAGGCACAAAGGAATTTCAAAGCCTGCAGTGGCCCTGAAGTGGATGGGGCTCCTCTAGGATTACACATGATTTGCCTAAACTTTCTTGAACTTATTGTTGACTTCCTTAACAACCTAAAGTGCCATCATCCTCTATTACCATTCTTGCTTTTTGCTGGTTGTTATACTGGATTGAAGGGCCATCTGTTTTCATCTGTGTTGTCTTCCTTGTGTGTTGCTGTCCTCAAAAAAAGTGGAATGATTCAGGGGACTAGGATTGCAATAGTTATTTCCGTTATCATTCATTAAAATAGTTCCTGACAACTTATGTCAGCATTTGCCAACATTTATATTAAGGATATATTATTAGTCTGTATTTCATTTTGCCTCTGCTATTTTATCGCTGTTTATGTCATCCATTCTCTTAAACTTGAAAAAGAGCCCCAAGAGCTATAAATCAGTGCAATATAAGGTTGCAAAATTAGTAAATTGTTGTAAGATAAATATAGTGGCTGAATCTTAGAATCTTAATTTCTAAAAAGCATATGAAGAAACAACCATTGGAGGGGAAATTATAATATAAATAGAGGGCTTAATTTGCCATTCTGTTTGCACAGACATTTTCACAGAAGGGGGAAAGACAACAACTAAGAAATACTGCTTTTCTTTGTTTCTTTTTAAATGGAACTATTGCACATACTGGGTTGCTGTACATCATTACTCGAAGATTAAAGCACTTGGAGCTTCAGTGCAATTACATCACAATCTTATGTATTTTTTTAAAGCGGTTGAGTTTTTGTGTAACATTTTTTTTCTGCTTCAGCTAAGTGTGGCTATTAAAATAAATGTGCTCATTAAATAGTTCTGCCCAACTTCCATCTGCTTCCAAATATGCTGGCTGAAGCTTTTTACTTGCAACTAAAAATGTGAAGTGTGTAGGATACTCCACGTATGTTCAGGCGCCAATTACATCTTTCATTTTTAAAGATAATCATCTCCCGGAACACAACCACATAAACCACTTTGTACTGTCCACATTGCAGATGACAATTTCTGTTTTCTCAAGGTTGCAATCTTTTCTAGTAATTATATAGAGGCTGGAAATCTGTTTAGTCGTATAAACTGATGTTCTCATAATTATGCATGTTGGACTCACTAAGCAATGAAGGCTTCCCTGTTATGTGACATAGATTTGTGTCAGCAAAATGAGTGGAGAAAAATATTGATCCCATCACCATTCATGCCAGGTCCAAGATCATGATTCTCCATCTTGCTGACTGTATTAAAGAAAAATACACTAGATATCTTATTTATTTAATTATTTATTTATTTATATGCTGCATTTGTATCCCACAATTCTCAGTCCCAAGGAAAACTCAGCGACCTCACATATCGGCACCAATTCAATGCCTTAAAAATAACATAAAATTGGTAAACATCTGCATTAAAAACCAGAGAATGAAAACATCTGAAACAGTTACATCAATGATTAAAATGAATCTTCCATTATTGCACTGGGAGTAATTGTGTTTTTCTATATTTATGTTTGGCATCTCATTGTGCCTGTTGTGAGCCACCCTGAGTCCCCTTCAGGGTGAGAAGGGCAGGGTATAAATGAAGTAAATCAATAAATAATATACTATTTATCTAGTTTAGTCCCTTTAGCATGGCTCATAGTCTCTAAAGCAGGGATCCCCAAACTAAGGCCTGTGAGCAGGATGCAGCCCTCCAAGGTGATCTATTTGGCCCTGCCCTAAACTTTAGACTTAGGATCGTCCAGAGTCTGAAATGACTTGAAGTTACATAACAACAACAATCCTAATTAACTTTACTAATTCATCAACTAAAAGCAGGCCCACACTTCCCATTGAAACATTGGTAAGTTTATATCTGTTAAAATTGTTCTGCATTTCAAATGCTGTATTGTTCTTTCATTTTTTTGCATTACAAAGAAGATATGTGCAGTGAGCATAGGAATTCATATTTTTTTCAAACCCAACAGTCTGAGGCATCATGAACCATCCCTCTGCTTCACAAGTTTGACACCTGGTCTAAAGGGATGCAAGAAATCCCAAATTACATACACATCAGTGTCAGCTCACTCCAGCCGCTTCCAAATGAACACAAGAGACTGTGAATCAGGTTAATCTAAATTACTATTTGTCCATGTATTATTTATGTCATTGATTATTTTCTTTGTTTTGTTGACAATTTTGTGGATTGGGCTATGAATAAACTCACATTACACATTCATTACTGAAAAGTGTTTTGACAGTCGGTTCTCTTTTGGAGTTGTTAAATTTTCTAACTTTGTGGCGTTCTTATGCCAGATATTGACATACATTTATATTTCGTTCTTTTCGAGAATTGGTTTTAGTCCCACACAATGGTGAAATAATTGTTTTTACTCTTCCTTAACTTTGCCATGTATTCATAAATTTATTATTTCTATGCACTTTAAAAATGTTCATATGAATAAATACTCTATAATCATTTCATAGGATCTCCTACTCTTGGGGATTACAAATGATACTTTCGCTGTTTTATATTCCCTCAAGCATGATAATTGTAAAATATTTTCAATTTTTTTTCATTTTCCCTATAGATAATTTTGCCTCACATTGCATACAACAGTTGTGACAAGACTGGCTAATATTGACAGCTGTTACTGTCTGACTTAAAAGCACTGGAGATTAGCTTTGTATCAAAGCAGATCAAATTTAAATCAAGGCTACTTGTATAAGCATACTTTTTGTTGTTACAGCTCGTAAATACAGATAGACGTGACTTGTACTAAATCTAATCATAGAGATATCCCTTCCTCCTTTATTATTATTTATATTGTAATCAGCTCAGTCAATCACACCTCTTTTTCTATGAGCTTATTGAATTTGAAATTAATAGATTGAATGCAATTATTGTCACAGCAATGCCATCACAGAATAACAACTTGTATTTTAAAACAAAAACTTAACATTTTCCCCATATTTGTCAAGGAGTCAAACCTGCCTGTGGAAATGCCCTTTGTGTGAACATAGTATTTGTTCAGCATCTTCTGTGTTTTTGTATTATGTTGTATGCTAGTGTCAAAATTATCTTCAATTAACCACCTTTGTTTACTTATGATGACACACATGGGCTCATTTTCATTTCCCGTTCCTGGGGTTTCAATACTCATTACAGTGTTGGGGAAATGGGCTTACCATGCTAGTAGAAGATTCTAGATGATGCTGTTTTTCCTATGTCCTATAGTTTTTACACTCAAGCAACTAAAAGGATAAAAGGAAGGAAAGAATGAAACCTTGACATTACCATGGTAATTGTCTTCTCCCCAGAGGGCATATATCATCCTGGGCATCATTAAGTCCATTTGTGCCTTGACAGAAAAACTCCCTAAAGCCAGGCAAAGATCAAAATGGGGCAAAAAGGAGCCCATACTTTCATACAAGTTGGGGAATATACTCTAGAGCAGGGGTCCCCAAACTAAGGCCCGGGGGCCGGATGCGGCCCTCCAAGGTCATTTACCTGGCCCCTGCCCTCAGTTTTATAACATAATATTTTATATCATTTTTAATAATATAATATATTGTATATGCATATAATATTGATAATAATATAATGTTATACAATATAATACTAATAATACCATATAATAATATTAATTATACATTATATATTACATATAATATTACAGTATAGTGGTATAGTTCAATATAGTAATATATATTGCTAATATTGTGCTATGCTAATAATATAATATATTGTATGTACATACAGCTGCTCTGAGTCCCCTTTGGGGTGAGAAGGGCAGGATATAAATGTAATAAATAAATGTAGTAAATGAATACATAAATAATTTCAGACTTAGGGTCTCCCAAAGTCTGAAATGACTTGAAGGTACAACAACAACAATCCTAATTAACTTCACTACCTCATTGGCCAGAAGCAGGCCCAGACTTCCCATTGAAATCCTGATAGGTTTATGTTGGTTACAATTGTTTTCATTTTTAAATATTGTATTGTTCTTTCATTGTTGTTGTTGTTTTGAACTACAAATAAGACATGTGCAGTGTGCACAGGAATTTGTTTGTATTTTTTTTTCAAATGATAATTCGGCCCCTCCACAGTCTGAAGGATTGTGGACTGGCCCTCTGCTTTAAAAGTTTGAGGACCTCTGCTCTAGAGCCTCAATTTCTTTGATCTTACATAGCTTCTGCTCTTAAACTATCGACTTAAAAATAAATCCCACTGAAAGCGGCTTGTGTTTATGTACTAATTTAGAAATTAGACCTTTGCATTTACTGAGTGACTGTGATGAAACAATGTGTGTATGAATTTTAAAAATGAGTTGTAAGTATTGCACAACTCTAAACTATTTTTTAGGGTTGAGGGAACAATCTTAAAGAAGATCAACCAAAGCCTTAATCATTTTCTCCTTCTGCCCTGATATGATAGAACAGATTAGCACTCAGCATTTAGTTGTATTTCCACTCGTGACTTCTTGGTAGATTCTACAACCCATAGTCAGTGTCAGTGGAAGCCTACTCCAGACCATGGGCAGTTCTAACCAAGGTTTGCTTTAAATTATGCTCCCTTATTCATACATATCCATTAAATTGGTGGATATATGGGAAATAAACCTAAATGTTAGGATGTTCTTCTCCCAGCTACATATGAAAAGGAGGAGGCAGATAAAACTGTGGGAACCAGATGCCTGAATTTGAGCATAGTGTAATAAATCCTATTCTGGCATGATGAAATAATTATGATCGATGTGTCCTTTTTTAGACTTAATATTAGGAGGTAAACATAATTGGAATGAAATTTAATCTCCTTAATATGTATCAGTGTTAGCACACAAGGCGCAGTTTTGTGTTATACAGTTTGAATATATGAAATATGTAGGTAAGAGCCATATGGTCATTCTAACAGATAACTTAGGAATAGATAAAATCAGAGGAATTATATTCTAAACCAGTCAACTTGATATTTTAATTGTATATCAAGAATCATGTCTGTTTAAAAAGAAAAAAAAATTGGATGTTATATGGCTTCCAGAATGTATGGCCATGTTCTAGTAGCATTTTCTTCTGACATTTCCCTTACATTTGATAGGAATCAAAAGAACCCATATATATGCCCCATTGAACTGTATTGAACTGCATTATATGGCAGTGTAAACTCTTCATAATCCTTGGAAAGTTAAAGAGTAATCAGGTTGGCAAATACCCCAAGGGCCATCCAATCTGACCCCAGACATACAAGAACACAGAATCAAAGCACTCCTGACAGGTAGGTAGTTATCCAATTCCTACAGATTATGTATCTGTAGCAATGACAGCTTCAGGAAAACAGATGGATATATCTCTGCTAATCTCTCATTCTCCTATGGCACAGGAGAGAGTATGGTATTTAAATGGTGGGTTCGTAAGGTGAGTTTTTGGTTGTTGTACAGCAGACCTGCCCAACTACCTAAAGAAGCTCCTATTTCACCAGTTCCTCAGCATGCACTCTGCCTCCCGCAAGATGTGTCATACTATTCTCACAGTAGAGCAGAGAAAGAAGGTTCAGACCATTCATCTATATTCTGTGAAGATGGGAGGCAGAAGAGAGAGAAGAACAGGGCAGACTGATCTGTCACATGAAGACGTGCAGTCAGTCAAGGTTGACCTGATTTGAAATCACTATTATATTAACTCTGCAACAACTTACCTGTACAACAACCAAAAGAAATGGGTTGTGATAACATAAGTTAGCCAATATGTTTATGGAAATAAAACATTGTGGTTTAGTACTTCTAATCTCTCTGTTGGATACAAAGCTTTTCTCAGTGTGTCTGGTAGGCTTTTATATGTATAAGAACTACACTCTGTTAAAGATCTCATAGTGGAGAAAGCTCCAGAAGGGAAGCCACTGAACAGTAGCAAAAATGGAAGGTGATTGTGGTGATGTATCTACAGACAAGATCAGTGTCACTTTACTAACATGCTAATACTCTGCAGCAGTCGTCACTAGTAAACCACTTCTGAAATCTTTTATTTAAAAAAAAAACCTTATGATGAATCAAAAGGAAAGCAAGAGAGCTTTGAGATATCTAATTTGGAAGACACTGCAGCTTGTGGGAAAGAACAGGGAAAGAACCCTAATGAGATAGGAGATATAATCCAAAGTGAATGAATAATGTCAATAAAAGTGCATGGAAAATCTATCAATACAACTATGATCCAAGTTTATACTAAAATTACATAGACAGAAGAAAAAGAAATCAAAAATTCTATGCAAGTGTTCAGGAAGAAGTTGATTGCACACTAAAACAGGATGTGCTGATAACCATAGGTCCCTGGAATACATAATTAGGAAATTGAGCAGAAGCAAACTTGGTTGGATAATTTCTCCTTGGTCCACAAAATGAAGCAGGAGAGCAAGTGAATAGTCAGCTATAGCCAGCATGACTAGATAACCAATACAGAAATCAAATAAATAATGTAGCGCGAAGTGGAAATGCTTCATCATCTTATTTATAGGAGCAAATAATGTTTTTATAATAATCAATGTAAAATGTAGACAAAAGACAATAAAAAGATAGAAAAAGAGTTTTCCCCCTCAAAAGATCTGAGAAATAAAAATAAATGTTAAACCGAGAAATGCTGAATCTCTTCCAAAGGAATACACTATATATCGAGGTAAAATTGAAAGATAATAGAGGCAATACACTAAAATAATATCCAAAAGAAGGTGAACAATGCCACTGCTTTTAACATAGAACCTTTCAATGAAGAACTTGTGATAGTAGAAATTGGACTGGGAGAGGTTTGCAAAGTATATGGGAGAAATAAATCCTCAGGAACAGATGATATACAGTAATATTGTTTTAAGCTATAGAGATAGAATGCACCAAACTCTACACTAAAACAATGGCCCATAGGTTGAACATATGGAGTATTTTCTTGGAACTTTCAGCAGCCTTCGATAATGTAGACCATGGTATCCTTCTGGGATGCCTCTCTGTAATGGGGTTTGAAGACACTATTTTGCAAGGGCTCAAGTCTTTCCTAGAAGACTGTTCCCAGAGGTATTGTTGGAGGACACCTGCTCGACCCCACAGCCATTGTGGGTTCCCACAGGGCTTAGTACTGTCCCCCGTGTTGTTTTACATCTACATGAAGCTGCTGGGAGAGATCATCCAGAGTTTTGGAGTTCGATGCCATCTGTATGCAGATAACGTTCAACTCTTATTACTCCTTTCCACCTGCTGCTAAGGAGGCTGTTCAGATCCTAAACTGGTGCTTGGCAGTTGTGACAGTCTGGATGAGGGAACAGATTGAAATTGAATCCAGACAAGACAGAGGTATTCCTAGTCTGTCATAAGACCGAACAGGGTTCTGGACAGGGTTACACCTCCCCCTGCCCTGAAGACACAGGTTCGCAGCTTGGGAATTCTGAATTCATCACTGAGCTTGGAACCACAGGTTTCGGCAGTGGCCAGGGGAGCTTTTGCATAATTAAAACTTGTGCATCATTTGTGCCCGTACTTTGAGAAGCCAGACTTGGCCATAGTAGTCCATGCTCTCGTTACATCTCAAACAGATTACTGCAATGCGCTCTATGTGAGCTTGCCTTTGAAGACTGCTCAGAAGCTTCAGATATTCCAATGAGTGGCAGCCAGGTTACTCACTGGTGTACAGGGAGCATACAACAGAGGAGTTCCAGACATGAATCAACCAGGCGTAGCTAACGACTCTGAACAAAGGATGCCCCAGGCAGAAAGAAGCCAGGAGATGAATTAGCTATTCATTGCTAATTAAGGTGATTAACTACAACATTCACACTGGCCTCCAACTTATAAAGAGTTCTTCTCTCACCCTGGACTTTCCACAGATATATATAAACCTTCCTTGCTTAGTTTCTCCATACCTCACAACCTCTGAGGATGCCTGCCATAGATGTGGGCGAAACGTCAGGAGAGAATACTTCTGGAACATGGCCATACAGCCCGGAAAACATACAACAACCCTTTGATCCTGACCATGAAAGCCTTCGACAAAGGTCTTAAGTTGTTTCCTAAATGCTAGAAGGGAGGGGGCTGATCTGATCTCAGTGGGTAGGGAGTTCCACAGCTGAGGGGCCGCCACCGAGAAGGCCCTGTCTCTGATCCTTGCCAATCACACCTGCAAAGGCGGCAGGATTGAGAGCAGGATCTCCCCGGCAGATCTTAGTGTTCTAGCTGTCTCATAAAGGAAGATGCATTCGGATAGGTAAGCTAGACTGGAACTGTTTAGGGATTTATAAGTTAAAACCAGCATCTTGAATTGTGCTTGGTAGCAAACTAGCAGCCAGTGGAGCTGAGGCAGCAGGGAGGGGTCGTGTGCTCCCTGGATGTTGCTCCAGTGAGCAATCTGGCTGCCACCCATTGGATTACTTGAAGTTTCCGAACAGTTTTCAAAACCAATCTACATAGAGTGCGTTGCAGTAGTCTATTCGAGAAACAAGGTTCCTTCCTACAGAAAACTATGCAAAAAGGAACTAACCCCATTCTAAATAAAGGGACAACTTAGGCTCAACAAAGAAAACAGTAAAAGCCTCTATGGGGGCATGACAGATGTATCACAACACAAGATAATGCACTAGAAAAAACAATGATGCAATGTAAAGTAGATGCAGTAGCAAAAGAGGAAGACCACAGCACAGATATATTGATTCAATAAAGAGTGCTGTTAATAGCATGTGCTTTGGAAGCCTCTCATTTGCTAAGTCACCATAGATTGATGGCACATAATGATAACAATCTCTTGTGATGCTGTTATCATGATCATT
This sequence comes from Anolis carolinensis, assembly GCF_035594765.1. Taxonomy (NCBI): domain Eukaryota; kingdom Metazoa; phylum Chordata; class Lepidosauria; order Squamata; family Anolidae; genus Anolis; species Anolis carolinensis. The sequence continues at coordinate 69,759,294 of NC_085841.1, forward strand.
ATCAATTTATTTCTGGATGAAACTGCTGGGCGAAATGATACATATTTTGGGTGCAGTATCACAAAATGGAGATGACATTCACCTGGACCTCTTTTTCCTATTTGCTAAACTAATTGGCAGGAGCCTTCCAGTTTATGTTCAAGGCAGTCACTCAAAGACGTATGGGAAGTGTGCTAACTAATGAATAAAAATACAGTAGAGTCTCACTTATACAACACTCGCTTATCCAACGTTCTGGATTATCCAACGCATTTTTGTAGTCAATGTTTTCAATATATTGTGATATTTTGGTGCTAAATTCATAAATACAGTAATTACTACATAGCATTACTGTGTATTGAACTACTTTTTCTGTCAAATTTGTTGTTATGAAATGGCAGACAAAGGTTTGAGGCAATGAGACAAAGAGAGTTCCGGTGGCTGTAGAAAAATGACGTCTTTATTCTCAATGGCCAGTGAGAATACAGCAATAAAGAAAAAGACCTTCTCCTGTAATCAGGAAAGCGAAGGTACCGGAACAGAAGATCACAAGTTCTTATATACCCCTTTTCCTCTATCTACTGCATCACACAGGTATTATCAATCACCAATTAATGTCAAAAAAAGTCTTACTGAGCACTTAACTAAAAGCTTATCTTTGCATTTTCCTAAAATATAGACTACTTTCAAGACCTCCATTAGGCGTTATCTTTTGAATCCTCGCCTCATCCATTAGGGTTTCTCATTAATTAAGGAGAATCCCAGTTATCTCAGCTGTCAGAGACCTATTAGCACTGGAATCCTCATCTCATCCATTAGGGATTCTCATTAATTAAGGAGAATTCCAGTTATCTTAGCTGTCAGAGACTTAATGGCACTCCCCTCATAGCGCCAGGTCTTATTTTGACATCCCAAAAAACCTTAATTTGTCTCTTGTCCATTAGCTTATCTATTCTTGTTGACACTTAACAGATGTCTCTGGCACTTGAGTGAACTTTGGTCTGTTAGGGTTAGACAGTTGTTTTGCTGAGCAGAGTATAATTTTAAGGCTAGCACACAATCTGCTGGTGATTACATTTTTCTATATCTATTTCTTTAACATGATTACATTCAATATATGGTTTCCAATACAAGTATTATATTTTCCCAATATACCTTCATCAGTTAAACATGATGTTTTGGTGCTTAATTTGTAAAATCATAACCTAATTTGATGTTTAATAGGCTTTTCCTTAATCTCTCCTTATTATCCAACATATTCGCTTATCCAACATTCTGCTAGCCTGTTTACATTGGATAAGCAAGACCCTACTGTATTATTTAAATCTCGTATGTTGAATATATTCTAGGAATTTCAACTCAACATTTCTGTAATTTTTCCACAAAATGAGCAAGGTCTATGAGTTGTAAAATATACCCAGGGAGTGTACAGGATTTCTCTGCAGACCAATCGATGTGAACTGGCTCCTTGTATTGTGAACATTTGGGAGATCTTGTTTAAACAATTGTAGATACTTTAGAAACAAGAATAATTGTAACACTTAGGGGGCAATCTAATCCACAGGGATCATGTAAGATTGCCACTTGTTTTGTTTGAAAAGCTGCATTTTTCTTCTTTTCGTTCTTCACCACCACATGTACAGTTTCTTCAATAAGAATGATGCTCCAAGAGAGATTCCCCTGTCATGAACCAAAGAAGTTGCTGTGAATTATTAATAACTCGCCAAGTCTAATGTGGCCTTCCAGTCCCCTGAAGGAATGAAAATTGTAAACTCTGTAAAGCCATTGTGTTTGCCTGGTCTTGACAAATTGGGAGCATTTAAAACACACCCACCCACATGCCAGCTGCTTGTTAACACAGAAGGGAAGAAAGGTGACTTGGGAAGCATCAATACCCAGATAGCTTTAAAGAATTGGAAAGGCTTATATCAAAAACAGGAGAGAATGGTAACTAAGCTCAGAAGTGTTACGGTAGTGCTCTATTTTTGGTTTAAAGCTAAAAATAAGCCCCAGGCAATTGTGTTGATAGTATCTTATGAAAGAGGACAAGGAGTAAGGAATGTTCGCCCAGTAGAGATCATCCCAACAAATGGCCATTTATGTTCAGTGGCTGAAGATATCATTAAGTATCATAGCAATAACTAAGCAATGCTTTTCTGTTTTAACTGGAAATATTGTACAAAAATAGCAAGCAGTTTCAATCCAGAAATGTGGAAAATCTACTATTTAAAAAAGTAGACAAGCTTTTCTTTGTTCAATTTCTATTTAATTTTGCACTGTAAATGTTTCATGTTTAGGCTTAACACTGAACCATCTTATTTAATTAGTCAGTGCATCTACACACCATGATCCCCCCTACCTTTGGGACAAATACCCATGGTTTCATCTATCCACATCCGAAAAATGACGAGGCAACAATCCCATCTGAAGTTCCCATAAAGATATCCTGCAGGGGACTAACCTTTTTGTAGAGAAGACACTTATCTAGAAATTTTCTAGGTTGCCTCCAGGGCAACATTATGGTAACTCCTGACAGAAGTTCATTTCAACAAGGTTTGCTGTTTTGATGTTATTGGCTATATGTCCATGGAATACTTCTGTTTGCATATACATGCATAACAAGATATCCAGAAAGAATTTGATCGTATCACACCAGGTGGCCAATCAAATTTGGCTACTTAATGTTGCCGAAGAAAAACAAATCACTTGCATTATCCTCACACTGGAGGATAATTCATTATTCTAACTTTGGAGATGCCAAGTCCCTTCTCAGAAGAGTGGACTAGAAAGATACCATGGCTGATGGCACAGGAAGTCGTAAAGGTCTTGGAGAGCCAACAGGGACGTACACACTCAGCACAGTTTTGAGTGTAGGTTATCCATGGGGGTAATCAAAACTGTATCAGTTCTGAAGACAGATTGAAACTGTCTTTGTGTAACCTTCCTGTTTTGTTTCTTCATGTTTTGCTGCACATACAATACTTTAGTTCTTTTGACTACTTTTGTGGTTTCTTGTCAACTTGTTTTAAAGGTTACTATCAGCGTGAAATGTTAAATGTCACCTTGGTATTAACTCCTGCCCTGGGAAATCCTTTCTATTTTTAATTATAAAAAAATATTTGATCGGTTCCTGCAAGCCTTCAGCTATATTCTAGCTGGGCTGTGGTCTGAACTAAAAAAAAAAAGAAAGATCTTATTTAAAGAAAAAAAGTTACTCCTGCAATTTCTAAGCAATATTATCTTCAATAATTCTTTGTTCTATTTTTTGAAGTTTTCCCTTGTTAGTGCCAAAAGTGGAGGCTTTTAAAGTTGTGTTTACTGCCTTTACTGTAATATTATTTCACAAACATGTAATTGAACCCCTTGCCACTCCTGTATCATGAATGATATAAATTTGCACAGCATGGTAAACATATTTCACGTTAGGAGATGTGTTGTGTTTTGTTTAATAACTAAAACAATTTTCATTGAATTGCACTATTTATTTTGAGCCTAATTTTAAGCCCCCCCCCCATGCACACACACTTCAAATTTAGATATAATTGGTTAGACTGATTTCTAAATGGCAGAACACAACAGACTAAAATCAGAGAAGCTTAGCATACTTCATCAAACAGAGTAATGTCTTTTATCGTATTTTCAAGATGTTACTAAAGTATAGCCTGCTCATTTGAAATGATGACTGCCTATTCATTTAAAATAGATTGGGATGTCTTTAAGAAATGAGACTAAATCAAGAAAATTAAATACATTGTCTAATGGGAAATGTATAGTAGGTAATGGAATGCCAGATGCATAAGATGTTACAGTAGGTAAAGTGTCTACTGGTAAATGCATGGTCTTTTATGCAGAAAAAATCTCTATTGTTAGATGTGATTGTAAGAAGAAAGAGACAATAACACTTTCATAAGGAACTGTTCACAGAGTAGGCCCCAGTTAGTAGCTTTGCTCACATCTGAATTTGAACAAACCTGTTGTTGGATACAATTACAATGTCTGATCTATAGAAGAATATACAGATCTTTATACAGATTTTTATTTAGCTTTGATCCATTTTTTTATGAACTTGAGTTCACTTTACACAAATAGGATCTCACAGATGTCAAGCAGTAATGTTGCTCTCTTTTTGCCTTCAATTACAATAAAAGGTGAAACTATGAAAAGAACCAGCTTGTCACATATCATAGGATGTACAATTTTGACATTTTAGATTTAACCAATGTTAGAAAGTCCTATAATTTGTATGTTGCCTTAAGCTTTTTTCTTTGCACAAGACATAATACAGTTTCAGTAACAAATAATATAACCCAGACACTCTGTAATTATTATACCTACAAATGGCTGAAGAAACATGAGCAATATAGATTTATTTACCTGCTTTTCAGCCACAGTTCATGACAGCTTTTTGTGTTTTAAGAAATTGTGACTTACCTCCTTTTTTTGGTTGGTTGGTTTTTTGCGGGGTGAGTGGATGGACATGTCTTGGGTTTGCTATATCAAATGGTATTGCAGCTATGTCTTGAAAGTACAGGTTAGATACCATATGTTTCTAGCTTTAAGACTTAAATATGTAACCTGTTATAAACATTTATCAAAGCTGCAAGAGCCTAAAAGTAAAAGTCAGGCGCCTTGCATTTTTTTGTTTCAGTGCATCATTTCTGTCTTCATTTGGACTTTTACCATACACACAAAAGATCACAGGAAAAAGCATCAATAGATAATGCTACTGTAGCACAACTGAATCCATGGGTGATCGCTTCTCTCAGTGAGTTTTGATATTCCAGGTAGCCATATGAGCATGATTGTCTTTCCCAGCTGTGCTCTTGCACACTTAGAGCAATTCTTTTTAAAGTATGCATGTACTGGAAAGGGCTATACCTGGAAAGGAAGATGGAATCAACAACGTTATGCAGAATGGCAGTAGCGGGAACAATATAAACAAAGTGACATTGAAGTGCTAGCAAAGAGAAAAGTGTTCTAATACCAATATGTTTCCGTTTGCTTTAAGAACATGATTGCAATAAAACAGCCTGACATGAAAAAGTTCTGAGTATATAAGCATGAGCAGAGGATAATAATTGATCATTTTTAGGGCTTTAGAAGAAGCTATGTACAGTTGTCCCTCCACATTGGTAAATTTGACTTTTGTAGATTTGATTATTCATGGATTTTATTTAAAATGATCCGTCTTCAAATCTCTAGGTCCCCCAATGTGACTCTATGGCCAACATTTTCCAGTCATGCTGGAGCACATAGAGATTTCTGGAAGGAGATCTCTTTGGGAATTTCTAGGTCCTTTAAATCTATTCTAAGTTTCCAGTATACGTTGATCATAGAGCCATGCTGGAAGTTCTAGAAATTCCTAGAGATGTGTTCTCTTGGCTAAAAAATTGGGTTTTTTTTATTCATGGGTTTTCTCTTTCACCGTGGCCCTGTGCCCTAAACCCAGCAAATGTGGAGGGCTGACTGTACAACCAATAATTTCAGGTAGTTGTAGTCACTGCTTCACAAATGTAGTTCTACAGCTTGATTTTTGTTCCCACGGTATTGCTGCTTTCTGTAATACCAGAAAAGACTTTTGTTTAAATTTTGCTCTTCTGGTGCTTTTGTCATTTAATGTTCTTAATAGTTTGGTTCTAAGCAGAGATGGTTCAACCGTCAGGCAAACTAGGCAGTTGCCTGTGGCGCCATCTTGTTGGGGCGCCATCAGGCAACTCCTGGCTCCGCCACTGCGCCTGCCTCCACAAGGAAGGAGCCAAGGCGTTCGCCGGTTTGCAGAGCAGTCACCACTTCTCTGCTCTGCAAGGCGCTTTGCAGTGCGGAAGAGAGGAGAGTGAGCCACCCGCAAAGAAGGAGAGAGAGAGAGCCCAGGCACTTCAGTGCAGGAGCCAAGCCGGGAAGAAACACGCTTGATCGTTTCCCCACGTTTCCCTCCCTGCCTCTCTTTCCTTTGGAGCCTTGGCTTGACAAAAAACCGAGCTGGAAAGAAAGCAGTGGGGGAAGGGAGGAAGGAAAGCAGAGAATAGGGGAAGTGGGCTGCCGACAAGTGGACGAGCACGCTCCTGAGGCTGAAGCCGGAGACATCTCGCTTGGGTCTGCTGAAAGGAGGCATTGGCGACCAGGGAGGCTGAAGGTCTTAGGGAGTCATCCCCCTCCCACTTCCCGTGTGTGTGTGCCCTTATGCTGGCGCTGGCCTCCTGCCCTCTTCCTGGCTCCCTCCCTCTTTGCCTCGTTCAATGTTTTAAATGTAAATAGGCGGTGGTGGGGGCAGAAGAGGCCTCCTCGCCTTTAAGCATATTATTGATGCAGAAGGGCTCCCAGCCTTCCCTCTCCCTCCCACGCAACACACACAAAAGTACAGGCCCACAGGCACGGAGCGAGAAGCCCCACGGTGCTCAGAGACTGGGATTGCAAAGGAAAGGAGCCCCCAGTTGGAATGAGGATGATGACAATAATAGTTGAAATAATAATAGTTATTAAAGATCCCTGAAAGCTGACAGAGCTTGAAATAGCTCAGGCCCCTCCTTTGGATTCCCCCCAAAGTGTTCCTAAATCTGAGCTCAACCATGGAGAAAGCGCGGAAATGGATGACACTACACCATCATCACCATTAACTTTATTTTTACCTTGCCTTTCTCCCCATAAAGATTCAAGGCAGCAAACATCTTCAGCTGGGCCTTTGAGCTGCCTTTTTCCCCTCAGAGAGCCTTTTCCCAGCCAAACGGGGCCCTTCAGGGGGCGTGGCATGGGGCGGGGCTTCACTCCCCTCCCCTCCCTCCCTCAACTGTGCATGTGCGCCCTGGGCCCAGCCCGTCTGCATGGAAAAGGGGACTGAGGGAAGAAGGAAGAGAAGAAGGAGGGGGGGGGAGAGAGAGAGAGGAAGAGGAGGAGGAGGAGGTAGGCCAGGGCATGCCTCTGAGCATGGGCAGAGGGAGGTACTCTTTGGGGCCTGGCCACTCCACCTGGGACACTCCACCTTCACCCCCACTTCCTACCATGGAGCACCCCCTGCCAATCATATATATGCATTTCAAAAGTATGGCATTTTCTCTGTTTTGACTCAGACCCCTTCTATAATAATGATAATAATAATAATGATATAATAAAATAATGATATAATAATATAATATAATAATATAGTATATAATAATAATATTACAATAATAATAAAACAACAACAATAATAACAAAACTTTATTTCTATTCCACCCTATCTCCCCTCAGGGACTTTTTATAATATATTATAATAATATAATAATACCATATAATATTATATAATATATAATATCATAATATAGTATAACAGTATAACAATAATAATATAATGGTAATATTATAATAATATAATATTGTATAATAATATATAATATTATAATATTATATCATATATAATAATATAATAATAATATAACAATGTGATAATATAATGGTAATATTATAATAATAAAATAATAAACCTTTATTTACATCCCGCTTTTCTCCCATAAAGGGACCCAAAGTGGCTTCCAGCTTGTTATAATGCAATTAAATGCAATATAAAATCAACAACAATCAATAATAAGCAATTAGTAAAACATAAATAGAATCCTATAGAGACCTCGTAGGCCATCCAGTTGATTTGGCCAAGGAGCAGGAAAATCTCATTCAAAGCACCCCCGACAGATGGCCATCCAGCCTCTGCTTAAAAGCCTCCAAAGTAGAAGCCTCTATCACACTCCAGGGCAAGAGAGTTCCACTACTGAACAGCTCTCACAGTGAGGAAGTTCTTCCTGATGTTCAGGTGGAATTTCCTTTCCTGTAGTTTGAAGCCCTTGTTCCATTGCGTCCTAGTCTGCAGGGCAGCAGAAAACAAGCTTGCTCCCTCCTCCCTAGGACTTTCCCTCACGTATTTGTACATGGCTATCATGTCTCCTCTTAGCCTTCTCTTCTGCAGGCTAAACATGCCCAGCTCTGGATTATATGGCAGTGTGGAATCAGATAATCCAGTTCAAAGCCGATATTGTGGATTATCTGCCTTGATATTCTGGGTTATACAGCTGGGTGGAAGAATAGGCAAGGATTAAAATCACCGCATTGCAGCCAAGACAAGCAGAGCATGGGTCACTTAAAACCAACAGACAGGTTTGTAGCATGACTTATCATTAAACATACCTGATCATTAAACATGACATCTCTTTGTACAGAGACACACAAGATCTTCCAAAAACCAGTTTATCCATCCCTTCTGCCTCCTCTCTCTCTCTCTCTTTGGGGACATCTACACTGTAGGATTAATGCAGTTTGACCCCATTTTAACTGCTGTGGCTCAATGCTATAGAATCAAGGGAGCTGTGGTTTGGTGAGATCCCAGCACTCTTTGGCAGAAAATAATGATGATGATGATGATGATGATGATGATGATGATGATGATGATGTGTTATCAAAGGCTTTCATGGCCAGAATCACTGGGTTGCTGTGAGTTTTCCAAGCTGTATGGCCATGTTCCAGAAGCATTCTCTCGTGATGTTTCGCCCACATCTATGGCAGGCATCCTCAGAGGTTGAGGTCTGTTGGAGACTGGGGAAGAACCTACAGCCCGAAAAACCTACAGCAATCCAAAAAAATACACTGCTTTCTCAAAAGTGGGGCCCCTGGTGGCACAGTGTGTTAAAGCACTGACCTGCTGAACTTGCAGACCAAAAGGTCCCAGGTTCAAATCCTGGGGGCGGAATAAGCGCCGGCTGTTAGCCCCAGCTCCTGCCAACCTAGCAGTTCAAAAACATGCAAATGTGAGTAGATCAATAGGTACCGCTCCGGCAGGAAGGTAACGGCACTCCATGCAGTCATTCCGGCCACATGAACTTGGAGGTGTCTATGGACAACACCAGCTCTTCAGCTTAGAAATGGAGATGAGCACCAACCCCCAGAGTCAGTCACGACTGGACTTCATGTCAGGGGAAAACCTTTACTTTTACCCTTCTAAAGTTTTAATTTGTATTTATTTTACTCTTGGTAACTGAGGGTGATATATACATTTTAGGACCTAAGTACCCTAAAATTACCAACTCCCATCTGATTTTGGAAGCTAAGCAGAATCAGCCATAGTTAGTACAGTAGAGTCTCTCTTATCCAACCTTCACTTATCCAACGTTCTGGATTATCCAATGCAGTTGGCCTCCCGCTCGGATCCACAGCTATTTCTTTAGGCAGCAAGGACTGAAGTTTTTACAGATTTAACTTTATTTGCAGTCAATTTGTTAATAGCCAATGTTTTTGTAGTCAATGTTTTCAATACATTGCAATGTTTGGTGCTAAATTTGTAAATATAGTAATTACTACATAACATTACCATGTATTGAACTGCTTTTTTTGTCGATTTGTTGTAAAACATGATGTTTGGGTGCTTAATTTGTAAAAATCATAATGTAATTTGGCATTTAATAGGCTTTTTCTTAATTCACTGTTATTAGTATTATGTATATGAATATAGTATTACTATTAGTGATAATATATTATGAATGTGTTAATAATAATAGTACAGTAGAGTCTCACTTATCCAAGCTAAATGGGCTGGCAGAAGCTTGGATAAGTGAATATGTTGAATAATAAGGAGAGATTAAAGAAAAGCCTATTAAACATCAAATTAGGTTATGATTTTACAAATTAAGCACCAAAACTTCATGTTATACAACAAATTTGACAGGAAAAGTAGTTCAATACGCAGTAATGTTATGTTGTAATTACTGTATTTACGAATTTAGCACCAAAATATCATGATATATTGAAAACATTGACTACAAAAATGGCTTGGATTATCCAGAGGCTTGGATAAGCGAGGCTTGGATAAGTGAGACTCTACTGTATATTGTTGTGATAACAATATATTATTAATATTTGTCTGTGCACATATTATTAGTATTTTTTAGCGATTGGTTTGGGGGGGGGGCAAAATTTGGGGGGGGCGCCAAAATTCTGTTCGCCTACTCTTGAAAATTTTCTAGGGCCGGCTCTGGTTCTAAGTTACTTGACGACTCAGCTCCTGCTAGCTACCTTGACCCTCATTATCTTCTTTCAACACCTTTCGCAAATGAGGCATGTTGGGCAAGTAGCCAATGGGAAAAGACCCGTTTTGGTGATGGCATCTATAATATATATAATATAAAACTTTATTTATACCCCACCTCCATCTCTCTGCAGGGACTCGGGACAGTTTACATGGGGCAGAGGCCCAAACAACATAAGAACAAAATAAACAGCAACATAATACAAATCACAATATAAAAAAGATAAAACAATACAATATGAAACAAGAGTATTATAACAGTTAAAGCCAATCAATTAAAACAACAATACAAGGATAAAAAATTGCATTTAAAACACATAAATGGTAAGGCCATAATAAATACAGGATAGATTATTAAAAACCACCTGGGGCTAATTAGTTAATGATTGTCTCACCGAAGGTCTGACAAAACATCCAAGTCTTCAGTTGTTTCCTGAAGGAAGATAGAGAGGGATCTAACCTAATCTCCCTGGGGAGGGAGTTCCAGAGTCGGAGGGCCACGGCCGAGAAGGCCCTCTCCCTCGTCCCCACGAAACGCAGTTGTGAGGAGGGTGGAAGCGAGAGGAGGGCCTCCCAGGAAGATCTCAGAGATCGGGTGGGTTCATAGGGGAAAACGCAATCACAAAGATAGGCACGTCCCAAACCGTTTAGAGCTTTATAGGTAACTAGCTGTGCCCAGCCACGCATTGCTGTGGTGAAGTATGGTGGTATGGGAAATAAAGTATTGAGGAATTAGTGTTAGTTAAGCTGGTAAAGGTTTTCCTCTGACATTAAGTCCAGTCGTGTCTGATTCTGGGGGTTGGTGCTCATCTCCATTTCTAAGCAGAAGAGCTGGCGTTGTCCGTAGACTCCTCCAAGGTCATGTGTTATGACTGCATGGAGCGCCATTACCTTCCCGCCGGAGCAGTACCTATTGATCTACTCACATTCACATGTTTTCGAACTTTAGGGTTGGGAGAAGCTGGAGCTAACAGTGGGGGCTCTCTCCGCTCCTCCAATTCAATCCTGCGACCTTTCGGTCCAGAAGTTCAGCAGCTCAGCGCTTTAACATGCTGTGCCATCAGGGAATATTATTTCTTAAAGCTTGTGAATATACAATATTTCTGTTCTTTTTTTGTCTGTTGAAGGCAAGTATGAATGCTGCAATTAGGCAAAATGATTAGCATGTAATGGCCTTGCAGCTTTAAAGCCTGTTTCCTGTCTGGAATTCCCTTGTTTTCAGAGTGGTGTTCTTTGCGATATTTTATGTGCTTCTACTGTCTGTGTAGATGAAGAAGTACCCATATGCAGCGCTTGAGCGCACACATTCAAAAAAAAAAAAAAAGTCTGTGGCCCTCAGAAAACAGAGGATTTGCCAGACTTTGGTGATGGGAATACTTTGTTGAGAGGTGTTAGCTGGCCCTGATTGTTTCCTGTGTGGAATTCCCCTGTTTTCCCCTGTTGTTCTTTATTTAGTGTTCTGATTTTAGAGATTGTATTGTTCTGTTTTATTATACCATAGTAATTTTTATATATTCTGATTTTAGTGTTTTTGAATACTTGGAGCCAGATTGTATTCATTTTCACAGTTCACAGCAACACAATAATAATAATAATAATAATGATAGTAATAATAATGACTTTGGTAATACACAGTGCTTCTCTCCCTTCTCAGCTTCCTTTCTGGAAGAATCCTTTGTTGGGAGGTGTTAGCTGGCCCTGATTGTTTCCTTTGTGGAATTCCCAATTTCCCTGCTTTCAGAGTGTTGCTCTTTATTTACAGTCCTGGTTTTAGAGATTATATTGTTCTGCATTATTATACCACAGTAATTATTTCATATTACAGTAGAATCTCACTTATCCAACATTCGCTTATCCAGTGTTCTGGATTATCCAACGCAGTCTGCCTTTTAGTAGTCAATGTTTTTGTAGTCAGTGTTTTAAATTCATTGTGATATTTTGGTGCTAAATTTGTAAATACAGTAATTACTACATAGCATTACTGCGCATGGAACTACTTTTTCTGTCAAATTTGTTGTATAACATGATGTTTTGGTGGTTAATTGTATAATGATTACCTAATTTGACGTTTAATTGGCTTTTCCTGAATCCCTTCTTATTATCCAACATATTCACTTATCTAACGTTCTACCGGCCTGTTTATGTTGGATAAGTGAGACTCTACTGTATATTTATAATCTTATATTATCTGCTTAATATAATATAATCTTATATTATCTGCTGTATAAAATGCACACTGAAGTTTATTTATTTATTTATTTATTTCCGGTATTTCTACCCCGCCCTTCTCCCCTGGGGGACTCAGGGCGGCTTACAAATTGGCAACACAGTGCCATCACATTAACAATACAATATAAAAGGCATTAAAAACATTTAAAACATCATAAAAACCAATATACAATAATAAAACATTACCATGCACCAAGGTAATGTGCTTCCATTCATTAGACCTTTAAAAACCGACCGTGCCAAGCTCGAAAGTTCCTTCATTGAACGCTTGAGCACATAGCCATGTCTTTAGTTTTTTCCTGAACCCTAGAAGGGAAGGAGCCTGCCGGATGTCACTGGGGAGGGAGTTCCACAGCCAAGGAGCCACCACCGAGAAGGCCCTGTCTCTCGTCCCCACCAGCCGCGCCTGTGAAGCAGGTGGGATCGAGAGCAGGGCCTCCCCAGATGATCTTAAAGTTCTTATGGGCTCATAGGAGGAGATACGTTTGGATAGGTAAATTGGACCGGAGCCGTTTAGGGCTTTGTAGGTCAAAACCAGCACTTTGAATTGGGCTCGGTAGCATATCGGCAGCCAATGGAGCTGGCTTAACGGGGGGGGGGGGAGTAGTACGCTCCCTGTAGGCCGCTCCCGTTATTAACCTGGCTGCCGCCCGTTGTATTAGCTGGAGCTTCCAGGCCGTCTTCAAAGGCAGAGCACGTTGCAGTAATCCAAGCGGGATGTAACCAGAGCGTGGACCACCGTGGCCAAATCAGACCTCCCAAGGAACGGGCGCAGCTGGCGCACAAGGCGGAGTTGTGTGAATGCTCCCCTGGCCACCGCCGAGACCTGGGGCTTCAGGCTCAGCGATGATTCCAGGATCACACCCAGACTGCGAACCTGTGTCTTCAGGGGGAGTGCAACCCCGTCCAACACAGGCTGTAACCCTATTCCCTGTTCAGCCTTGCGACTGACCAGGAGGACCTCTGTCTTGTCTGGATTCAATTTCAATTTGTTGGGCCTCATCCAGTCCGACACAGCGGCCAGACACTGGTTCAGGACCTGGACAGTCTCCTTAGTGACAGGTGGAAAGGAGTGACAGAGCTGGACATCATCTGCGTACAGATGACATCTCACCCCGAAACTCCAGATGATCACTCCCAGTGGCTTCATGTAGATGTTAAACAACATGGGGGACAGTATTGAACCCTGCGGGACCCCACAAGACAATGGTTGTGGGGCTGAGCAGGTGTCCCCCAGTGACACCATCTGGGTGTGGCCCTCCAGGAAGGACCGGAGCCACTGCAAAACAGTTCCTCCAAGCCCCATCCCAGCGAGGCGCCCCAGAAGGATACCGTGATCAACGGTATTGAAGGCCGCTGAGAGGTCCAGCAGAACCAGCAGGGACACACTCCCCCTGTCCAGCTTGCGGCGTAGATCATCGACTAAGGCGACCAAGGCTGTCTCGGTACCATGTCCCGGCCTGAAGCCAGACTGTACCAGATCTAGAAAATCAGTGTCAACCAAGAATGCCTGGAGTTGTGTGGCCACCACACGTTCCACGACCTTGCCCAAAAAGGGGAGATTGGAAATTGGCTGATAATTATCCAACTGAGTGGGGTCCAGTGATGGCTTTTTTAACAGCGGTTTTATCACAGCCAGTTTGAAGCTCGCTGGAACAATGCCGTCCCTAAGGGAGGCATTCACCACCACCTTCACCCACTCGGCCAATCCCCCTCTGGCTTCTCTCACCAGCCAGGATGGGCAGGGGTCTAGGATGCAGGTAGTGGCCCTCGCCTCTCCAAGCACCTTGTCCGCATCCTTGAGCTCAATTAATTGAAAAGAATCCATCAAAATAGGACAAGCAGGTGCCCGTGTTACATCCTCGGAGACTGCCGTTAACATGGTGTCAAAGCCAGAGCGGATCAGTGCGACTTTGTCCGCAAAGAATCGAGCAAATGTTTCTCAGTGGGCTGCCGAGCTGTCAGGGATCCCATGCAGGTAGGATTTAACAAACCTCTGACAACTCGGAACAGCTCCGCCAGACAGTTCTTTGCGGACGCAATATTAGCTGCAAAAAAAGCGTTCTTTGCAGCATCTATTGCTGCGGCATACTCCTTTAAATAAAGGCGCAGCCGTGTTCGGTCTGATTCGTTCCACTTTGAGCGCCACACGTGCTCTAGTCCCCTCTTCTTTCGCTTCATCGCTGTCAACTCCTCGGTGAACCAAGGAGAAGGTTTAGCTCGGCTACTCGAGAGGGTGCGTTCCGGAGCAATCGTGTCTATTGCCCTGGTCATCTCCCTATTCCAGAGAGAGACCAGAGCATCAACAGGATCACCAACCGAAGAGGCGGGAAACTCCCCAAGAGCCGTCAGGAATCCATCAGGAGCCATAAGACTCCTGGGGCGGACTTTTTAATAGGTCCTCCACCCCTGCGGAGGTTAGGAGGTGCAGACAGTCTAAACCTAATCAGGTGATGGTCGGTCCATGGCAACGGAGCGATGGTAAGCTCCTCCACACCGCCATCTTCCTCCCATCCCTGACAGAAAACCAAGTCCAGTGTGTGTCCCGCTCTGAGAGTGGGGCCAGATCACTTGGGACAGCCCCATGGTTGCCATGGTGGCCATGAAGTCCTGAGCCGCCCCTGAAAGGATGGTCTCCGCATGGACGTTGAAGTCCCCCAGCACTAAAAGTCGCTGGGACTCCAACGCCAGGCTCGAGACCACCCCCGCTAGCTCAGGTAGGGAGACTGTAGTGCAGCGGGGTGGACGGTACACTAGCAGAATCTTTAATCTTTCCCGGTCCCCCACTCTCAGATGGAGACATTAGAACAGGGTTGACAGTGGGATGGGGCACCTGGTCATGGGGATGGATTCCTTGTAGACCACTGCGACGCCACCTCCCCGAAGTGGATTATATGGCAGTGTGGAGTCAAGATAATGCAATTCAAAGCAGATAATATAAGATTATAAATGGGTAATATAGCTGTGTGGAAGGACTTGAGTCTACACTGCCATATAATCCAGTTAAAATCTGATAATCTGTATTTTATAGGCAGTGTGGAAGAGGCCTAAGTGAGGCCTAACTGTGCCTGTTCCCTGGGCTGAGTGGGTTGCTAGGAGACCAAGTGGGCGGAGCTTAGCCTTCTAACTGGCAGCAATTGGATAAAAACAATTATTTCTCTCTGTCTAATTAGGACTTTATTTTTCTTTTCTTTTTGTTGTCAGAACCAAGGATGGTGGATTGTGCTGCCAAATTTCTAGGTTCTGGTGCTTGTTCTTTTGTTGTTTAGTGGCAGGGGGGATTTCATTACTCTTTTATATATATAGATAACCTGCACCTTGAATTGGGCCCGGAATATTATCGGCAGCCAGTGGAGCTGCTTGAACAGGGGGGTTGACCGCTCCCTTTAAGCAGCTCTGGTTAGTAACCGAGCTGCCGACCATTATACCAACTGCAGTTTCTGGACAGTCTTCAAGGGCAGCCCCACATCTTCAATGTTCTCACTAAGAAAAGCTCATCTGATGCTTTCTAAAATATTTCTGATGTGAAATTAAGATATTTATACTTTCACAGACATTTCAGATCTCTGCAATGGAAATCCACTTATATTTACATCTGCAGGGTACTTTCAGTGGAGCTATGTGTGTTTTATTTGTTGCTGTTCCAGTGGTTAAATGCTTTTGTAGGGTTTTTATCTTTACTTAGGAATGTTCACTGTATTGTAAAATGTTTTGCTCTTGTTAATTACCCAGAGAAAATCATTTTGGGGCAGCATGAAAATATTGTAAGTGCATGGAATATAAATCTAACAAAGTTTCATGCCCTGCTCCTAGTTCTTTGACAAGTGTATGAATGTGAATGTAATGAATTATTATATGTTGTATTTTAGATATAGTTCTACACCTAAACTAACAGTTTAAATTGTGAGGAGTCTGCTTTTGTGTGTAGCATGAAGCCTGTCCTTCATAATATTCCATTGAGATAATAGAAGCCCATGATGATAACATTGAGAACCTTTGATTTAAAAGAACTGCAAGTGACAAGCCAGGAAAGGGAAGTATTATATAGACTGAAGTGTAATAGAAATCAATAGCGAAGGCAGGCAGAGGACTTAAAAGGTCTTATGTGCTTACTGATGATGTGATTCTTCTTGTACTCTACTGTGACCTATAACTTAATCTTCAGGGAGTAGGAGATAACTGAGATTGAATATTCTATTAGTGTCCTATGCTATCACTTTTTTGTGTTTCAGTGTCTTGAATTATTAGTACAGTGTGAATAAAAATACCTGCCCTTGTGTTTTGAGTGTACATATTCAAATGAATGCAGGATTACCTAATACTGCCTGATAAATCTTAAGTCATCATCAGTAAGACAAAGAAAAGTAAAACAAGAATGTTCTGCCCCAGAAATTGCCAAGTAAATCTGAGCTAATTACTGAATGATTTCAGTGAGCTGACACTTGAATTTAAAATCTGCACTCAAAGATTCTGCTGGTGTAGACCAAGAGTCCATTTCATCTACTATTGAGTATTCAACAGTGACAAAACAAATGCTCGCAGAAAGCTAACAAATAAAGTGTAAAGACAGTAGTGCCTAATGTGTCATTTATTCACAGAGTAATGATTTTCAGGCACACATTGTCTCTGAACACGGAGCATGGATTCAGCTATTTGGATGAATACCTGAGAGGTTGTAGGTATCATCAACAGTCATTGTCAAATTTAGTGGCAATTAACTCCATTATTTAAATAGCATGTTATGTAAAAATTAGTTCATTTTTCTTGTTGTTATTTTAAAGTTCTTCTTCCAGGTGCAGGTACTCATGTTTGTAGGGATACCTGTTTTCTAGCTTCAGCAGCACCACAGACCTTCTGAAGTTCTGGAGCTGTCACAGTTGAGTGAGATGTAGACATTGTCACCAGTGTTGCAGTCTTCCTTCCATCCTGTTATTATTCATTAAAAACAAATTTGATTTTTATTTTGATCCCCTTAATTGTTTAAATCTATTCTCCCAGGATTCTTGTAGCTGAACAGTAACACAGTATCTATGAAGTGAATATGGGTTTTTTCTAGTGTAGACTAGTATTTTTGGCACTTGAAATCTGGGCAGGAAATGAAAAAGAAATAGGATCAGCTGTGTCTTGCAACTGCAAATAATTTGAGGCCCCCTTTCATAGCCCCCAGAAAGATTTGATATAAGAGCTGGGCTAAATTACTCCAGGTTTATTATTCTATTAAAATTAAATGCACAGTAAAGCAAATGATAAATTGGCAGCTGCAGACACCTGTTGGAGTGCTTATTTATATTGACACAAAAGGACTCAAAAGATTAAATAGTGATAGCAATTACTTTGGGTTGAATCTGATGTTGTCATTTTGTTAGCTCAAAAGCATCTGCTTCTGAACAACCTGTTTGCATTCTTGCATCAGTGTCAAATCTAATACCTTGATTCTGTTTGTGCAAGCTGTTGCACAAGAGCTTTGACAACTCATTACAATTTCATTATAGCAAGTAATATGCACACTGGTTCTTCTACTATTGCAGAGAATGATTTTGGGGCCTTCCAAAGGTCATCAGACTCCAGCTTTAGCCAACATAGTAAATACTGAAGAATGGCAAAAAGCAATGCCTCATTCATTTTCCTATAAGAGTTTATTTTATTTATTTACTGTACAGTGTTCCCTCACTACTTCGTGGTTTGCTTTTCACGCCCTCGCTGTTTTGCATTTTTTAAATAAACACTAAAATAATAGTATAAATCATAAAATAATATTATAAATCCCTCTTTCTACTTCCTTCCTAAGGAGAAGCCTAAGGAAGGAAGGAAGGAGAAGCCGAAGGGAGAGAAAAGGAGGCTGAAGCAGCCTTGTTTTCGCCTCACAAGGCATGTGCGTGCTTGAGAGGACAGAGATGCTACTTGCCAGTGAGATTGTAAACAACACAAATATAGCATCCCTACTTTGCGGATTTTCACTTTTTGCAGGTGATCCTGGAACATAACCCCTGCGATAAGTGAGGGAACGCTGTATTTATATACCGCCTTTCTCACCCCTGGGGGGGCTTCAAAGCAGTTTCCAACATAAACATGGCAAAATTCAATACATACATGTGAAAAAATGAACATACATGTGAAATACCAGAACAAAGAATCAAACAATAACATATAACTATAAATTAAAACTATTAAAACCATACTAAATCATGTGTGAGTTATGTTTGAATATATTTGATTATATATTGGTGTTTGGATCACAGGGTTTGCTCTTGGCTTTCCTGGGTCTGCTTAAATTTGTTCCCAAATGATCATAGAAGGCCCTCACCATAGCTTCACTCCATATGAAATATGCCATTAAATCTGAAAGATTATTGTAGCTCACTCAGTTCCTGAAATGCCCAGCCGTATTCACCTTTTTTATGTGTGTTTGTAATCCAAAACAGCCAGTGTGCTGTAATGGTCTGAGTGCTGGACTAGAACTCTGTTAGTCCTGTGTTCAAAACCCCTTTCAGCCATGGAAACCTCTTGGATGATCTTGGTCACACTCTCTTAGCTACAGATGAAGGTAATTGCAAACTTCCCCAGAATAAATCTTGGCAAGAAAATCCTATGGTAGGGACACCATAAAGCAGAGTCCACTTGGAGGCATATAACAACAATGTCTATAATCCAATACTCATCTTTCCCTAATCTTGAGCTTGTTACTTTTTTCCATGGGACTCATATGGGAGTGGTAGACACTGAGACCCTATCTCACACAGCTTCAAGACAGGTTATTTGTCTCTTTTCTCCTTTCCTGGATCTGTATAAGTGCCCTCCCTCTCTTGTAGTCTTGTTTCCTATCATTTCTTTACAGAGTTAGAGTTTATTTCACCTTCATGTTATTTTATACCCAATAGATGTTTGTTACTGTCTCTCCCTTATGAGTCCCATGCTATTATGTGCCGCCAAGTTGACTTACATTTACAAAGTTACTATGAATGCAAGACTTCCAAGAAATCCTATTGTTAGCAGCTCTGTTTAGGGCAGTGGTTCCCAACCTTTTTTTGACCAGGGCCCACTTGACTAAGGACCACTTTGACCAGGGACCACTTGACCAGGGACCACTTGAATGGGGATCATTTAACCAGGGATCACTTTGACCAGGGACCACTCTCCAAGATTAGTACCAAAAGGGTTAAGAATCAGTTTTTAGTCGGTTTGGTTATTTGGGTTGCTGATTCAGAAAATTGCATTGGATAGTCCACATCAGCTGGTCAGCTCTGCGGAAAGGAGCGGAAATTAAATAAATAAATAAAGAGGAAGGAGGTTTGCAGACCAGATTTTTGTTCTCGCAGCCCACTGCTGGGCCGTGGCTCACAGGTTGGGAACCACTGGTTTAGGACTTACAAGACCATAGCATATTTAATTGAACCAATCCATCTTTCCCTACTGCCTGAAATGATCCTCAACTTTTGCAAATTCTAGTGAGTCATGTTTTCCCATAATATGTCCAAAGTATGAGAGACTTAGTCATTTTGGCTTCTTGTTTAGTCATTTTGGCTTCTAGTGAGATTTTGGGCTTCATTTGCTCTGGGACCTATTTATTTCTCTTTTAGGTGGTCCATGGTGTCTCTAAAATTTGCCTCCAGCTTACTTACTTACTTACTTACTTACTTAGGCGATCCCTCCAGCACTGCATTATAAAATGGGTTGATTTTCCTTCGTCTGATTTATTTTCCAGCATTCACATCTGTTCATTGTAGGACATCATATATTTTGATTAGAGTCATTTCAGCATAGTGTCTCACTGGAACGTGTGAACCCAATTGTTTGTCTTGAGTGGTGTGGCATAAATTTCAATGAGATAATATTACCATTAAGATCATTCAGTTTTTCAGTGGATAAGCTTTGAACTTAAAACATGGTCTTGATCACTTCATACTCATTTACTGCTAGGTATCATCTATCTATCCATCCATCTATCCATCTATTCTTTTCTTGCATGTGGCCTCCCTGGTCAAATTAAAGAAAAATAAAGAAGCACATCACTTTGGGGCTAAATGAAAATATTTCTCTTGAGCTCTTCTGTTGAAATGCAACCAAATGATGTTGAGCTTTGGGGACCTCAATGACAGCTTAGCCAACTGCTCACTCTCCATATAGAGTAGGCCCTCATATTACATAAGGGGTCTGTACTATGATTTTCATTTATAAGCTGGAATCATATTTCTTCTACCTGAAATTAATGATTTTTTTTTTACTTCTTACAGGAACATATAATTTCTATGTTCTAAGTCTACAGTGTGATTAGCCTATAGTGTTGACCATAAAATCACACTAGAAGCTTTGTGAGAAGTCATCTAGGTTCTCCTACACAATTCTAAAGTATTCAAAGCTCTTGTATAATTGAAACTGCATTCAATTGGCTTGCATAATAAGGACTGTAATTGCATTTTTATCGCACCAAGATGTCTAACTTCTTTTAGGGTGATTACTCTGTTTTTGTGTTCGTGCCCCAAAGTCTGTAAACCATGAAAACAGGTTCTGTTTACTCCAAGCTCTGCCTCACCCTATCACTCTCTCCACTTTTTCTATCTAACCATAATTCTATGTCTCTATGTCTTCTTTCATTATCTATGTTTATAAGAAGAGCTTGGCGCAAGTGCTAGGAGACTGCCATGCTAAATAAGAGGTCTTTTGTGGGGAGGATTTAAAATATACCCTGAGTTTCAGCTATGCGTATCTTCAAACTAATTTCCAACTGAGTCAAACTGCAACATAAAATCTCTCAAATGTGCACTGTGCTTCTATGTACTAAGATTCATGTGTTCGAGATTCCTTGCGTATATATGTGTGTGTGTGTCCACATACATACAGGCAGTCTCCGCATTACAAACATCTGACTTAGACTCATACTTAAGAACAGGGGTGAGACAACAGGAAGTGAAAGAAATCCACCCCTAGGAAGGAAAATTCACTCCTGAAAAAGTTATCATGGGGGATAACTCTTTCAGGGAAAGGTGTCTCCACTGAAGCTTTCTCACCAATCCTTGTTTCCACAACAAACCAACTATCACAGGGACAGAAAATGAGATGAAATCTTCTTAACGGGCACAGATAGCAAAACGAACACCACAAGGGTGTTAACCCTTCCCTGTGCTCGCCAATGAAATTACACATGCACACACACACACACACACACGACTGGAGGGGTTACACTTAAAAATGTACCTGTTCTGAATCACAAACAATTTCAACTTAAGAACAAACCTACAGAACCTATCTTGTTTGTAACTTGGGCACTGCCTGTACATGGAAGAAGACAGTGTAGTGTCTCAGAGACCTCCGAGTCGTGACCCCGTCGCCATTATGGATCAGACCGAAGAAGAGATGGGGTTTCTGCCATTTCCCCATGATTCTGTTCTTTTCCAGATGTCCCCTGTTGACAGTTTTAGCCCACAGTTAATTAAAAAGGGCCTTGACTCACAGCCCGGTTCTCCAGAGAACGCTATGTTTGACCGCAAATTGTTTTGGGAAACATCTCGCGCGGAGAAGCAGAATTTGAGGAGAAGCACTAGATTAGCAGAGAAAGCAAGCGTTAATTAAGCTGGTTCCCTTGAGAGTTTCCTGGGAGGATTGCATCTGGCAAGTTGTTGACTTAGTCCACTTTCCCTTGGGAAAGAGTGTTCAGACACCTGGCTGGAAAGGAGAGCGAAGTCCCATAAAAGTTCTGGGCGCCAACTGTCCTTTGCAGTGTTCAACGCGTCAGTTGAGGAATTCACATCGACTCTAGTTCTGCAGCGTGCTACTCTTGAGTAGACCGGCGTTGCATCTCGGCTCCCTGTCAAGTCTGGACAGTGTTTCAGCTTTACCACGACTAACTTTGCCTTGCCTTGCATCCTAGCCTCAGATTTGAGCCCTGGAACTCTTTGACAGATCTTGCCTTAATCCCCACTCAAACATCCTAAAAGTTTGAGTGTGTTTCGGTTATTGGATTTAAAACTTTGAACTCTAATACTGGATATCTGCTTCCACATTACTGGACTAAATTTGACCTTTCCTGAAAGGTCTACTGCTGGACTATATACTCTGCTTATTTTTAGTTGTCTCCTTTATTTCCTTAATAAAGATATTAGATTGTTTATTGGCCTTCGTGTCTGATTCCCAGTGCTCACGCTGCCCTGAGGTGTCACAGACAGTACCAAGTAAAATGCAGATTTATTAGTGATAAATAGGTTTAAAATAAGTACAGACTCGCAGTCAGAGGGAAAAAAGTGAAGCCTTTAAAATTAATGACTTGGCTGATATAAAATTACAAATGCAACTGTAATGCTGTATTGCAGGCAAACTTTAAATATATTGAGCACTGAAGCTAGATAACAGTGAGACTTCTAGCATTATCAAAGCCCCACAAATACATCCTATTTCCCACAGTGGCCCCTTAGAAGCCTCTGGGTAGCCTATGCATGGGAGATGAGGGCACATGGCTTCTTCCAATTTCATTTCCCAGCAAGCCCCACAGTGAAATACCACTTAAATAAATATGCTGTCTAAATTCAGTTGAGGGTATAAAAGTGAAAGCACACACAGCCAAGCAAATTTAATTACCAGTGGAATTTCCATTGAAATGGTTTGCTTCCTTTTGCCATGTGATCTCTTATCTAATACTGATTGGCAATCCTTTGAACACACAGTTTATTTAATTTATTTACTTTGTCCAGTGCCAAGCGTTTGATAGATGCCCAACAAATAACAGCTCAGCAGCTGACCTTTTGAAGGACAGATTAAAGAGATATTTTCAGATCTGAGTAGATACTAGTGCATATGCAGCATGTATTTTGACCTAAAAAGCAAAATTCTTTCAAAAGAGCTGAGTATATATTTTTACTGCCTTAACAGAGTCAACATAGGACTCAAACTTTTCATTCATTCTTAGTTTCCTTTTGTGTGGTGGGAAGCTCAGGACAAGATCTGACCCTTTTGTGTGGGTTTGCTGAAGAGTTTGTCCCTTATGAAAGGCAATATAATCAGCAAAACCAGTACAGATAAAGAACCATATAGGGTTGTATTACAGTGGCAGCTCTATTTTGTGACCATGTTCTGCAGGCAGACTGGAGGTGACAGTATTATTTACTTTTGTTGCTTGGGGTCCAACAAAAGAATAAATTGCTATTGATTTCTGGAACATTATGGTGAAGTGTCTGAATGCCTACAGAATAGTTGAGTGTCAGGACAACTGAAGAGATTGTACAGAGATTCTTTCTTAAAATGAAAATTTGTTGTCTTGTTAAAATGTCCAAATCCTGACTCTGGATATTGTTCGTACTTGAGATATTCCCACTTAATCTTAATCTTAAAGTAAAATTGTTGTATATGGCGAAATATTCCATCATAAAAGTGGCTTTTAGTGTTTTTGTAATATTAAAAATTACCTCATACTACTCCTTACCTGAGAAAACTCTAAGAAATCATAGGGCTACAATTGTCAACGTACACACTCAACTATTTCATTAGAGCCCTTTTCCCCATTGATGTAATAGCTGTAAGAAAAGCAATTTTGAATAAATGAATGCTGCTATTATTCTGTATCTACCATCACATTTCACTAAAAAGCTGATTTCTACAGTTATACTCCACTTCTAAAGTAGAAGCATTACATGATTTTTTTTCTGTTTACAGAAAAAGAATCCTATTCTCTTATTTTCTTTACATTTTGTATAAACATCTCATTTTCTATATGTGCCCCTGTTTTTAAATGCAGTTGGATTTATTTATTTTCTAGCAGTCCTACTTTGCAGTGACACCTGCTGGGAGATGCATAAATGAAAGTTAGTTACCTATGATTCCTTCATGTCAGATACTTTTTCTTAACAGTATGCATCCTTGTTTTGCAGTCTGGAATGAGTCATGTTTCTTAGCTTCCCTTCAGGCCATCTACTATCGCCTCTTTCTGAAGAAGCCAAATCCTGCTGCAGACTTGCTGAAAGTCACAGACTCATTAGAATGCCATCGCAAATTTGAATATATTACATGGCATTTAAGCTCACTTCTTCAGAGAAGTTGAGGTCTTATTGAGAGAAACACTTTCTGTACACACTGTTTCAAGTTGCAGTATTGAAGTCATAAAAATCTTATGTTCAATGTCTTTGGGCATTCTTGTGCAACAGGGACCATGAGAATGATCCAGTTCAACTTCCTGCCCTGCAGGAATACACAATGAAGCATTCAATTCCCGAACACAGCAATACACCCATAATCACAAAAATTGACAACCAAACATATAAAAACAAATAAATATTCCACTTTTTATCTCTTAAAGGCTACTCAAATTGGCCAAAAATGTTTAAAATGTACAATTTAAAACCAAAACATGTAAATATTAAAATAGAGTTAAACACAGGCTAAATAGGTAAAACAATTAAAATTATTAAAAAGCTATTAAAATATATAAACTTCAATCAGCACCCACCCTCTCAGTTTTTAAAATGTTATTTAAAAACCTGAGTGAAAAGAATGGTTTTAGCATGCTGGAAAGACACCCGATAGGGGGCCATTTTTGCTTCCCTAGGCAGAGAGTTCCAGAGTTGAGGGGCAGCTACTGAATTGTCCCTCGCTTGGGTCTAAAGTTCCTCCTTTAGGCAAGCTGGAGTTCTGCTTCGTTCTAAGGAGCAGTGACCACGCTCTTCCCCACTTCATGTAGCCAGCTCATTGCATAAAAACTATTTTATTCTCTAAACGCAATCCAAATATTCAAATAGATAGATGAGAGTTAGTGAATCAAACTGAGTTCTCTGTGTTATAGGCATTGTAGCTGAATATGTTATTCAAATTGTGCTTCCTCTTGGTTTGTTCTATTGCTGTTCTAACTTCAGGAATTCCTTGATTAGTTGGCTTGCTTTGCTAAGGTGTACTAGGTTAGCGTCTTTAAAAAACAAAAATGCTATCAGAGCTTTCTCTGGTCTTTGATGGAGGTTTACCATAATCTGATTGCAAAGAATTTGGTTCTTTAAAACAGTGTAGTTGGAAATAAATGACTTAAAGTTACTAGTTGGTAATTTTTATGATTCGAAAATAAAATTGCTTTGAAAAATCTGATTTAATTGAAATCCCATTTAAAGAGTAAAATTATGATATTGATTATAATCAAAATGCCCCAGATACTGATGGATCAATCAGTTCTTGCCTACCTCATGCTATAAATTTTTTGGCAGTAGTGGGAAAATGTGAACGAGATGAACCTTTTAAAATTATCATGGCACATTACTTTTTATGTGTAACTTCTTTCATTTTCCCCATTGTATCTGGATGGCAATAGCTTTTAAGAGACACAATAGAAGAATAGCACACAGTTAAACATACACTATAAATCAAGTTGAAATCAAACTGCTTGTGTCAATAATAGCTACGTTTAAAAAAATAATGACAAAGCCTTTGTGGTTTGTTGATAAATGACTTTTGTAGCAATTTTGATGAACAATGCTTTTAGTAAATAAATACATAAGGTACTTATGGAAAATGATTTTTTCCATCTTTGTAAAGTACTATCCTTCCCCATTTTGCCCTTAATGCATACGCTAGCTTTAATCCAGGTAATAATATATATCATTCATTGTATAATCTGTTGTCTGTGATAATGTTTTATCAATAGTCAATATATTTTAAATTTATTGTTTGTGAAAGGTTCAGTTTTTGCAGCACATTGGGCTCTTACTATAAATCTTGATGCTCCACCAACTGCTGTTCTGTCAAATAGATTTTGTGAGTTTTTGTTATCTGCTAGCGCCCATAGTTCTATGACAATTTTGTGTTTCAGTAGCAAAATCAGCATGAGTTGATTTTTCCTATCATAAAACAGAGTTTCCAAAATTGTAAACATGTAATAGAAATAGGAATTCAAAACCTAGAATGCTACTCATCAGTTTACTATATCTGCATAGGCACACAGGAGGCTGCCTTACAAGGCACATCATTAGTCCATTTGGTCTAGTAGCATCTACTTTTATTGTTAACTCTTCTCCAAGGAGATTTTCCTCTCTGGAGGACTTTGGTATTAACAGCGATTTCCCATCCAAATATTAACAAGGTTTAACCTCCCTTAACTTCTGAAACCAAATGGAATTTCTTTGTTCACAGAGATTTGGTGCTTTGGAGTCTCTTTAGTTTAGGAGTTTTCTCAAACTTTTTCAGCTGCGGAGCCCCTTTTGAAGCAAAGGTTTCTCGTGGAGCCCCAAGAAATGTGTATGTGTGTGTGTGTGTATGTGTATGTGTATATATGTGTGTGTGTATATATATATATATATAGAGTGTGGGTGTATATATATATGTGTATATACTGTATGTACGCAATTCTAATGCTCACCTTTTTGGACAAAATTACCTTCTCAAAATTAGGATGTGCATTACATTCGCGTAATATGGTAAATACTTTTTTGGCTTTCGGGAAATCAGAGATGTTACATAAAAATCTAACATGGGAAGAACTTAAGAAGGTTCAAAACATCATGGGAATAAAACTGGAGATTAAGAAGATGAAATACCTGGGAGTAGATATACCAAAAAATTATAAATAATATTATACCAATGAACTACAATCATTTATGGAAAAATATGAGGAAATAAATCATTTCATGGGGAAATAAATTTTGAGATATATCCATAAGGCTGAAAATTTACAAGATGAAGATCTTGCCCAAGTTCTTATTGTTCCAAACCCTCCCGGTGAATATCCCTACCAATTTGTTGAAGAAGTGGGATAACTCTTTCAAAAAATGGGCAGTGGGAGGAAACAAAAACAGAATTGCTAACTTCCTATATTATAGTAAACAAGAATTGGGTGGATGGGGGGGGGGGGGTCCTTTGTTGGGAATATACTATGAGGCAAGCCAACTAGCGAAGTTACTAGAATTCGAATGGGAAGGGTCAAAAAAATGGGTGCAAATAGAAAAGGAAGCAAATAATTGGCAAAAGGGAACGTCATTGGGAGAGAGAATAGATAGAAAAGACCTAAAGAACATAAAAGCAGGCCCTTGCTTAACAATGTTGTCAATCTGGAAAAAATGGCAAATTAAATTGCAAATAAATAAAATTAACCCTTTCCCATTAGAAACATTGGAAAGTAAGGACAAGACATTCAGGAATATAATTAAGGCACTGAAGGAAAATTGACCTCATGGACCCCAATCGACAAATATTAAAGTGGGATAAAATAAAAGATAAACGTGGCCAAGGGAACTGGATAGCATGGTTAGGTCTGTCCAGTAAAACTCAGGCCATGAAAAGAAGAGAAGCAGGTGAAACCCCCTCTGTATAGAATAATTAGAAGGAAATTAGAAATAGATAAAGGAATGACTGGGCTATGGTATGATGAACTAATTACCTTAACTTATAATACAAAAGCAACGCTTATAGAGAACTGGAAACAGGAAAAAAACTTTACTGAGAAACTAATCGGGTCTTGGATAGATAATATTCATAAAATTAATCATATAAGGATCAAAGAAACACAAAGGAAAATAATCTCCAAATAGTATAGAACCCCCCTCCAGTTAGCTCATATAACGGGAAATACTTCGAACAAATGTTGGCACAATTGTGCGGGAATAGGTTCATTCTCCCACATGTGGTGGGACTGTAGAAAAATTCAAATCTTTTATAGTAAAATAAGAAAAGAAATGGAAGCAATAATAGGGAAAGAATTAATATGGGACAAAGTCAGATGTATGTCTCTCACAATAAAGGTAAGGGACAATGACAATAATTGGACCGAGATCCTAAAATATATGACAGCCACAATACAAGCCACAATAGCCCGAGGATGGAGGGATGAGACAAAATGGGACGTAGAAACTTGGTGGTCTTATATATCAGAATATATAATTAATGATTTCATTAATCAAAGGAAAAGAAAATATACAAATAGCCCAAAAGAACAAGAGTGGTTCAGGAAATGGTAAGTCCTAATTGACAAAATAGATGGAGATGAAAGATACACCACCTTGAACCAGGCGTTCCACACACTTAAAATGATACAATGATAATATATTGAATTGCTGTACCACTGGGGAGGGGGGAACGGGGAGAGGGTAGAGGGGTGGGCGATACATTTCAAAGGATTGTTCAAAATGTCATTTAAGCATTAGTTACTTTTGGTATTATGTATATTGAAATAAGACATGCATTGCAAAATTTTTGTTAATTGTTGGAATGTATCAAATAATTTTTTAAAAAATACTTCTTTGGCTTTCAGGTTTTGAAAATTGAGGTGCGCAGTAGATTTGATGGAACATTAGACTTGAGTAAATATGTGCGTGTGTGTGTGTGTTTCTATAGCTATATTTATATCAATGTTTTTATGTTGAATGTTTTTATATTGTGGAATGATATTTTAAATTGTAAGTCACTCGGAGCACTCTGGTGGAGAGTGACTAATTAAGAAATAAAGTGAAGTGAAGGTGAGTAAAAAAGGCAGCAAGAGGGACGAGGGAAAAAAGGCTTTTGGTGGCGGGGGAGAGGGAGGAGCAGGAAAGAGGAGGGAAAGCTTAGAAGGGGAGGGAACCGCGGCACCACTCAGTATGATTCAGAGAGCCCCAAGGGCTCAACAGAGCACACTTTGAGAACCGCTGCTCTAGTACATTTCATTACTTCGAAAATTTATTTCTTTTTTGTCTTGGTTACATCTAAGAAAATTAATTTCTTGGGTTTTTTTAATAGAAATGCTAGGCTGAGCCAGCCTGTCCTTAGTAGTAGCTTTGCAGCTAGAAACCTGCTTTAGGAATACAGGACTCCCAAAATGCGAAAGTCTGGATCTATTTCTAAACAAGGTGCTTATACAGGTTGAGAATCTTTTATCTGGAATTTTATTGTCCAGAATACTCCAAGTTGCCTGTGATTGTCCAAAATTGCCTGAGATAATGACTCCTTATCTTTCTGATGGTTCAATGTACACACTCACAAAATTATTTAAATATATAAAATTGCCTTCAGGCCATGTGTAAGAGGTGCATATTAAACATAAATGAATTTATATTTACATTGGGATCCCATCTCCAAGGTATCTTTTTAAATATGTATTATTATTATTATTATTATTATTATTATTAAACTTTATTTGTACCCTGCTAGCATCTCCCGAAGGACTCGATGCGGTTTACAAAGGCCAAGGCCTCAACACACAATATAACAATACAAAACAAAAACAATTAAAACAGTATAAACAACAAGCAATAAACAATACGCTAAAACACAATAAAACTGGGCCGGGCCAGAGTAATGGGTACAAGATTAAAAGTGCTGATGTGACAGGTGATATATAAGGCTTATAGGGCAAGTGCAGAGTGCGATATACGATCTTAGTTCTAATAAAGTGCTTATGGGACTTGGTGTTGGAGATTTCCTATTAATCTGGGAAGGCACATTGGAACAGCCAGGTCTTCAAGTTCTTTCTGAAGACTGCCAATGTAGGGGCCTGTCTGAGATCCTTGGGGAGGGTGTTCCAGAGTCGGGGGGCCACCACAGAGAAGGCCCTGTCTCGTGTCCCCACCAACCGCGCTTGTGACGCAGGCGGGATCACGAGCAGGGCCTCTCCAGATGACCAAAGTGAACGCGTGGGTTCGTAGACGGAGATGCGGTCACGGAGGTAGGATGGTCCCAAACCGTTCAGGGCTTTGTAGGTAAGCACCTGCACCTTAAATTGGGCTCGGAAAGTAAATGGCAGCCAGTGGAGCTCCTTGAACAGGAGGGTTGACCTCTCTCTGTAAGGGGCCCCAGTTAACATCCTGGCT
Source organism: Anolis carolinensis (assembly GCF_035594765.1). Classification (NCBI taxonomy): domain Eukaryota; kingdom Metazoa; phylum Chordata; class Lepidosauria; order Squamata; family Anolidae; genus Anolis; species Anolis carolinensis. The sequence goes on from NC_085841.1 coordinate 69,789,285, forward strand.
GCCGCTCGTTGGACCAGTTGGAACTTCCGAGCCGTTTTCAAGGGCAGCCCCACGTAGAGCGCATTACAGTAGTCCAGTCTGGAGGTGACCAAGGCATGGACCACCCCGGCCAGATCAGCCTTCGCAAGGTACGGTCGCAGTTGGCACACGAGTCTCAATTGTGCGAAGGCCCTCCCAGACACCGCCAACGCCTGAGCCTCGAGCGTAAGCGATGAATCCAAGAGGACTCCCAGACTGCGGACCTGTGGCTTCAGGGGGAGTGTAACCCCGTCCAGCACAGGTTGCCACCCTATACCCCGGTCAGGATTACAATCGACCAGGAGGACCTCTGTCTTGTCGGGATTGATCTTCAGCTTGTTCCTCCTCATCCAGATGGACACAGTGGCCAGTCACTCGTCCAGCACCCGAGAGGCCTCCTTGGAATTAGGTGGAAAAGAGTAGTAGAGTTGTGCGTCATCTGCATAGAGGTGACACCCAACTCCAAAACTCCGGATGACCTCTCCCAGCGGTTTAATGTAGATGTTAAAGAGCATGGGAGACAGAATAGAGCCTTGCGCGACCCCACAGCTCAAAGGCCAGGGGTCCAAGCAGGCGTCTCCCAGCTTCACCATCTGGGATCGACCCTCCAGGAAGGATCGGAGCCACGACAAAACCGTGCCCCCGAGACCCATCCCAGAGAGTCGTCCCAGAAGGATACCATGATCGATGGTATCGAAAGCCGCTGAGATGTCCAAGAGAACCAACAGGGTCACACTCCCCCTGTCCAGCTCTCTACGGAGGTCATCCACCAAGGCGACCAAGGCTGTCTTGGTGCCATGACCAGGCCTGAAACAAGACTGTGACTGATCTAGGTAGTTGATGTCACCTAGAAAGCCCTGGAGCTGGGAGGCAACCACCCGCTCCAGCACCTTATCCAAGAAAGGGAGGTTGGAGATTGGTCTGAAATTGTTCAGCACCGTGGAGTCAAGGGAAACCTTTTTAAGGAGTGGACGAACCACTCTGGATTTTTCCCTGGGCTGGAGGCCTGAGTGAGGGAGAGTTTCTTTCCCCACTCAGACTTCCAGTCCAGGAAGAAATCTGGAGTATATTGCTATTCTTGATTAGCAATATACTCCGGATTTTTCCCTGGGCTGGAGGCCTGAGTGAGGGAGAGATTCTTTCCCCACTCAGAATTCCAGTCCTGGGAGAAATCTGGAGTACATTGCTATTCTTGATTAGCAATATACTCCGGATTTCTCCCTGGGTTGGAGGCCTTAGTGAGGGAGAGTTTCTTTCCCCACTCAGGCTTCCAGTCCTGGGAGAAATCTGGAGTATATTGCTATTTCGGATTTCTCCCTGGGCTGGAGGCCTTAGTGGGGCCTCTCCAGTATTATTATTATTATTATTATTATTATTATTATTATTATTATTATTATTATTATTATTATTAACATTGAGGATGGGTGGCCATCTGTCAGGTGTGCTTTGCTGTGCTTTTGGTGCACAAAGGCAGAAGGGGGTTGGACTAAATGGCCCAAGGGTCTCTTCCAACCCTCTCCATTATTTTATTATTATTAGTAACATTGAGTCTGGGTGGCCATCTGTCAGGGGTTCCTTGCTGTGCTTTTGGTGCAGAAAGGCAGAAGGGGGTTGGACTAAACGGCCCAAGGGTTTCTTCCAACCCTCTTTTTTATTATTATTATTATTATTATTATTATTATTATTATTATTAACATTGAGGCTGTATTTGTTTCTTTTTTTAACCTCAAAATAAAATATGTGCCATGTGCATAGGCATTTGTTCATAGTTTTTTTTAAAAAAACTATAGTCCGGCCCTCCAACGGTCTGAGGGACTGTTAACTGGCCCCCCGTTTAAAAAGTTTGGGGACCCCTGCCCTAGACGATTCAGGTTCAGGCTATTTGGCTGACCACATCCCCTTGTACGGATCTGCCCAGGCTGTGAGATCTTCAGGAGTGGTCCTTCTCTTGGTCCCACCTCCATCTCAAGCTCAGTTGGTGGGAACGAGAGAGCAGGCCTTCTCTGTGGCTGCCCCTTGACTCTGGAACTCCCTGGCCAAGGAAACCAGAATGGCCCCGTCCCTGCTGTCCTTCTGGCAATAGGCTAAAACCTTTTTATTCATACAGGCTTTTAAAGAAGGTTTTAAAAACCATGTCAGGGCCTGCTGTGATTCTATATGTTTTTATGATGTTAATCTGAATTGTCTTAATACTAATGATGTTTAATGTTGTTTTAATATTAATATATTTTAAATTGTATGTTAATGGTTTTGTGTTAAGCTGCTTTGAGTCTCCTGAAGGAGAGATAAAGCGGGGTATAAATTATTATTATTATTATTATTATTATTATTATTATTATTATTATTATTATTGTATGACACAGCAAACAAGATAGATATGCTGGATTTCGTTTCACAAAATCACAAGTCGAACACTTCCCAAGTGTCTAGGACTGTGTGATGTATTTTCGGATGATGCGTGCAGATCCCAGTAGGATGGCCTTTTGCAGTTGACAGATCATAATTTTGTCAATGTCTATTGTTTCCAAATGCCGGCTGAGATCTTTTGGCACGGCACCCAGTGTGCCCATCACCACTGGGACCACCTGCACTGGTTTCTGCCAGAGTCTTTGAAGTTCAATCATGAGGTCCTGATAGCGGCTGAGCTTTTCCTGTTGTTTTTCATCAATGCAACTGTCACCTGGGATGGCAAATATCAATGATCCAAACCTTTTTCTTTTCCACAACTGTGATGTCTGGTGTGTTGTGTTCCAGAACTTTGTCAGTCTGGATTCGGAAGTCCCACAGTATCTTTGCGTGCTCATTTTCCAGTACTTTTGCAGGTTTGTGATCCCACCAGTTTTTTGCTGCTGGGAGGTGGTACTTGAGGCATAAGTTCCAATGAATCATTTGGGCCACATAGTTGTGCCTCTGTTTGTAGTCTGTCTGTGCGATTTTCTTACAGCAGCTGAGGATATGATCAATGGTTTCGTTGGTTTCCTTGCAGAGTCTGCATTTTGGGTCATCAGCTGATTTTTCGATTTTGGCCTTAATTGCATTTGTTCTGATGGCTTGCTCCTGGGCTGCAAGAATCAGGCCTTCTGTCTCCTTCTTCAGGGTCCCATTCTTGAGCCATAGCCAGGTCTTCTCCTTATTATTATTATTATTATTATTATTATTATCCTGTTCAAAGCAGATAATCTGAATTTTATATGGCAGTATAGAAGGGGCCAAACAGAAGTCAGATTTTAAGAGAGCTGTGTTCAGGAAATGTAGGGAAATACTGAGTTGTGATCCCATGGATAGGAATGTTTAAAGAGAAGAGAGTTAATGATGGAGGGGAGTTTCTTAAAAGCTAGATCTGAAGGCATAAATGCAAACAGTGCCAACAAGGAGAAAAAAACAAAAGAAGCTTAAAGAAACCAGAATGGGTGTCCAAAGAACTTTCAATTGAGCTAAGATTTAAAAAGGGCATGTACAAGAAATTGAAAAAGTGGGGAGGGGTCACCAAAGAGGAATTCAAACAAATAACCAACAGATGTAGGAAAAAGGTTTGAAGGCTAAAGTGTAAAATGAGCTCAAGCTTGCCAGAGATTAAAAACAATAAAAGAGGTTCTTTGGTTATCTCAGTAGAAAAAAGTACAAGGGGTAGGGAAAAGGCAGAATTGTTCAACACCTTCTTTGCCTCAGTCTTCTCCCAAAAGGAGATCAGTATTCAAACAGAGCAATGTGGAGCTGATAAGGTAATAAGAGAAATGCAACCCAAAAATGGGTAAAGAAGTCTAGGAATAGCTGGCTACTCTAAATGAATTCACGTCTCCATGGCCAAATGAACTACATCCAAGAGTACTGAAGGAACTAGCAGAAGTAATTTTAGAACCACTAGCAATAATCTTTGAGAATTCCTGGAGAACAGGAGAAGTCCCAGCAGATTGGAGGAGGCCAAATGTGGTCCCTATCTCCAAGAAGGGGAAAAAGAGGACCCAAATAATTACTGTCCGGTCAGCCTGACATCAATACTAGGAAAGATTCTGGAGCAGATTGTTAAGAAAACAGTCTGTAATCACTTAAAAAAGAATGTTGTGATTACTAAAAGTCAGCATGGATTTCTCAAAAACAAGTCATGCCAGACTAATCTTATCTCTTTTTTCAATGTGGTTATAAGCTTGGTAGATGCAGGAAATGCTGTGGATGTAGCATATCTTGATTTCAGAAAGGCCATTTACATGATCTTCTTACAAACAAACTACAGTAGAGTCTCACTTATCCAAGCCTTACTTATCCAAATTTCTGGATTATCCAAGCCATTTTTGTAGTCAATGTTTTCAATATATCATGATATTTTGGTGCTAAATTCGTAAATACAATAATTACAACATAACGTTATTGCATATTGAACTGCTTTTTCTGTCAAATTTGTTGTAAAACATGATGTTTTGGTGCTTAATTTGTAAAATCATAACCTAATTTGATGTTTAATAGGCTTTTCCTTAATCCCTCCTTATTATCCAAGATATTCGCTTATCCAAGCATCTACCAGCCCGTTTAGCTTGGATAAGTGATACTCTTCTGTAGTAAAATGTGGATTACATAATGCTACCATTTGTAATTGGTTTGTAACCAAACCCAAAGGTTGCTCAGCAATGGTTCATTTTCATCCTGGAATGAAGTGACTATTGGGGTTCCACAAGGTTCTATCCTTGGCCCAGTGCTGTTCAACATCTTTATTAATGACTTGAATGAAGGTTTAGAGGGCGTACTTATCAAGTTTGTAGATGACACTAAATTGTGAGGGATAGCTAATACTCCAGAAAACAGGATCATAATTCAAAATGACCTCAACCAATTAAAGTGCTGGGCCAAAACTAAAAAAATGAATTTCAACAAAAAGTTTAGGATCCTTCACTTAGGCCAAAAAAAAAAAAAATGCCTGGCTCAACAACAGTACATGTGAAAAAGATCTTGGAGTATTAATGGGCAACAAGTTGAACATGAGCAAACAATGTGATGCTACAGCTAAAAAATCAATGAGATTTTGGGCTGCATCAAAAGGAGTATAGTGTCTAGATCAGGTATGCACAAAGTAAGGATGCCCCTCTCCTGGGCTCCTCATTTTCCCTGTCCTCTCAGCGTAAGGACGTGGCAGCCCACTACATTCTTATGCTGAAATGACAAGGGAGGAAGAAGGCTTTTAGCTGCCGCATGTCTCACCTTCCTCCTGGCATAAGGACGGGGTGAGTAGCCCCGTCTTTATGACAGGAGTTAGGCTGGAGGATGACCTAGCCACGCCTCCTCTCCCTCCAAAAAGGACAGGGGAGGAAGACACATGGCAGCTGAGAACCACCATGTGTCTTGCCCTTCTCCTGGCATAAGGATGGGCTGAGCAACCTCATGCTTATACTGGAAAGACAGTTGGATGACGTCCTGTCCCAGTCCCCTTCCTAACTGTATGAGCTGTTAAACAGTGGAACTCTCTGTCTTGGAGTGTGGTGGAAGCTCCTTCTTTGGAGGCTTTTAAACAGAGGCTGGATGGCCATCTGACAGGGGTGCTTTGATTGTGCTCTTCCTGCATGGCAAGAGGTTGGTCTAGATGGCTCATGTGGTCTCTTCCAGCTATATTATTCTATGATTCTATAAATAAGATGACCACAATACCATGGAAAGCATTCTTTCTGCAATAGAATGTGTGACAAAATGTTCATTTCAATTTTCTCTTCTGTTTTCCTTTCTTTTGCTTTCAGTGACTCGCAATATGGTCTCTTTTTCCTTGTAATTTTACTTTAAATTAGTGATGAGCAGAGTTTCTAGGTATTACTGCAGTTCCTTGAAATATTCCTCATTGCCTATGTTGGCTATGACTGATGGGTGCTGCAGTCCAACAGCACCTGGCAGGCTATACCTTGCCAATCCTTAAACAGGAATGGCACCCGAGCAGCTCAAGGATGAGAAAGGATGTAAATGGCAATCTGGTGCTGAATGTAGAATTTATTGCAAATGAGAATTGGGCCTTTATATCTTTAAAAAAAAAATCTCAAGGCCACAGTATGAATAAAGTGTGGTAGGTATTAAAAACATGAAGTGGAAATGAGACAAACACATATTTGATAGCAAACCTGCCTTACACCAGAGAGCTGTGATTGATGACCACAGCTTCCTTTTGATGCGCTTACAAATCTGCCACCACCCATGTATTAGGTAAGCTGATTCTCTGAACTCCCAGTGTTTTTAAACAATTCATTCAGTTTATTCTCAAGCTCTGGAAATATTTTCCTGTAGCTTTCTTGCGATACTGCTCATTTTCTCTTCATTTCAGTAACTGCCATTTCATCAGCTACACATACTGAATTCTTTAAAAGTTTCTTCCCAGACTCAGAGCAGGAAAGTAAAGAGTATGACATCAAGCATGTTAAATATACCTGCTTTTTTAAAAAATATACATCTTCCTTCAAAATTTGATAAAACAGCAATATGATAAGAATGAGAAGATTCTTAAGTTATCACTCGGGGTCTTGCTGACAGAGAGTCTGAGCCTGTGTTACAAGCAGAGATGTTGTAGCGAAGCTTAACATTAGTCGTTTTTACTAACACAACATTAATGACTTTCAGTCATTATTGACTTGGGCTTTGTTTGTAGTGGCAGACCTACAGGTGAAAGGCTCCACATCTCATTTTCAGTCCCTTGAGAGATCTACTCCTCCACAATTTAATTTGATGGAATGCAATTATTGGCCAGTTGATTTTCATTGATTGTGCTATGGGCCATAAACATTATAACGCTCCTGTAGCTGCCAACCGCCTAGTCCTTTGGGATGCTTCCTGGTCAGAATCCCAAACAGCCAAGCAGTCATTTGTACACATGGCATCGTCCTGGAAAATGGTTCTCTGTGCAATTATGTAAGAGTTTAATATGTGTGCTGACATGCCAGCTAGTAAAGGAGGGAAGGCCCAAATCCAGAGGCAAAAGAAACACTGTCCATTTGTATCAACTTGTTGCAAAAAAGTTTTCTCTGACATGTACAATATCAAAAGTATAGCTTCATTCAAACAGAGAGTCATTTTGCATCATCATCAACATCTGTAGCAGCATAATTCCACTTTTTCCCAAGTTTGGGACATAAGACAGTTTACAAAAGTTTAAACAAACACACCTCAAAATTTTCATCATACAAAAAATAAAAGTATAACTAAACTGCGGTCTTTTCTTTCTCCCTCCCCCCATTTTTTCTCTTGGAGTCTTGTTTTTAGCCTGTTCTTGGGGTTATTTGGGGTGCTGATTCAGAAAATTGCATTGGATAGACCACATCAGCTCTAGCTTCTTAGATACGGGTATCATGATTTTCTGTTTGCAAGCAGATGAGCAGTTGGTATATGGTTTGTCTTTCTGTGCAGGAATCAGCATTTTCTTTGTAGAAAGTAGCATGGACTAAAGAAGTATGAAGAGCCTGCTGTTCTATTCTGGATTTAAAAATAAAATAAAACAAAACATAATTTATGATCTCTTTAATCTGAACAGAGGGGCAATGTGATGCTTGATTAATGGACAGTCCTGCTTGGGAGTATGATGTGGCCCACTCAGCTAAATCTTCTGCTCACACCTTTTAGGGTTTTTAAAGCACATGTACTAGCAGCTTGAGCAAACTATATCTAAATTACTGAGTAAAAATAAAAGCTTTCCCACTGTCCTCCCCCACACCTCTGGAAATATAACATAATTCTTTATTGGCTTGGCTCCTTTTTCTAGAAACGATTCCATTTCCAAGCCTGGTCTTCCTTTATTGACAGTCTTGGCAATGAGAATGAAAGAGGCAATTGAGGCAGCAGCTGCTCTGGTGAGGTTAACTGTCCACCAGGAACTGGGATCCCTTGTTGATGCTGATATGTGAGCAACACTGTCACACCATTCTTAAGAATCAGATTGATGCCCAAGTCCCTGGGGAAATTCGCTGCTAACAGTGTTTGACATAGTGACCTATTAAGGGTTTGCTTAGGGCACTTTTCTCTTTCTTTAAAGATATTTAGCTCCATGTAGCATGGGACAGGTTGTTAAGTGCAATTAGGGAGCTGAAATGGAATCTACTCTCATTGGCAAAGTTGCCATTCCTAAAGGCTGACAAAACATTTAGGCTCTGTCATCTTAACCTTAACGGTGGAAGATGTTCTTCACGTAAATGATACTTGACTGCTTATATACAGTCTGACAAGAATTGCCATAGCATTGCAGTCCATCATGATGACAGCAAAGACCAATTTTTGTTGAAAATCCTACTCATGTGCTTTCTCAATGTTTTGGCAATGGGAAGGGAAGTTCAGCTGTCAGTAGTATTCCATGAGCAGAAAAATTAGAACTTCCCTGAAGGTGAATATTTCTTGGGCAGGAGCATTGTGCAGATCTTTTATGTGTACTACATAATTATTTAAGCTGTGGATAGATCCATGGGATCCCACATTGCAGGCAATTTCTGAAGATATGTCAGCCACCAAAAAACTTCGGTAGCTAAATGCTTTCATGACTGGGATCACTGGGTTGTTGTGCATTTCCTGGGCTGTATGGCAATGTTCCAGAAGCGTTCTCTCTTGACGTTTCACCCACATCTATGACAGGCATCCTCAGAGGTTGTGAGGTATATTGGAACACAAAGCAAGGGAAGTTTATATATCTGAGGAAGGTTCAGGGTGGGGGAAAGGACTCTTGTCTGTTGGAGGCCAGTGTGAATGTTGTAATTAATCACCTTGATTAGCATTAATAGCCTTGCAAGCTTCATTCCTGCCCGGGGGAATCCTTCGTTTGGAGGTGTTAGTTGCCCCTGATTGATTAAATCAGTGGGCCTATGCTTCTGTTCTATGGAAATGACATGGCAAAATGGGATTGGGACTGATACCATAGTAGATGTTTTACCCTTTTTATTAGAAAGTTGTTAAATTGGTGCACGCTGCTGTGTACAAAGATTCAGTTTTATGTAGGTACAGAAAGCTATTTGTGATAAAGTCTTAATGATAAAGCAATCCAATAGTTACATTGTATTTTGATAATTTAGATAGGCATATTTAATATGTAAGTGTGTTTTAAGTGATACATCTTAATTTCAGACCATCACTTCATGTTTATGTATCACTGTTTGCAATATTGCAGTGGGGATCTGGTGTGGTAGTATATACCATACCAGATCACCACTGCAGTATTGCAAACAGTTATAGATATAGACATGAAACACATTTAAAACACACACTTAAAACACATTTAAATATTAAATATCTGACTTTCGGAAATCTTAGGCCCAAACCATCAGGGTTTTCATGGTCAGATTGTGTTGTCACCATTGTTTTCCTCTGAGGCTGAGAAGGAAAGATGGGAGAGAAGGGGGGAGAGGAGAGAAAGAGAGGAATTACAAAAAGAAAGGGAGAGAGAAGGAGAGGCGGCGTCAGGGAGGGAGAGAGAAAGAAGGAAGGAAGAAGAGAAGGTCACAAGAAAAAGAGAAGAAGAGAGGAAGAAAGAAGGAAAGATTAAAAACAAAAGGAAAGAAGGAGAGAGGAGGAAGAAAAGAAGAGAGGTAAAAGGGAGAGAAAGAGGAAAGAAATAAAGGGAAGAGAGGAAGGGGCACGAGAGAGAGAAAAAGGAAAGGAGAGGAAGAAAAAAGCAAGCGAGAAGGAGGGTTAGCAAGAGAAAGGGAAAAAGAAAAGGAAGGAGAGGAAGAAAGAAGGAGAGATAAAAAAGGAGAAGGGGAGAGAGAAAAAGAAAATGAGGGACGGATAGAAAAAAGGGAAAGAGCAGGAGAGGGAGGAAAGAAGGGTAAGAGAAAGAAAGAGAAAAGGACAGATAGAAAGGGAGGTGAAAAAGGCAAGGAGATAGAAGAGTAAGGGAATTATCAATAGAAAAGGGAAGGATAGAAGAACAGATGAGAAGGGAGGGAGAGAAGGGGTAGAAAGAATGGAAAGGAAAGGAGGTGGGAGGAAGACAGAAAGAAAGGATTGAAAATAGAAGGAGAAAGGAGGGGAAAGAGGGAGGCAAGAGAAAGAAAAGGGGAAAGAGAAGGAAAGGAGGAGAAAGAAGAGAAGAGAAAGAAGGAGGAGAAAAGAAAGGAATATTAAAAAAGAGGAGAAAGGGAGAGAAAAAAGAGGGTGAAAGAGAGAAGCAAGGAAGGAAGGAAGGAAGGAAGGAAGGAAGGAAGGAAGGAAGAGGGGGAGAAAGAGAGAAAGAAAACAAAAGGGATAAAACAAAAGAAGGAGAGGGGAGAAAGGGCAAGAAAGAAAAAGAGAAGGAAAAGGGGAGAAAAGGAAAGGGGGAGAAAGAGGGTGGAGGGCACACACACCTCTGCCTCCAAACTCCACCCCATGACTCTTCTCAGCCCTACCCCTCCAGAGAGGAAGAGGAGGAGGAGGAGCCCCTTTTCGGACCCAAAGGAGGCGAAGCGGTGACCCCCGTGGGCAGTTGTTTGACCCCCAAAGGGGGTCCCACAAGTTGAGAACCACTGTTCTGCGACCCACAGGTTGAGAACCTCTGTTCTAGAGCTTCTATTTTCAAATGTGATTGCCCTTTCTGTTGCGTGGGCATCATTAACCATTAATTGGTTCTGAGGTTTTTTATCATTGAGAGGTAAAATAAAATCTAGCTAGATATGAAGTCTGCAGTAACTTTTACATATAAATAATACAAAATTTTAAAAAATGTATTAGATAATGTCCTTGGAATGTTTTTAATGGATAAAGCTATTACTGCAAACAGCCTGGGAATTCCTCTCTCCACCTATATTTTCAAGAGCAAACAAGTTCCTTTATAATGTAGTTTTCCTTTCCCCAAATCAGATAGTTTGTTCAAACAACTATAGGGAAATGTATGCTTGGTACTAGTTTTTCCTCTTTGATCCTCTTTTCTTGCTTGCTTTCTCTTTAAGAACTGATTTGGTGTGGGATAAGCTGCTGCTAGCCTCTGTAGATTTGTTGCACACATTTGCTCAGTAATCTTCATACTTGCTGTTCTTCTCTCTGTTATGTGATTGATGGTATATCTTACAGTTGAAGTCTAAAAGCAGCCTAAAAATAAATGGCAAAGTGATCGACTATCTGCAGTAGGATTCTGCTTGAAGAGTTAAAGTAATTTTAAAAGTAAAATTGAAATTGCTTAATAGCTATTGTTTGTCCTTGATGCTGAGAGATGTGTTTAGGTATATAGTTTGGAGATTTATATCTGAAAGAAGGAGGTCACCTGCTGTGTACCTGAAATAACTGACGGGCCTCTTTAGTGGGTTTCTACAAAATGCTCTTCTCTCTTGCAGTTCTTTTTGGTCTGCTGTACATTGCAACCCACCTCTGCAGCCATATTCCTTCTATTTTTTCCTTTCTATCATCTCTCTACATCCCATGTTATGGTTGAGCCTTATGGCTCCAATACTGGGAGACGTGGTCGTAAGACTCCTCGAGAGTCAGACTCTCTTGAGGAGCGAGAGAGGAAACGGCTGCGGGATATCTTTGCAGAACCATCTGACGAAGACTCCTTTGAGGGTTTCACTGAGAGAATGGAGGAAGAGGTGGTTAGCTCAGAGGAGGATGACATGGAATGGACTCGTGTGAGAGAGGATTTAGGGGTGTCCTGGTAATGATAGCATGGGAAGCGACTGGTGGGTTGCAGGATCGGACCCGTGGACGAGTTGGAGGGATGGGACGGGATCCACAGCTGGGGATGCTGTGGGGCGTAGTCAAAGATGTTTTAGTTCTGATGAGGATGATGATGATGAGGCACCTGGAATTAGGGTTACACCTGATAGCGATGAGGAGTTGTAACTGGCATAAAATGGGGTCTTGAATCCAGGGCTAATTGCGTTGGGCAAGGTAATCTGGACGGACGCTTGGGATCTTGTTTGGGAAATTCCTGAAGACGGGTGTGTTTCGTTTGCTGAATACGTAAGTTACCAAGGACACTGGGCATAGGCGGCGGGAGGAACTGTGTGGGCTTTTGTTGTGCAACCTGTGTTTAATCTTATTAGCTTGGACCTCCGTCGTCTTCTTGACGGACATTGTTTACCTACTCGGAATTGACGCTGGACTGGCTGACTGACTACGACCTGGGACTATCCTTTCTTGACTATCGTTGGAATTCGTGGAATCTAAGACGCCTGCACCTGGTAATCGACCTCAGACCGGATTGGGACCCCGCTGACGCTGCAACCCTTGATTGATGTGTTTGGACCCGGAGTTCGCCCGCTGCACGGAGGAGTAACAACTTAGTTGCTCAACCACAGCTGTTGAGTAGCAGAGAGGAATCTGCTGCCAGTGTTTATGTTCTATTGAATCTTTGTTTACTAGCTTTTGTTTGTTTATAGTCTCAGGCTGAAGTAAGCATTTTTGGTTTAACTCGGATTAAACTCCTGTTTAATCCGGTTTATCTTTTGAACCATTTTTGTGTGACTTTTCTTATTGAAGGCGAGTGTTTGCCTAGCTCTTTGTTTTTTACGAGCATTTTTGGTTCTGTATCCTTAATAAACTGTGTTGAATCTTATCTACTGGCGTTCTGTCCTTGACATCCCATTTGCAAATTTCATAGTTTGGATATTTGTGTCTCTGGTAATAATAATAATAATAACAATAATAATAATAGAAAAAACTTTATTTGTATTCCGCCCTATCTCCCCAAGGGGACTCAGGACGGATTCCAACATACAATGGCAAACATTCAATGCCTCCGTAAACAAACAAATGCTGACATAAAAATCCCAGAGAAACCCCGCATATTAAAATAACATTAAAACCTAACATCAATTTAAAGTCTAACATCAGTAAATTAAACCTAACATCAATAAATTAAACTACATGTAGTCAAACAAAATTATATAAAAACATCAAATACAAACAAACATCCACATTAATTTACAACAGCCAACTAGAGTTCACAGTGTGGGTTGGTTAGGTGGTCAAATGATGACCATTGGACTGGAGTGGACTAGGAAGGTCCAAATACAATACAGTTCTCAGCCAAGGGTCCGGTAGTGATCTCTCTTTATCTAATCCTCCTCCTCTCCATATGCTAGTGAGCATAAATAGGTCTTCAGTTGTTTTTTGAAGGAGAGGAGGGAAGAGGCCAGCTTTATTGGTACCTGTGATGACTCATGGGCCTTGTAGTCCTGTTCCTAGTACTATTGTGGCAGACGAAGAGGAAAACATGGGATTTTCGCCGGTTCAGCAAGAACCGGAGCCTCTTCACCTGCAGGATGTTGATGTTTGTCCACAAGAATTCAGCCAAACAGGCCTTGGGCAGAACTCCCCCCCGTTTTCCAGGAGGGAAAATTATTCTAAAGATAGGGGAGCCAGGGAGGCTAATCGCAGAAGCCTGAGAATCGCTGCCAAACAAATGGCTGATTAGGCCTGCTTCCCTTGGGAAATTCTAAGGAGTCATGCATCTGGACAGAGTTGGGTTTCGCTTCTCGTTCTCTAGGGAAAGTGTTCTGTTGGTGGGAAAACGAGACCCAATATAGGTGCTTAGCGCGAGGGATTCTTTGCGGAGTCAATTGATCAGCTTGAGGAGAGAGATCGTGTGTGGACTTCGTAATCCCAGTTCCTTGCTTCCCGGATCAAGTTTCAAGCCTTGCCTTGTCTCACGTTCCTACCACGGACTATGTTTCATGCTTCATGTTCGTCTGGCCTCCAGTCAAGGATCTAGTCGAGAATCAAGTTTATTCCAGCCTTATTGTCAAGCTTCATTGGACTTTAAAGACTCTGTTATTTCCCCACACTATTGCTTGGCAAAGTGTGTGTTTTGGTCAAGTGGATTAAAACTTTGAACTCTAATATCTTATATTGGACAATACATTTCTGGACTATATTTGACCTTATCTGAAAGGTCTGCTTCTGAACTATATTCTTCACTTGTTTTTATTGATTTTATATATTTCTTTAATAAAGATATTAGATAGATTCTGGCCTCTGTGTAAGGTTTTTGGTGCTCTGCAGCCTGGGTACTGACAGTACCACTACTACTGGTAATTGCTATCATAAAATTACAGAATGGTTGAATCAGAGCATCAGTGGTAACTCTAAGGGGCATCTATTCCAACCCCCTGCCATGCAGAAATGCACGACTAAAGCAATCCCAATAGGTGGCCATCTAGGTGGCCTATTTTAAAATAGGTGGCAAATTTTAAAAATTTACTAAAAGAAGGAGAGTCACATTCTGAGGCAGTCTGTTCTTCCTTAGAGCAGCTCTGCAATGAAGAAGTTATTTCAGAAAGAATTTTTTTATCTATTGGTTTGTGCCCTAGGAATAGCAGAAAACAGGTTTTCTCCATCTTTCACATGACATTTCTTCAGATATTTAAAGATGGCTATCTTATCACCTCTCAGTCTTCTCCGAGTTAAACCCCAGATGCCATTATATATGAACTCCCATCAACCCAAACTACAAGATTAGTGAACAGAAATGAGTGGTATTGCAGTTCAACATTTTGAGAATTAATTTGTTGGGCTTACTATGAATTAATATATTATGAGAAGAGTATAATTATACCTAAATGTGTACAATTACCAGCAACTCCAACATGTTATAAAGTGAGGATCAAGGGAAATGCCTGTTGGCCTGCACCTCACAAGCTTGTGATGGGTTACATGCAATCTTCTCGTGGCTGGGGTGGTATGGCGGACAATATAGAAAAAGTACTTATTGTTGAACACTTCCATAAGGGCAAGAATACATTTTTAAAATTTTATAGCAACAACTGCTACCAAACAATGCCATGCACACCCAGAGAAAAGAATGGAGTGTTTGATCACAAATTCTACTGAATTGCAGGCCCTAAAGTTCATTATGTACATAGTAACATCGTTGAATACCAAAACAATATTTTGCAGGATAAGGTAGTTCCATCATGCTATTTTTCTCTCTGCTGTTTGCTCTATGCTTGAAATTACTTTTTAAAATAAATGTTCCAATTGATTTTTATGTGAATGAAGATAAATAAGGTTGAAATGAAGCTAAAATAATAGAAAATAGAAGATATTAGTCATTTGGGCTACTTGCCTGTCAATATGTTGCTTGATTTGGTTCATTAGTTAAGAAAATGGGGGTTTATACTGCAGTAGTTTGTAGAAATTTGAGAGAAAGGGACTGAGGGGAAAAGAATAAAATCCTTGATTTCTGAACTCAGTTAACATGTGTTTGGTAAGCTTAAGTACCATATACTAATGATGGTATTTTGTTCATGTTAGTTTATTCTTTTCTTGTAGGTAAACTTTCAACATTTATGTTGACAATTGGAGGAGGAAAATTCACATGGAGATAAATGCTTGGTAGAGATCATTATGCTTTACTTGTATGAGACTCCAGATTCAATCTTAACATGGTTAACTGATGTGTACAGTTGAGCATGTCTATGGATTCTGCATCCACAGATTCAGCCTTCCATGGCTTGAAAATATTTCTAAAAGCAAAGCCTGATTTGGCTATTTTATGTGAAGGATAGCTTTTTTACTATGCCATTGTTCGTAATGGGACTTCAGCATCCACAGATTTTAATATTCATATGGAGTCCTGGCACCAAACTGCAATGGATGCCAAGGGTACACTTCATTGGGAAACAGAGCTGTGAGGAGGAAGTTTCCTTTGAGGACTTAAAGAAAGACTGCCTGGCTTTCAAATGGTCTGAACCAATCAGATGTGTTTTGACCAGATATAGAAATGTATTTGATTTCAAACAAGATCTGTTTGAGAAATCTGTATATGTTGAGCTGTTCATTAATTTTGGTGCTGCTTTATGATAAATAGTGACCATGAGGTCATGAGTTCGAGGCCAGCTCGGAGCCTGCATTTGTCTTTGTCTTTGTTCTATGTTAAGGCATTGAATGTTTGCTTTATATGTGTAATGTGATCTGCCCTGAGTCCCCTTCGGGGTGAGAAGGGCGGAATATAAATACGGTAAATAAATAAATAAATAAATAATAGTGATGCCCTGTCCTCTAGAACTGATGGAAAGAACAAGGATTCCCTCACTCTTTTTGTCATCTGGTTGAAGGATTTAGTTC
Organism: Anolis carolinensis; assembly: GCF_035594765.1. NCBI lineage: Eukaryota > Metazoa > Chordata > Lepidosauria > Squamata > Anolidae > Anolis > Anolis carolinensis. Next base: position 69,805,284 of record NC_085841.1, read on the forward strand.
ATATGAGCATTTTCTAGTGTGATTTATTTAATATTTTTTTATTTCAGTCACAAATATTTATCTACCTGTTTCTTTTATTTATTACCTTTCCCCCTTGGTTTTTGCCTTAAAAACACCCTCAGAACAACCTTCTTAGTTTTCTCACTCCTATTCTGTCTTTGCAGCAACATTGTGTAATAGAGAGGACTGAGGGATACTGCAACAGAGCTTTTTGTTGCTGCTGTTGGACTACTTGTCCCAGAACATCCCAGTCAGCCAGGCTGTGGGTCACCTTATTAGAAGGTAGAAAAGCTAAATTTGCACAAGTACTTCTCCAGGTTTTGAGTGCAACTGGCCCAATGTAAGCTTTATGTTTTGTAACTTTACATTGGATTATAACTCGAGAAAACAGAGCTCAAATCTCCATTTGACCATGAAAACCATGGTTGACCTTAAGCAAATGGCACTCTCTCGGCCTCAAAGGAAGGCAATGGCAAACCACTTCTTAACAATTTTTGCCAAGAAAACCCTGTGATGGGTCACCATAGATTTGAAATAGCTGAAAGGGAGCTTCTGGGGTGAGCACTGGTCCTCCTGGCACTGTAGCAACAACTGCAAAGCAGAGTTAGACCAGTGGTTCTCAACCACTGGTCTATGGGTCCCCTGCTGTTTTTGGCCTTCAACTCCCAGAAATCCTAACAGCTGGTAAACTGACTGGGATTTCTGGGAGTTGTAGGCCAAAACACCTGGAGACCCACAGGTTGAGATCCACTGAGTTAGACTATGTTGACTAAAATTGCCCCTGCATCAGTGTCACAGGTAGACTAAAATGTCTTTTGGAGATATCTGCTGAAATTATAGGGTTTCTAATATATTTGTGGCAGTTTGTTTGGCTGCCAGAATGGGAGTCAGCATTTACTGCCTGAAACAATTGTTCTACTTTTTTAAAGGTAGAGCAACCTTCTTGATTTTACTTTCACTTAAATGGGTTTTCAATTGAAACAGAAGCTGGGTTATTTTATAGGGTAATATGAAGTATGTTCCAAGTCAAATAATGGATTTTACTCAAAATGGCAGTACACGGACTCAAATTGATCTGCCAGCTAATGATTGCTGGTCCATGTTGAATTTCTAACAAAGTAAGTGATAGTTGTAGCCAATTGACTGGCTCCTGGCACATTGAAGAAGAAAACATTCTGCCCCTCAATATCAGATAAGCTAAGAAGCACTGCTTCATGGAATTTACATAAAATATGACATCACAGGTTGTTATCCAATAACATTTGAAAAGTTGTGTTGTCAAATATGAATTTCCAAGGGCTTTGATTTCTCTGTTGAAGCTACTGTCTTAATCTGATGTCATTCGAGACACCAGATTATGTCTAAATGTCTGGTCGAAGGCTCATTTTCTAGGCAGTATTCCCTCCTATTCAACCTTATCTTGGCTGATAAAAAATTATTTATTTGAACAGGTATTTTGAAATGTAGTGTTTATAGCAAGAGGATTTTAATAGTGTGCAGTGCTTTTTTCTTCCCTGCCTTTTTAATAATAAGATCTTGTCAATCTAGAATGTGATCATCAATCTTAAATATATACACCATTTATTCTTACTGTATATACACCCAATATTATCTCCTGAGGTTCATAGTAGGAGAGGAGAAAGCAATAATATATTCAGAAAGATGGGTCCTTTAATCAGTGCATTAAATTTGTGATCAGTAGGATGGAAGATGAAGAACTCTTGCTGAAGTCTTTTGGATGGCTGACTGACAGATCAATGCTGAGATCGGTAAGGAGTTACCAAAGTAATGCAGTTGAAGTGTGAAATCCAGCTGAAATTCTTTCCTGTAGGAAGCAAATCAACTTGTTAATGGACAAGCCACTAACTGTTAATAGATTTGCTAATTAGCCTGAGGTAACCCCTTAATGATTTAGACACTTTGATGTATTAATTATTTCACAGTACTTGCAGTCTAGTCTACTATAATGACTTTCTTAACTTAAAAATGTTCACTTTTGTGTAGTTTACGAGATGATGTTGCCTATGTGATGTAATGACACCCATGTCTGGAAAAAGTGGACATTTTTGCATCCATCAGAAGCTAGTCTGCCAATTGAGTAGTGTTTCCATTGCAAATCTCCTTTTTAAAAAATAATAATAATGTAGAATAGCAGAAGCTGTGCAACTCCCTTAAGGTTTTCATTTAAGGAAGTATTCAGTGCAGCAGAATTTTTTAAAGGGGTAAAAGTGTGGGGTTTTTTATTCTTAGTTGTTTAATCATGTTTTAATATTGTAAACTTTTGATTTCAACTTGTATTTTAACAGTGTGAATTCAACTGTATTTTAAATGTTGTGTTGAAAGTATTTAAATTGTATTTTTGTTTAGGTATGTTTGCTTGCTTGAGTCCTATGCTGGGAAAAAGATGGAATATGGCAGCACAACCTTAATTGATTGCTTTGGTCTTCCTGCACTTTATTTCCAGCCCTGGCCCTCTTGTTCTGCATTTTGCACAAGCTTCATCCCGTCCCTCTCAAATCTGAACATGCTCACTTTTTCCAGTTACTGGTTGTGATGTTGTTTTATGTAATTTATGATGTTTTTTTACTTTTCCAGTTTTTTTTAATATAAATCTTTATTGAGGATTTTACATTATAAAAAAAGAGAGAAAAGAAAAAAAGAAATGCAAATCACCATATTTTGCAGCAAAAGTGGGGGAACACTTTTTTACAGGTAGAAAGTAGGAAATAAGAAAGAGAATATATATATATATATATATATATATATATATATATATATGTACACCCATGCATATATGTATACACATACATACCCATACCCATCCAAACCTCTCCCTCTCTCTCTCTCTCTCTCTCTCTCTCTATATATATATATATATATATATATATATATATGTGTGTGTGTGTGTGTGTGTGTGTGTCAATCTAAAGAAAAAGAAAAAAAAGGGGGGGAAAGGTTAAAAAGAGGATTAAAAACAAAAGAGGAAAAATAATACTACTAAAAATAAATAATAAAAGAAAAATGTAAAGAAAAAAGAGAAAAAAATAGGTTGTCGACTTCCATCTGACTTTAAATGGCTCTTCATAATCTTTTCCAAGAAAAATCATATTTGTTGGTAAAACACCATGTCCCTTCATCCTCCTTAATCTCTAAGGTTGTGTCGATTCAGCAGATAAAATCAAATTTCATCTGTTTTAAATAATCCTTTACCAAGTCCCAATTCATTTCTTTCTTTGTTAAACCTTGATTTGGGGATAACCAATAAGTGAGTCTATCCATGTTCATTATTTCTATGACTCTGTTTAGCCAATCCTCCTTTTTTGGAGTCTCCTTTTGTCTCCAAATCCTAGCATATGTTATCTTCGCGGCTGTAATCAAATAATTGAACAGAATCTCTTTGTTCTTGTCGTCGTCAATGTCAAACATTCCCAATAAAAAGTATTCAGGTTCCCTGTGAATCTTTATCTTAAGAATTGATTGTATAGCTTCATTTATGTCTTTCCAGAATGATTGGGCTTTTGAACAAGTCCACCACATATGGTAGAAAGTCCCCGTCTGGCATTCGCACTTCCAACATTTATTAGAAGAATTTTTATAACATTGGGAAATTTTATAGGGGGTAATATACCACCTGTATTGCATTTTTAGCCAGTTCTCTCGCAGATCGTATGAATATGTATATCTGAGGCCCTGATTCCATATCTTCTCCCAACTTTTTAATTGGATCTGATGGCCCACGTTCTGAGCCCACTTTACCATACAATCTTTTATCTGGTCTTTTTCTGTGGCCGAATTCTAACAGTTTTAAATATATTTTTGTAATCAATTTTGGTCAGTCTTCATTATATTGTCCCAAAAGCCATTTCTATCAGCGAAGCCTAACTCTTTATCTTTCCTTAAAAGGTCGTATGCCTGTCTGTAGTGAAACCAGGGACACTTCAGAAACAATAATTTGATATCTTTCTCCTCCTTTAGTTCAAATTTCACATTAGATTTTATTAACAGATCCTCATAAGTAGGCCAAATTTGCCATCCCAATTCTCTCCTTTGAAAGGCCTCCAAAGGTGATACCCATAAAGGGGTCTTTGTATAAAATCTTGATTTATATCTATCTTTTCCAGTTTTAATTGTTTTAATTATATTGTTTATTTGTTATATGTTTTTAATATGTAACTTTGAATTTTTTTTATGCTGGGCTCGGTCCCCATGTAAGGCGCTCCCTTTGGGGAGATGGAGGCGGGTTATAAGAATAAAATAATAATAATAATAATAATAATAATAATAATAATAATAAATAAGCCAACATGTATAACTTCAGTTCTCCTACTGATGAAGTTCATAACTGAGTGTTTATACTTAACATAGACCAAGCTACACCACCCAGAATGGATGCCAGTGTAACTATGGGAGTTACCCACTCTAATCAAATCCCAGACCACGGGTGGATGTTGGGGATTAGGGGGATGCTTTGGACCTCTAGGGGTTGTTAGAATTGTGCATTTTCTGTTGATTTTCCCCATTTATAATTTCCTTTAGGACATATGGTCATCATTTTATGATGCTGCCCTTTCCCTTGGCTTTTATAAGGCCTGAAAGAGGTATTTTTTTTACATCTGGGAATGCCCTTGAAGGTTGATTTATAGTTACTGATGAAAAGAAGTTATCTTCTGAGCATAAAATAGTCCAGCTCTTCTGAAGCCATCTCCTCGCCCCCTAAGGCTTTGAGGGCATTTATGGCAAATTGGTTTTTTAAAAATACAAATGTGTTTTTGGATGCTGGGAGACCCTGGGGACCACAAAATTGGCATTTGGACATCAAGTGGGTTGTGGGTTTCACTTTCCTTTCCACAGTTCTGGATGGACCCTTCCTTGTACTTCCAAACCCTATGGTGACATTTTATGTTTTGATATTTAATTGGTGGAGAACTTTCTTGGTTGTAGAGTTTACTATTCTCTCTCTCTTGCATTCTACATTAATATCCACCTGGCTGCTGTGGGACACTGGCGCAATACAATTCTAATCATGTGATGGTTGAATTTACTTCTAGATTCACATACATGGAATTGTGCCTCAGTTTCCCTTGTCAGGGTGGAGTGGAGTAAAAGTTTGGAAAAGCTGCATGCAGTTGGCTATTGGCTTGAATGGTAAAGACAAAAACAAATGTTTTTACTTATGTAGGATGTGGAAGAGAAACTATTTGTTTGGTAGTCAACTTGAGAAGAAAATATACAAAAGTGTAAATTGAATAACATTTTATTTTATTTACTTAAAATATTTATTTTACCCATGCTCAAATGTTACAGATTACATCTAGTAATATATATATTTGCTGGTTGATGATAAATCAGTTGTAGTGTATTTATGAGAATTAAAGAGTTAAGAGACACTGCTAACATTTACTTGTGGATCCCACTGCATGAATTAATGTGTGTGTGTGACAGAAGAATAAGGTTAATGTGCATGACTTCATAAAACTTTAAACTTATAAATAATATAACATATATTCTGGAATTAAATCCCACGGTATTATTGTTTTGAATTGAAACATAACATCATTGTTAAGAAGTATGTTTTACACATTCTTGTTAAACATACAGAGATGTTAAAAATAAGATTCCCTGTACTTCAGAGGCTGAGAAATCAAACTGATTCAGAGAGTGATCTTGGAAGGATGCAAAATAATTAGTATGCCATGGTGAAATGCATTTTCTGTCAGGTTATTTCATTAGATATTAAAGAAAGTATCATTAAATTAAAAAATATTTTCTCCACAATTCCTTGCCTTTGTTTGCCCTGTAATATTGCCTGGAAGAGTATACAAGCATAGTAGACATATTAAAGTAACTCCAATTATTCTGAAAGGTCAGTTTTGTAATTTGAACACTAGACAAATTATGATAACATTTGTGTGGCTAAAATTTGCTTTTATTCCACTAATGGATAATGAAATAAATGAGTAATGAAAGCATATTTACCTTTTTGCAAAGGTTCGTGATTCCCATGCTTTTTCATGGGGTTTTATCTAATAATATTTCCAAATATTGGGCTTATCTCTTGAACCCCATTCTTTCTTGTGTCCCAGAAACCTTCTGTGTAATTGAATATTTCATTTTTTTTCAGTTAAAGTTGGAAGAAAAATATTTTCTTTATCTCCTCCACCTTTTAATCTTTCTGCCTGTGTAGCTATCTCAAGTTAGAAAAAATAGTTGAAAATCACATTAAACATTAATGACATAAGATGTTTTTCAGAGTGTATATTTGACATTGTTAGTTTAGTACACAGGTCATTTTTAAAGCACAGAAGTAGGAAATTCTATCAGGAACCTCACACTGGAAGTAGTGTACAATATAGTGTACTTTATGATTCCTCGGTAGATTTCAGAGTATACTGCACATACAAAATAATCACTTATTAATATCAGCTTTCTTGATCCATATAACAACTATAAGTGGAGTTTTCTTTCTGTGGAATATGCCTTTACTTAGAGCAAATTATCTCTGGCTTATTTAAACAATTTTAAAAATGTAAAAGTAAATAATATGTGCTGTATAACCTATTGAAATGCAGAATATCCATAATTTCATTATCTTAAATTTTATTTTTGTCAAAAGGTGGTTCTTAGGAAAGGATAGCATTGAAATGTGTCATGTGATCAAGCATTATCATTAGACAGCCTTTTATTTTATATAATTGAGAACTGGTATAGCATTTGAGTCATTTCCAAATGAAGTGGTACACTGACCTGAATAAAAGGGGATTGTTTTTGCTTCCATTCTTCTTCCTTACCGTAAAGTTCAATTTTTCTTCTTTTTCTTTTGTTTTACTTCCCTTTTTCTGATTTCTTCTTGGTCATTGTCCTTTCTTTTCTCTTATTTCTTATGTTACCATGTAGTCCATAAAAGGTTGCCAATCTCTAGGTTTAATTGGTCTCCCTGCGTATTTCTTCATATAAAAATTACTTTATCCATATCCATAATTTCCTTCATTTTATTTAACCATTCTTCCCGAGAAGGAATTTCGTTGGATTTCCAATATCTGGCATAGACCATCCTTGCTGCTGTGGTCATATATATGAACAGAATGATTTTATTGGTATCCAGTTCAATTTCCGAGTCTGTCACACTGAGAGGAAAATATTCTGGCTTTAGTTGTATCGTTATTTTTAAAATTCTTTGACTGGTTACCTCTATCATTTTCCAATACTTTGTTGCTTTATTACAGGTCCAGCACATGTAGAAAAAAGATTCTTCTTGTTGATCGTATTTCCAACATTTATTTTTAGCATTTTTATACATTATGCCTAGCTTTTGGGGAGTCATGTACTGTACCATCTGTACATCATTTTGTACCAGTTTTCTTTCATATCTGAGGCATATGTATATTTCAATTTTTTATTCTACATCAATTCCCATTCATTGAACTTTATTGCTCTGCCAATATTCATTGCCCATTTTGTCATGCAATTTTTGACCATTTCTGTTTCTGTGGACCATTCCAGTAATTTATTATATACTAGCTGTGCCCGGCCACGCGTTGCTGTGGCGTTGTCTGGTGGTGTTGGTGAGAAATTGTTGAGGTAGTGGTGGTAATGAATGTCTGTTGTATGGTTGTCTTTATGTTTAGTATGCACACTGAAGTGGATTATATGGCAGTGTGGAGTCAAGATAATCCAGTTCAAAGCAGATAATATAAGATTCTAAATAGGTTATATAGCTGTGTGGAAGGGCCTTGAGTATACATTGCCATATAATCCAGTTAAAATCTGATAATCTGTGGAAGAGGCCTAAGTGAGGCCTAACTGTGCCTGTCCCCTGGGCTGAGTAGGTTGCTAGGAGACCAAGTGGGTGGAGCTTAGCCTTCAAACTGGCAGAAATTGGATAAAAACTATTATTCCTCTCCCTGTAATTAGGACTTTATTTTTCTTTCCCTTTTTGTTATATCAACCTATAGCCGTGAATGATGGGTTGTGTTGTCAAATTTTGAGGTTGGGGGGCCTGTAGTTTTGTTGTTTTGTCCGCTGCCCGGATGCCATCACTCTTTTATATATATAGATAAATGGGTTATATAGCTGTGTGGAAGGGCCTTGAGTCTACACTGCCATATAATCCAGTGCAAATTAGATAATCTGTGGAAGAAGCCTAAGTGAGGCTTAAATCTGCCTGTCCCCTAACTGAACCCTGGCTGTCCCTCGGCTGAGTTGGTTGCTAGGAGACCAAGTGGGCAGAGATTAGCCCTCTAAACTGGCAGCAATTGGATAAAAACAATTATTGCTCTCCTTCTAATTAGGACTTTATTTTTCTTTTCTTTTTGTTGTATCAACCTAGTGGCGTGGATGATGGGTTGAGTTGTCAAATTTCGAGTTTGGGGGGCCTGTAGTTTTGTTGTTTTGTGGGTCGCCGTGATGCCATCACTCATTTATTTATATAGATTCTTGTTATATTTTTCTTTTCTGTTAGACATAATTTGTCCCAGAAAGTATTTTCTCTGCTAAAGCCATTTTTTTCTATCCAGGCTATAGTATTCTTTTAGTTGGATATACTGGAACCATGTCAAAGTATTGTATTTAGTCTTTATTTCTTCTTGAGTTTTCAATTGAAAATTGTCTTTATCTCTTATTACTATGTCTTTGTAAGTTGGCCATTTTGTCCATCTTAGTAGTCTTCATTGTCTTGCTTCTAGCGGAGAGAGCCATAGTGGTGTTTTTTTATACATTTTTATTTTGTGTCTTTCCCAAACCTTGAGAAAAGCAGCTCATATAAAATGATTCCCAAATTTTGTCTCAATCTTGACTTTATCATACCATAGGTATGAATGCCACCCTATTCGTAAATCAAAGCCTTCTAGTGTGAGCAATTTTTCTCTGTTGAGAGTCGTCAATTCTTTTTTCCATGAAAGGGCACTTGCTTCATAGTATAGTTTTGCTTTTTAGATGGACCAGAATGGGCCAGTGTTTACCAGCTTTATGGAAAGTAATCATCTGAAAGTTCCTTTCGAATCCTGGCTTATTCCAGAAGTGGTAACCAGAAGGTCCATGCCCTATAATTAATTAAAGACTTCCCAATTTAATTGGACCTTGGTGTGAATCAAAGAACAGAGAGGCTATATTTATGGAAAAGCCTGGATATATCTGTTCTTTCTATGCCCGCTGTTAGCCCCAGCTCCTGCCAACCTAGCAGTTCGAAAACATGCAAATGTGAGTAGATCAATAGGTACCGCTCTGGCGAGAAGGTAACGGCGCTCCATGCAGTCATGTCAGCCACATGACCTTGGAGGTGTCTACGGACAACGCCGGCTCTTCGGCTTAGAAATGGAGATGAGAACCAACTTCCAGAGTCGGTCACGACTGGACTTAACATCAGGGGAAAACCTTTACCTTTACCTACTATGCTGAAGATACGATTGTCTGAAATGTGCCAGGCTCCTCTCAGACTTCTCTGAAAATATATATGGAATGGAATGCAATGTTCTTTATCAAATAAATGATGGAAAAGCAAAGTGAATGATGAAAATGAGGGCAGTTACATTTGTGTTGTCTTTTAAACCAAACACATAAACAAATTATTAGATATTTATAGGATCAGATATTAGTGAGCCTTTAAAAGGCTCTCTAATGTATATTTTCCTTGAAGTCTATTTTCACTGATATCTGCTCCTTGAACAATTCAATATTGCCCATCTTTATCTCAGAGCAACCCAGAAAATGAAGGCTAAAGATTTCCATTCAGTTTATAACAATTAAGCCGTCCCTGGTGTGAATCTGTGCCAAAGTCAAAAATAAGGTACTTGGTGCACATATGTTTCAAATGTTTGTTCTACATATTGGTTTCTTCATCTCTTTCCTTAATTTTTCTCCTGTAATTTATGCTTATCTACAAGCTAAGAATACCCTCCATAAAAGCTAATGTTGGTGTTTTTCTTGTTTTTCTTTTGTTTTCAAACTGCTTCTTCTTCTAGTTGGTTTTGAGATCTATTAATATGCATGCACTATACTTTTATAAGTACTTTGAAAACAAAAGGTGTTCCTGACACTTCTTTGAGCCTTTGCTGTGTTGTTATGCAACTCATATTTTTCATTTGAATGATTTACTTTTATTACAGTTAATTGGTTCCCATGTGTAAAGAAAGTGAATATATCATTACATGGCAAGTAATTTTCTTTCATTTTATGCTCTTGCTGTGAATAGCATTTGTTTTTAAAATCAAAGGTATTATCTGTTCTACAATAGAAAGGCAAAATTGTTCCCACTGACAGTTCATTACATTGCAGTTTACAAATCCTAACAATTGCAGGATCAGTCATCACTTTCTAGTTAACTTTCTTGCATGCTCATATAACCATGATAAGATTTTTTTTATTTGGAGGTTTGTATTTAATCTGTAAATTCATTTTATAAAAAGAACAATGTTAGAAGTAGAGAGACTGACCAGGATAGGGATCTTGCGGTTATAGTGAATGGTGACTCAGCTGGGAAAAGTGAGAAAAAAATCCATGTGGAGCTTTATTAGAAAAGCAACAGAAAATAAAAGTGCTAGTCTTACAGGAGTACAGTACTGTGTGTGATTCCATTAAAAAGGATATTTTAAGGCAGGTACATGGAAATGTATCAACATTTTTGAGAAAGTCTTAATTCCAGGTGGTTTTCCTGGTCTTTAATAAAGGGAAATCTACACAACGTGGCACAGCTTTACACCAGGGATATTTGTAAGTGTCCCCGTGTCTTAGCAGAAATAAATAGATTTATATCCCATATGTTGCCTCCTATGGGAGATCTGAGCCTACGCCAGCTATTTTTTTTTGAAGACAAAAGGGCAACCCTCATCAAATATTGTCTCATTTCAATTGATCATGTATCTCATATACTGCAGGAAGCTAATGTGCACAAAAGAGAACCAAATCCCATTAACTATAGCTGATTTTTATTCGACGATCTGAAAGAACACAGGAGGTCTGTTGACTCAGAACAAACTACTGTCCATGAGAACATTCTCTTTCCCATAGTTGTCAACCAAATGTTTCATGGAAACTCATAAGCAGAACATGATGGTATTGTTTCCTAGTAGCCAGTACAGTAGACTTGTCTAACAATGGAAAGACAGTTTTAAGGAAAAAGAGACAGGAAAGTCTGTTTCTGCCAAATTTTTTGCATGTTTCTAAATCTGGACACAAATTGTACATTATTCATATCACAATGAAGTTGAAATATGGAAGACAATTAGGTTTAATGTCTAATAATTTGATCTTCCATTGTGTCCTTCAGGATGATGATTTTAAGTGACTGGCAATGAATACTGCATAATATTCCTTTCTGAAATTTTAGAGGAGAAAAATAATTGTACTCTTAAATCTTGATATGTCATTTTGTATAGTCCTTCACAACCCATTTTGATTTCTGGGGCCATAAAGAAACCCATTTGGGATAATCTCTCCTTTTCCATTGTAAGGATACCTTGCAGTAAAGCAGAAACACCTGCTTAAAATACATCGATGACAGCAATAATCCAGTGATCTGTAAGAATACAATGCAAACATAAAACCAGTGAATACTATAGTAATCTATTTCCACCTCCACACTTTCCCCCCATTCAATTAAACAATCAGTGTCTTTTAGGGGAATAGTATGATACCACTACCAAACTTAGAAAAAAAGAACAGAAACTTTTGTATGAGTAGAACTTGACAGCTTTTAACTTAAAGGCAGCACATGAAAGAACTTGTAGTTGTTATTAATTTTTCATTGAAATCTCCTACCCAAAAGATGATTCAGTAATGAAAGCAGCAAGGCTCTCCTAAAGAAAATTAGAAATGAAGTTATATTTAGGAGCACTATTACTGTAAAAACCACATTTTTCTTCTTTTTACTACTATAGTTAACTTCAGAAGACAATGGGACTGGATGGAATATAGGATGTCTTGGAACACTTTCTTTAATTATCGGTTCGCTGAAATGTAGGATTTGGCATCTTGTCTAGAGATTCAAACTGTTCCCAGCGAAAGAATAGTTTATGAGCACAATACCCTCCTGGAGCCAGTTGGGAGATACTCTCTTGCTATCATGTGAATCCAGTCCATCTTTGTAATGTCCGGAAAAAGAAGAATAAACTGCTCATATGAATCATGCAGAATGTCATGAAGCGGATGGTTTGTGTCATCTGCTTTGAGGTTTGTTGATTTCCACAATGAATTGATGATATGTCAGTACCATCACAAGATGACGACACTGATTAGTGTGTGGGACTGCATTCATTCATGTTTTTTTTTTAAAAATTAAAGGCTGAAAATACTCATATTCTGCAAATATAACAATACAGTTACCAAAAAGATCAGATACCAAATATATATATATTTGAGACATCAGCTTTAAGAAAAAGAAAAGCTTGAAAACAACTTGGAGCAGACAATCTCTTTATATATCGTAGATAGATATTATTTACCCTCCAATTTGTGTTGTGATGGAAATACACACTGATAAACACAAACAAAGAATAGGTGGGCACAAAGGTCAGAAGCATGGGAGAGACAAAAAGCTAAATAATACCCTAAACACAGCTTTTTCACCAGTTGCATCCTTGGATCTGACACTGAATATGTGGATAGGTATCCATTTTATCCCATTGTCACTGTAACCTTTTCAATTTCAGTGTAATGACATAATTTCCCCCTATTTCTGCTTGTAAACTCTCTGTGTTCACACCAATGTGGGCAGGTTCCTATGCTATTGAGATAACATGGTTGTGGTGCACTTACATCAGTAGTTCTCAACCTGGGGTCCCCAGATGTTTTTGGCCTACAACTCCCAGAAATCTCATCCAGTTTACCAGCTGTTAGGATTTCTGGGATTTGAAGGTCAAAAACATCTGGGGACTCCAGGTTGAGAACCACTGACTTAAAGAATGGAGCCTTCAGGAGCAGTGTTCATAAATGATGTCCCTATAGATCATGGATAGTCAAATCCCTCAGGCTTAGGGTCCTGATTTACCTTCCTGAAGCCTATTGGGAGATATTCTCTGCTACACTGAATTTTCTTAACTGTTAAAAGTTGCCTTACTTTTTTAGTTAAAGTAAAATGTGAATTTGTTTTGTCCAAGTATAATAGTGTCTTAAAAATCTCCTGGAAGCACTTCTACCCTATTTTGAAGATTGTGGACAGATTCAAGCCAGCCCTCATGCTTGTATTAATTAATGGTTTGTTGAAAGCAGATGCTTCTCCTGCTTATTTAGTTCACCTTTGATTGCCAGTCCAGCTGTTGAAGATTTATAACTATAACATTCAAATTAGTTTAAGTTGGGTTTTTAAAAATAAATAAATCTAACAGAAATCAGAATAAGAATCCTAAATTTAACATTCACAACAAGGGGCTCATCTACACTGACCATATAAACCAGTGGTTCCCAAACTATTTGGCTTACCGCCCCCTTTCCAGAAAAAATATTAATCAGTGCCCCCTGGAAAGGGGGGCATGGCTTAGAGGGGTGGGTGTGGCTCCTGATCAAGAGGGCAGGGCTGAGCCTCTCTCCTAGTCCAAGAAATGCCACAAATGGAAACAGGAAACAGGAGGTGGGGCCTCTTCCCAAGTGCCTGACCTCTATACCCCGCCCCTGTGTTCTAACAAGCGCCTCAGGGGAGGTATACAGAGGCTCAGCCTTGTCTCGTGCTCTTGGGAAGAGGCCCTGCCCCAGCCCCGCCCTTTAGTCCTAAAAGGCCTCTCAGGAGAAATATAGATTCTCAGCCCTGTCTCGGGCTCTTGGGAAGAAGCCCCGCCCCTCCCCTGGCCCTGCCCCCGTGTCCTAATAGGTGCCATAACTGCCCCCCTGGATCACTGCAGCACCCACCAGGGGGCGGTAGCGCCCACTTTGGGAATTACTGATATAAACGAATTTGACGTTAGACAGCAGGTGGCCAACTGACCTTCTGGGAGAGGTAACTGAATACCTTCATGTGATGATTAGCTATTAAGCAGCTGATTTGCTGGATCTGTTCTAGTTGGGAACAGCAACTTATTTGAGGCAAATGTATATCCTGTAGAAGAGTTGCATGGACTGGAATATGCATATAACCAGTCCTCCATATCCATGAATTCTGCATCCACAGTTTCAACTAACCATGGTCTGATAATATTTAAAAGAAAATTCAAAAGGCAAATTTTGATTTTTGTCATTTGATATATTATTATTATTATTATTATTATTATTATTATTATTATTAAACTTTATTTGTACCCCGCTAGCATCTCCCGAAGGACCCGATGCGGCTTACAAAGGCCAAGGCCTCAACACACAATATAACAATACAAAACAAAAGGCAAATTAAAACAATTAAAACAGTATAAACAACAAGCAGTAAACAATACGCTAAAACACAATAAAACTGGGCCGGGGATATAAGGGATGCCATTTTACTACATCATTATATATAATAGGTCTTAGGCATTCATGGATTATGGCAAGCACAGGGGGTCCTAAAGCCACACCCCAGCAGGTACCAAAGGTCCACTTTATGTTTCTATGGTTGTGATGATGCAGTTGTTGTTAATGGTTCTCACTTGGTCAATTTTTCACCATTGTGCCCCCCCCCTTTATTCAGTTTCCCTGGGTTTTGAGGGCCATAAAATTTGTTTGCTTTGCGGTTGGTTAAAGGAAAGGCAACTCTCTCATTGACATACAAAATATTTTTTAAAATTAAATTGTTTAGAAGAAAGAACACATTTTTTAAAATGTTAATTAAAATCTCATTCCTGTTTGGTCTTCTGTGCTGGTTTATCAATTTAGTTTTTTAATGATAAAACAGGATCTCTGCAGACTAATTGAAAGTGGCAACAAATTCTGTATCAAATATATTAGTTCATTCAGCTCCATTAGTTCCATTAGTGGATTTCCATTTCCCAGTAGACCTTCCAGAAACTCTGGAGATGCCTCTAAATTATGGTTTGCATGTGCTATTTAATTATGTTCTCTTTTAAAAACCATACAGAGTTCAGTTATTGCATTACAATAAGACTAGCATCAATGTATTTTAGAGCTCTTTGAGTTAAATTATTTTCAAGATTAATTAATAATACTCTGATAAAGAAACATAAAAGCTGTGAAAGCCAGAATGATTTTGAATGACTGAATACTCCTTATACAGCAAACAAAACAAATGCAAACTAAGAAAAAACCCATTAATATCCCTATACTAAACACATTTGTTCAGAGTCTCATATTTGTCTGACAATTCTTGATTCTTCTTCTTTGAATTGCTGACCTAAAAGAGCTGTAACAGTTAACAGATAGGAAACACAGTGCACTGCTAGTACCATAGAATTATGGAGTTGGAAGAGACCACATGGCCTATCTAGCCTAGCAGGAAAAGCATACTCAAAGTACCTCTGATAGATGGCCATCTGCCCAAGAATGCTGGTTTCTCATCATACTACAACTTCCAGGATCCTATAGCACTGAGCCATGACAGTTATAGTGCT
Source organism: Anolis carolinensis (assembly GCF_035594765.1). NCBI lineage: Eukaryota > Metazoa > Chordata > Lepidosauria > Squamata > Anolidae > Anolis > Anolis carolinensis. The sequence continues at coordinate 69,820,745 of NC_085841.1, forward strand.
GTCAATTAATTTGAATTAATTCAGAGAACAGTGATCTATTCCTTTTCCCAATATCAATGCCATTGTTGCGAGATTAAAGCTGGATCTACCCTGTCATATAATGGAGTTTGAACTGTATTATATGGTCAGTATAGACCCATATAATGCAGTTCACACTGCATTACATGGCAGGGTAGATCCAGTCTAAAAAGAGGTATGGACTACTATTCTAGTAACTGCAATGTGATCAAGTAATGAATGAAAAGGCTGCACTAGAGTATCATCAGAGAACTGTAATACAGTGAACATAAAGAATTTTGAACCTCACTTTAGAGATGAGCTATATTTGCCTGGACTGTATTCAAAAGGGGGACAGAAGACCCCCTCCCTAAACTCTATAGAGTAGGCGTGTGCACAATTCTGTTTGGCAATACCAGATTTGGGGAAATTCGTTGATCCATCTGCCAAACCTCCAATAACGGACCGGGCCAAGGGGGGGGGTCGCCAAAATGGATCACTAGCAGATGGAGCGTGTAACTCACTCATTCACTTGCTGGGTTTCTGTTGCTGAGCAGTGATTCATACCCCGGGCTCTTCTCCTAGTCCACCACTCAAATCATTGCATCAGACTGGCTTTCTGTGATTAATGTGATAAAAAAACAAAAAAAAATATTTATTTCATGTCAAAAGCATTGTACAACAAATACATTTCAAATAATGGGAAAAAAAGAAAAAAAAGAAATCACAATCAACTAAATAGTTTTTGACCAAAAGCGGGCAACAGCAACCGCATTGTCTGTAGCTTTAAACAACTCCTCCTCCGTACACGAGGCAGGGCATTGTGGGGAAGCATGCATATGTGGAAAATGAGCAGGTCACTTTATTGTTTCCCTACATTGGAATGGTTCTGTATGGTTAAATGTTCATATGTGCTGGGACTTTGTGAAGAAAATGAATGACTTAAAAATCTTTTTCGAATAGATATTTAATTAGTAGTCCCCATGAAACCAATATTTTGAATTGGATGAGAAAACAATTGATTTAATAATGAAATCATTATCCGGAGGCAATCATTGTACAGAGTGACTGAGTATACTTTAACTTTGAAAATTTGAAATAAAATTGGGATAAATTATTTCCTTAAGTCAGTGTAAATATGAAAGCAATTAATTGCAAATAATAATGTTTTCATTATGCAATCATATTAATTTGTCAGCTGCCTTGAGTCTCAATATTGATAGAAAGTCAGGGTTTAAATGAAACTTAGTATATTTATTACATAATAATTATGTATATACATAATAATTATTAATCAAGTAATATTTCATGTCAATCATAAATGTATATTTGGAAAGTTTAAAAAGCCCCCTTGATCACACAATAACCTCTGTTGAAAGCTGATTTTAAATACTAGCTTTTATCAGAGTTCAAAGTTATGAATACAGATTGCTGTTCCCAGTAGTAGTGAATAGGTGGATGCTTTAGAAGATGTTCTCCCCCAAAACCCAGATCGGACCAGGAGCAAAGCAAATATCTATGTGCTCATATACTTGGTCCCCTGAAAACCAAGCTGCTCTTGTATCTATTCCATAGACCAGGGGTCCTCAAACTTTTAAAGCAGAGGGCCAGTCCACAATCCTTCAGACTGTGGAGGGGCCGAATTATCATTTGGAGGGGAAAAAAACCGAACAAATTCCTCTGCACACTGCACATGTCTTATTTGTAGTGGGGGGGAAAAACAACAAAAAAGAAAGAACAATATAATATTTTAAAATGAAAACAATTGTAACCAACATAAACCTATCAGGATTTCAATAGGAAGTGTGAGCCTGCTTCTGGCCAATGAGATAGTCAAGTTAATTAGGATTGTTGTTGTTGTTGTGTGCCTTCAAGTCATTTCAGACTTTGGGCGAGCCTAAGTCTAAAATTATTTATTTATTCATTTACTACATTTATTTATTACATTTATATCCTGCCCTTCTCACCCCGAAGGGGACTCAGAGCAGCTGTATGTACATACAATATATTATATTATTAGCATAGCACAATATTAGCATTATATATTACTATATTGAACTATACCACTATACTGTAATATTATATGTAATATATAACATATAATGGGGGGCCCTGATGGCACAGTGTGTTAAAGCACTGAGCTGCTGAACTTGTGGACCAAAAGGTCCCAGGTTCCAATCCCGGGAGTGGAATGAGCACCCGCTGTTAGCCCCAGCTCCTGCCAACCTAGCAGTTCGAAAACATGCCAATGTGAGTAGATCAATAGGTACCGCTCCGGCGGGAAGTTAACAGTGCTCCATGCAGTCATGCCGGCCACATGACCTTGGAGGTGTCTATGGACAACGCTGGCTCTTTGGCTTAGAAATGGAGATGAGCACCAACCCCCACAGTCAGACAAGGCTGGACTTAATGTCAGGAGAAACCTTTTTATAACATATAATTAATATTATTATATGGTATTATTATTAGTATTATATTGTATAACATTATAATATTATTATAAAATATTATTTTATATTATTTAAAATAATATAAAAATATTATATTATAAAACTGACGTCGGGGGCCAGGTAAATGACCTTGGAGGGCCGCATCCGGCCCCCGGGCCTTAGTTTGGGGACCCCTGCCATAGACCATCTAATATAGTGTTTATTACAGTCAATATTTGCTTTGATTTTAGCATATCAGAAAAAACTATGCCAACCAAATATCAAATACTTTCAGTTATAACAATATTATTTCTTCCAGATTGATACCATCTTTTATTCAGACTAGACAAGTTTGGAAGTTGTACTTGCAAGCTGCAAAGTACAACTTCAAATCTAGGAGTCCCAAGCAACCTCTTTGTTTAGCATCTTCTCAGGCCTTAGTGCTGGTTCTACACTCATAGTTGTGTTAAACAAAATTCAACATTTTTGCCTTTGCTTAAAAAGTATATCATTAGTCAATATCAGTATCATAATTTTTTAAAAGCTACATTTTATGTAAAACACTCATTTTTACACCTGAAATTCTTCCCATCAACTACAACCTCAGTTCACTCCATTTTTGCAGATCCTTTTTTCACAATTATTCTAAACTCTTAACAAGACATAATTGAGTAACATAGAATTTTGACTGGGAATAAAAATACCCGAAAATATTTTTTCTCCCCTTGCCCCAATTTTACACCTAGTTTTCTTTATTAAAGTCAATTGGTCATCCTTTCTTATTGTCAAAATAAAATTATTAATCTGTGTTGCAGAATGAGGTGCTGAGTGTATTGTCACAATTGTCATAACTATTATTTAAATTACTCTTTAACAATTTCCATACATTCCTATAAAATACTTTTTAAAAGCCTGTTTTCTTTCATACTACATTTTAGTAAGGATCACACAAATATTAAACATTTTATTTATGTATCCCAACCGATCAATGACACTTTTTCACCAATATGATTAAACTAAGTGGCTAACAAAACTTTATCATCATAGCTTAATAAATGAAATTAGTTGGTAAGATGGCACACTTGATTTATCTTTTCATGTTTTGAGATTTGCACATTCCCCGTTTTAATGGGTTTCATTACTTCCTTTAGGCAGCATCCCTATTAAGATGGCCTGAAATTGCTTATAAATGTCAGGAAAGGATTTTCAGATCCTAGTGTTTTATAGCATCTTAAAATGTTAATTGCTTGATTGAATTCTTCTGATGAAATAATTAAACCTGCACTTTGCTTAGCTGAGATCATTGCTTAGGTATGGCAGTTGTAAAGTGCTTAAAGTGCAATTTATGTTATTAAGAGAGTTTATATTTTTATATATTATTCCATTAACCGTCCCAGTCTTTCTGTATTAGAAAAGCAAAAAAAAGAATTATCTTTTCACTTTGGGATGCAAGCCAGCTTGAGACCCATCTTGGAAGAAATAATTAATATAAATAAATAATTGTCTTCTTATGGTCTTTGATATTTACAGTAAATTTAATTGTTTTGTATTAATTTCCAGTAATTTGTCTAAGAATGTTTGTTATCCATATGTGCTTGTGGTGGTTGTTTCTCAAGATACTGGACTGGAGCCAGAATAAAGCACACAATTCTTTTAAGCATACAAGATTGTGGCTTTCATATAGCAAGTTACTGACTCTTGAACTCATGTGGGATTTTATTTATTTATTTATTTCGTTTCAAAAGCATTGCATAATAAATAAGTTTAAAAGTGATGAAATAAAGGTATCACAAACAGCTAAATAGTTTTAGACCAAAAGTGGGCAACAGCAACCGCATTGTCCGTAGCTTTAAACAACTCCTCCTCCGTACATGAGGCAGGACATTGTGGGCAAGCATACATATGCGGAATTGTTTGTTCTGCTCCACAGGCACACAAGGTGGAGGATTCATCCAGGTAGTGCCATCTTGACAAGTTGTCTTTTGATCTGCCCACTCCGCTTCTGAGTCTGTTCAGGGACTTCCAAGTTGCCCATTCTTGATCCCCCCCCCCCCCCCCGAAGCAGACCCTCATAGGGGGCCATCCAGTTGGAATTGCCTGGTTTAGCTGCCCAGAGGGATTGCTGTTGCTGGAGTACCATTAGGAAGAGTGGTGGTTCTCATGAAGCTTTTCCTTGATTTGAGTCTACTGGGAGGAGGCTGATAGTCATGCAGTGGATGGCTTTCGCAATGTTCAACCTTATTTCTCTCACAGTTAGAAGCAACTTCCCGTCGCATATCGGAGGGGGGGGGGGGTGGAATGCCAGCTAACTTGTAGAGTTTATCAACAGGTGTAGCTTTAAGGCATCCTGTGATTATTATGCATGTTTTGTTCAGTGCTATCAGAAATAAGTGCTTTTCTTAGCAGTCTGTGTTCATATATTTCGCATTATTGTAGAAATGTGTTCTACATCTTCTTTTTTCAATGCTGTGGATTGTTTTTTTCCCCAAGCTAACACCTTGTTAGCATAAGTTTTCTCTTTCTAAAATTGAATTTTATTGTTATATGTAGAATAATGGATACACTATCTTCTCACTTCCCACACCTTTAGGTTCATTTTTAGTTACTTGAAATAAGAGGCTATTATTTCTTTCACCATCTGCATGATAAATATTTAATATTGCAATGTGCTGAGATAGGCCTAATACAAATCAAAATGTTTTTTTTTATTTAGATCCATCTTCACCTTGAGATTGGTGTATTCTTTTCATGAATAGGGATGTAAAACATACCAGCAAATTTTCATATCATGTTTTCTCACCAAGTAAGAGTGTTTTGACACATTCAGACATCTCATTTGGAAAATGATTTACTGCTAGATTTAAAAAAATAATTTGGAATATTTTGTGAAAACCATTGTGCAAAAATCTTAAATTCCTGATGGAAAGTTATATGTATGATATTCATGATCTTTAGTTTAAAGAATGCATAGAAACCATGAAAGTCCCCAAATTCCCAGTTGCTCAAGATGTTCTCACCCTCCCTTTTATGAACAATCTTTGGCATGAGAGGAAATTACAACAGACCCCACTTTTGCCTGTCACATCAGCCAGCTGCTTTTCAAGCTGCACACTTCAAACTTCTAATAGGATTTTGGCTTGCTTTTTGTGCAAAAAAGAGTCATTTGGCAGTTCACAATTTTTGTTGCAACACTTCACTTTTTATGTGAAGGGAATTTTTCAGAAACCAACTGCCAAAGTGCCAAAAAATGTGGGGGGAAACCCTCTCAACTTTAGAGGATTAAAAAAAATGTTTATAAAGAATTATAGCCAGTTGCAGTTGTCCTTGAATGTTGGGAGTTTCAACAAGAAGCTTTTATGTGGATCCTCTTGCAGTTGGCATCGAAGTGACCAACAATCCAAAGTCAAAAGTGTTTAGTGGTAGCACCCCAGTGTTTGGAATAAGTTTCGCTTCACTTGACCCTTTTTATTTGCATGTTTCTTAGAGCCCTTCCACAGAGCCCTATATCCCAGAATATCAAGGCAGAAAATCCCACAATATCTGCTTTGCACTGGGTTATCTGAGTCCACATTCAGATAATGTTGGATTTTCTGCCTTGATATTCTGGGATATAGGGTTGTGTGGAAGGGCCCTCATTTCTTATTTTTAAAGAAGTTACTTATTATTCGGGTTGTTGTATGTCTTTCGGGCTGTGTGGCCATGTTCCAGAAGCATTCTCTCCAGACGTTTCGCCCACATCTATGGCAGGCATCCTCAGAGGTTGTGAGGTATGGATAAACTAAGTAAGGGAAGGAAAGAATATATATATCTGTGTAGAGTCCGGGGTGTGGCAAGGGTCCTTTGTCACTGGGAGCCAGCATTAATGTTTCAGTTAATCACCCTAATCAGCATTGGAGATGTTTTTGTCTTTTGCCTGGGGGCATCCTTTGTCAGTCAAGCCCTCAGAGTTTTGGTTCCCATCTACTGTTTTGATTTTGGAGTTTTGTAATACTGGTAGCCAGATTTTGTTCATTTTCATGGTTTCTTCCTTTCTGTTGAAATTGTCCACATGCTTGTGGATTTCAATGGCTTCTCTGTGTAGTCTGACATGATAGTTGTTGGAATGGTCCAGCATTTTTGTGTTCTCAAATAATATTCTGTGTCCAGGCTGGTTCATCAAATGCTCTTCTATGGCTGATTTCTCTGGTTGAAATAGTCTGCATTGCCTTTCATGTTCTTTGATTCTTGTTTGGGCGCTGCGTTTGGTGGTCCCTATGTATACTTGTCCACAGCTGCATGGTATCCGGTAGACTCCTGCAGAGGAGAGAGGATCCCTCTTGTCCTTCGCTGACCGTAGCATTTGTTGGATTTTCTTTGTGGGTCTGTAGATAGTTTGTAGGTTGTGCTTCTTCATCAACACATGAACACATTACTTATTATTTATTTATTTGCCCCATATATACCCCGCCTTTCTCACCCCGAAGGGGACTCAAGGCGGCTTACACATGGCACAATTCGATGCCCCAAAACACATATAAAATCAAAGCTTAAAATATTAAATATTTTTTAAAAATTAGACATAAAAATTTAAACATTACCACAGTTACCTTTATCTTACTTAATTCTGGCTTTACTATTTGATGTTATTGTACTGCTTTGTTACATTCATCATTAATTAATTTATTTTGAACTGAATGTCACTGTGCAAATCCTTTGTATGTAAAGAGCAAGACAGATATATTTTAATCTATATATATAAATGAGTGATGGCATCACGGCGACCCACAAAACAACAAAACTACAGGCCCCCCAACCTTGAAATTTGACAACACAACCCATCATCCACGCCACTAGGTTGATACAACAAAAAGAAAAGAAAAATGAAGTCCTAATTAGAGGGAGAGCAATAATTGTAGCTACCACCAATTCCTCAATACTTTATTTCCCATACTACCATACTTCGCCACAGCAACGCGTGGCCGGGCACAGCTAGTTATATAATAAACCAACATAGGCAATTTCTTTCTTTCTTTTCTTTCTTTTGTACATTTGCAATAACTAAAGCACATATATGATGTGTCATCACTGTAAAGTAAAGTGAAATAGTGAGCCTGTTATTCTGTTATGTCATGGCGAATAATTTATGGCACAGGCTTATAGTATCATGATATTTTCAAAGTACATTTGGTCCCCTGCTTCCATGGATTTTGCATTCACATATTGAACCACATATGGTTTGAAAATATTGCTCCCATAAATATCCAAAAAGCAATATTTAATTTTGCTATTTCATATAAAAGTCACCTTTTTACTACATCATTATTTATATTAGGACTTAACCATCCAAGGATTTTGGTTTCCAGGAGGAGTCCTTGGAGCAAACCTAAGCAGATACCAAAGGTCCACTGTAAATAAAAAAGCAGCTAACTCAATGACTTTTGAAAAAAGAACTAAGCAATATTACCTTTTTAAAATGCAACCATAGCAGCAATTATAACTAACTTAATGAAAATGTGTGTCCCAGCTTTCCAGACAGCATGCACATTGCTAACTTCTCTTTTTTTCAAAGGAGATAAAATGTGCAAACATCATTGGCCTGGAATTTCATGATAACTTCTGCCTGATGAAGATTTAGAGGCACATAGTTTCACCATGTACCGTAGTTCCACCAGACATACTAAGTAAATGACAAAACTGGGGCATAGTCATTATAACTGTGAATATATGTTAATTGACGAGTTTTGCCTTTGTAACCAGACACACTAATATATATGTGTGGCATTGTTTATTAGTCATAAATTAATTTTGTATTTCATCAACACCCTAAATTTTAGGTACATGAAGAAAATACCGAGAAAGTGATGACCAGCTTTTCAATCCCTTTGAAATATTTTAGGTGTAGTTCCATGCAGTTAGATATTAAAAGATGAGGCTAGCTGAAAATTACATTGCGTGGACAAATCCTTCTCAATTAATAACACTGACAGTATCCTGTGTCCAAAGTGCTCTGAGATTGAAGATAAATTGCTTGCTTGCTCTTGATTAAAGTTTGCTCTTGTGTTTTCTTTTGACTGCTTTTTCTACTGAAGAAAAATAATAAATCAATAAGTGATGAACCTCCTGTAGAAGCCTTTGCAATTCACAACTGAAATCTTGCCATCGGTATTGCTACATTAGGTATTAACAGACAGGTCAAAATCTTCTTTTCTTCCTTAAAAATAACATTTTCTTTTTTCCTTACCTAATAATCTCATCTCACAGTATCATTTATTTAATAGTATAGGTTGCTTTGACAAGAATAGCTTTTCAAAAATAGAATTCATCTGGGAAAAAGTGTGCATAGAATTATAAAAGTTTGGTAAAACTTGAATAAGGCTCTTAAGGTACTGTTACTCTAATTCTTCAATGGCCTTTGATCCTAGTCAAGTAGAAAAATATGTTAGTTATTTAGTTCCAGTGTCTCTGGTTAAGAGCAACTAAGAACTGGTTTCAAGGAGAGGAAGGGCGTGCAGTAGAAAGCTATCCATGTCTCATCTTTAAATTCTGCTGGATTGCATGCCTGCCATGTGCACGGTCTCATCTTTAAATTCTGCTGGATTGCATGCCTGCCATGTGCAGTATTAGCATGCTAAGAATTCATGACCTGGCACTTAAGTATGTAACAGCTGAGGGTCATTGAAACTGAAGCCATTTGGGTGTATGCTGAATATGCAAGCACACCAGGCCCCAGAAAGTACCAATTTCCTGTCCCAACAACCCCAAATGGAATAATTATAATGAAAGGAACCTCTGGAAGTGATGATAATTTTGCCTTTTTGTACAAAAAAGACCCCATGTCACCTGCTCAGGTACATGAGCTATTAGCACAAAGTGAAGGCTAAGCCCAGTAGTAGCAAATTTCTATATGGAATACTTTGAAAAACAGGCCCTAGAAACAGCACCAAAAAAGCCAACTGTTTGGTTCAGATACGTAGATGACACCTTCACAATTTGGAGCCATGGAGAGGAAGAACTCAGCAAGTTCCTGGACCATCTTAACAGCATCCACCCAAACATCCAATTCACCATGGAAAAAGAAAAGGAAGGAAAACTGCCATTTCTAGATGTTCTGGTCATCCGCAAACCCAATCAACAATTGGGCCACACAGTTTACAGAAAACCTACACACACAGATAGATACCTTCATAAAAACTCCAACCATCACCCAAGTCAAAAAAGGAGCACAATCAAAGCCCTGACAGACCGTGCACAAAGAATCTGCGAACCTCACCTCCTCCAAGGTGAACTCAACCACCTAAACTGGGCTCTACAGGCCAATGGATACTCCACCACAGACATCAGAAGAGCTGCAAGGCCAAGAACAAGCCATGAGAGTCAAGACAAAGATCCACCCAGAGGAAAGGTGTTCTTACCATACATCAAGGGAACTACTGACCGCATAGGGAAGCTGATGAAGAAGCACAACCTACAAACTATCTACAGACCCACGAAGAAAATCCAACAAATGCTACGGTCAGCGAAGGACAAGAGGGATCCTCTCTCTTCTGCAGGAGTCTACCGGATACCATGCAGCTGTGGACAAGTCTACATAGGGACCACCAAACGCAGCGCCCAAACAAGAGTCAAAGAACATGAAAGGCACTGCAGACTAATTCAACCAGAGAAATCAGCCATAGCAGAGCATTTGATGAACCAGCCTGGACACAGAATACTATTTGAGAACACAAAAATGCTGGACCATTCTAACAACTATCATGTCAGACTACACAGAGAAGCCATTGAAATCCACAAGCATGTGGACAACTTCAACAGAAAGGAAGAAACCATGAAAATGAACAAAATCTGGCTACCAGTATTAAAAACCTCAAAAATCAGAACAGTAAATAAAAAAGCAATACTCTGAAAACAGAGGATTTCCAGACATGAATCAACCAAGGGCAGTTAACGACTCTAAACAAAGGATGCCCCAGAGGCAGGAAGAAGACAGCAGATAAGCTTTTCAATGCTAATTAAAGTGATTAACTACACACATTCACACTGACCTCTCTCACCCTAGACTTTCCACAGATATATATTAACCTCTTTGCTTAGTTTTCTCCATACCTCACAACCTCTGAGGATGCCTGCCATAGATGTGGGCGAAACGTCAGGAGAGAATGCTTCTGGAACATGGCCACACAGCCCGAAAGACATACAACAACCCAAATGGAATGCCTCACAGCCTCTGATGATGCCTGCCATAGATGTGGGCAAAACGTCAGGAGAGAATACTTCTGGAACATGGCCACACAGCCCGAAAGACATACAACAACCCAAATGGAATGCTTTGGTGTTCTACTCTTAAGACCTTAATGTATTCCTGGCTGCTTACCACTCCTTAAACACTGTACAATTTCCAATTAACCAGCGCTTTTTCGGGGTCTATTTTGTGTCATTGAAAGGTAGCAATGTTTCAGTTCTACAGTCTTTAATGCTTTCTCTAGAATAGAGACTGCAAGTTCCCAGATGACAGGCCACCTGTAAAATTGTAGCTGAGGTTTGTCCAGAGTCCATGCAGGATACGCTTACAGATAAAATATATAACTAAGACTATTTTGTTCAAAGTAACCCTGATTTGTTTGGTGTGGAGCTCAGGGCTGGCAACCAGTTTCCCACGATATGAGATGACAGTACAAGGGCGGGTCCTCTCTTTTTTCCTTCCCCTTTTCTGTGCAATAATGAGCACATTCATCAAAGCATATTAAGCAATTTCAAATTATTTTTGTGAGAGAGTGCTTCTCCTTTTCACTCATGGAGCTGGGAATTGACAAACTCATAAATCATGCAGAGAGCAGCAAACACCAAGTGCTAGCCAAATTAGGAGCTGAGCAATTCTATGTGAAAAAAATAATGAAAATAAATAGGATTGTGTTACATAAAATAGGTTTGCATTAATAACAAAATGAAAGCATGGCAGGAAACTGTACTGTCACAGCACATTTGAAATGTTGCATAAAAATGACATTGCTTCAAGACAAACATGGTCAAATGCAGTCATAATTTCCGCCTTATGGCCATGTGTGCGGTCCTTTCAAGAAGTGTATCTGGAATTGTATTGATGGGTTTATCCCTGAAGGGGAAGCTGAGACTCTACTTGATGTGAGTCTTTCATAGCCTGATTTTTCCTGGTCACAGCATTAAAAGAGGAAAAAGTGTGAGATGAAAAACTAACCAAACAGAGGAAGAGGAATCTATATTTATCAAACTAAAGCATTAACATGTTGCAAAAACTGTGGCTAGTTGCTTTTGTATTATACACTAGCATCAGGAGCTCCAGTGGCGAAGTGTGTTAAAGCACTGAGCTGCTGAACTTGCAGACCGAAAGGTCCCAGGTTCAAATCCCAGGAGCGGAGTGAGTGCCCGCTGTTGCTCCAGCTTCTACCAACCTAATAGTTCGAAAACATGCCAATGTGAATAGATCAATAGGTACCGCTCTGGTGAGAAGGTAACGGCGCTCCATGCAGTCATGCCGGCCACATGACCTTGGAGGTGTCTACAGACAATGCTGGCTCTTCGGCTTAGAAATGGAGATGAGCAACAACCCCCAGAGTCAGACATGACTGGACTTAACGTCAGGGGAAACATTTACCTTTACCTTTACACTAGCATCAGGTATGCATTTAGGATTTGCCCTCTTTTGCATTTCTGTTACTTAATTTCTACTTTGTTAAAATGTTATGAAATGCTCACCATATCTAAGAATTCTGAACAAATCTTTGTTCTTTTGTTGAACCTGGGAGACTTTAGTGTTGCACACTACATTTTAGCAACACCCAGAAACAGTATGTAATTGTAGCTCAGTGCATTAGTACTTGCCCTATTGTGCACCCTTACTCCGTTGGCTATTTGAGGTTCTTTGAGGACCTTCTAATCTCAGTATGATGCCAGAAAGAATAGCCTCAACTTTCTTTTCAGGTAGGATTAGGAGCAAGTAAAAATACAGGCTTCCTACTAAGTTTCACCAATGTAAAAGTGCCTTGTGTTGCATGTGTAAATCCAAAATGGTCTGCAAATGTGGCTGAGGTAATGGTACCTTTGCTTTCTGGTGATTCAATGTACACAAACATTGTTTCATGAACAAAATTTCCAAAAACATTGTATACAGTTATTTGCAGATCATGTGTATAAGATGCATATGAAACATAAATGAATCTCTTATTCAGACTTGGGTTCCATTTTCAAGATATCTCATTATGTACATATATGCAAATTAAGATATTACAAAATCCAAACTTCTTCTGGTCCCAACCATTTTGGTTTCAGGATACACATACCTACTTGTACCATAGTACACTTCATATATGCCACTTCTCCCTAAATGTGCCACATGTCATTTGCATTGGAATATTCCCATTTTCAAGTATATAATTAGACTTTGCTGGGTTTTTAAATGCTATGTTTTGATTTGGCAGCTATCTGGTGGCATTAAATGTTATACTTATAATGAATCTGTGATATCTCATAGTCAGCATTTGATGGATTGCACATGGTAGTCAAACATAAAATGCAAAGGTATAAAACCAGGGACAGAAAATCCAATGTTCTTCTACTTTGTATATTCTGTATTTTGCAGAAAAAATACACAGGAATCCAATAATATGTGCAGCAACTAGAGCCATTGGTATTGCTAGGTTGGTACCATTCAGAGTGAGGAAAAAGCAGGTCTGTATAGGGGAAGGGGGGGGGGGGGTTGCCTAGCAGTGATACATTCACCACCAATAAGCTTCACAAAGGGATCCAGTCAATCCTAGACACAAATGGAGTAGAAATCTCTTCAGCAGTCTTGCACAGAATGTCCTTTGAGCAGTTGAATATCAAGACTCATATTAGTTTCAGTTCATCCGCCCCCCGCCAGTTCTTTTCACTATGCAGAATACAATACTTCTTTCTGCTCTACGGCAGAAGATGATAATAATCTACCTTTTCCCACTTTCCCTTCTTCTTGTAAAGCAAAAATCTTATGTTCCTTTTGCATAGAAGATGTCTCTTTATAAATATGAGGGGAAGTGGGAGGAGGAACCATCCAGCCCATGCAAAGTCTGTCTGATGACAGCACCTGGTACTTCCCTTTTACATTAAAATGGCATTACATGTTCCAATACAGATTGATTTTAATGTCTTTCAGAGGATTAGTCCATATATAAAAATACGTTTCGCTAGCAGATCCTCTCTACCATAGTTTTGTTGTAGATGCATTCATTCAACAACTTTTGGTGGCCTTATTTTAAAATGTGTTTTATATATATCTTTAGGTACGATAAATATCATTTAAGTATATGAATTTTTTCCAAAGGTTTTTTAAAAAATACCTAAATACTTTCTGACTTTTGCATTAGATTGGGGGAAGGGTGAATATTATTGAAAATATTATTTTGTTAGTGTTTTAAATAGGCTTACAGTATGACTGCATGCAGGCTGCTAAGGATGTCTCCTTTCCCTCTTAGCAACATCATTGGCTGGATCTAGGTATATCTGTGCCTACCTGTTGCCCAAAGGACCTTCATTCCTCTTCCACTCTGAAATTATTTCAGTTCAGTTACTTGACATGATTTTAGCCACTGGCCAGAAAAAAAAGATATAAAAAGAGGTTGCAGCTCATTCCAACAGCAAGAATACCAGTAACATGTACTAGACTATGAAAAATTTCCACTGTCCAGTTGGGAAAAGAAAATGTGGCAGATAATTAGGAAGTTCCAGCATCTCTTGCTGCTGTGTTTACCAACTACACTGAACTTCTCCTTTCCTCGCACATTTGCCACCACAAAGCAGCCTTCCTGTGAGGAATAAGAGCTGCAGGACTACATGCTGTACACCAGGCCTGCACAACCTGTAGCCTCCCAGGTGTTTGGGACTCCCAATTCCCAGAAGCTGTAATTTGTCCAATGGTCAAAAATGCTGGGATCTGAAGTTCAAAACAACAGGAGGGCCATAGGTCATGTAGGCCTGCCCTAGACAAATGGAGATTGCTCAGGTTCTAGTAAGGCTACAGAAAAACAGGATCTTATTCCATAAGAGTAATAGCTAACAGCTGCATTACAAATATTTGAGAAAGGCCAGATTAAGTTCACGTTCTGTCCGAGGGTTTATGGAAATGGTAAAGGAAGAATGGTTATTATTATATTTTTATATCCTGACTTATCAGTGAATGCAAATGTTATGAATTTGAGTTGTTGTCCAAACAGTGGATCACTTTAAATATATATTTTAAATCAAGCATAAGTCATGCCATTTCAATTGTGTTTTTAAGGCATTGAATATTTGCCTTTATTATGTTGGAAGCCGCCCTAAGTCCCTTCGGGGAAATAGAACAGGCTACAAATAAAGTGGTGTTGTTGTTGTTGTTGTTGTTGTTGTTGTTGTTGTTGTTGTTGTTGTTTTAAGATTGTAGTAAATGCATGGCATTTAGAAACCTTTTACTGTTGCCATTTTTGTATCCCCAACATTGAGCTGAGGAGCAGTGATCTAGAGTAGCAATAGAAATCATGTGACCTCAAGATGTTGTTGAATTATAGCCCTTAACATCATCACAATTGACTGTGCTGGCTATGGCTGTTGAAAGTTGTGCTCAACAGCATCTGAAGGGACATCTGATTCTCATGCCTAATCTAAAGGGTTCAAAGAAGCATCTTAAAGGATATTCCAACAACAGCAGAACGTTATTGAGAGTAGTCCATGGTGGAATGCACAGAATAATCTGTGGCAAATGAACACAAATGCAGCAGAATTCCTTTTCTCCTTTGTCCCCTTTGGCTCTTTGTTGGGTGTAGGAACCTATTTTAGTACAGCATAATGTTCCAACCAGTCCATCCTCCAGGAAATAATGCCCGGCTGCTCACTGGAGGGAAGGATACTAGAGGCAAAGCTGAAGTATTTTGGCCACATCATGAGAAGACAGGAAAGCTTGGAGAAGATCATGATGCTGGGGAAAATGATAGGAAAAAGGAAGAGAGGCCAACCAAGGGTGAGATGGATGGACGGTATCCTTGAAGTGACTGGCTCAACCTTGAAGGAGCTGGGGGCAGCGACGGCCAACAGGGAGCTTTGGCGTGGACTGGTCCATGAGGTCATGAAGAGTCGAAAACGACTGAACGAGTAAAGAAGAAGAAGAAGAATGTTCAACAGAATGATATGAATAATTTTCTTTCTTTCCTTATAGAAGCTCACCATGACAAAATATAAGCATCTCTGTTCCAGGGAGAAAAACATACAGCATGAGCTAAGCTTTGGAGCTTAGACATTTGTAAATGTGTAGCTTACTGTGACATTTTTTGTATGACAATACATAACCTTTCTTCAGATAGCATGGGATCGTTGGCAAAACAAATCACTGAGAATTATGAATAATATATTGCTAGTCTGTCAACTGAAACTGAAAAGATGTGAAAGGGAAGAAGAGTTCTCTGGAGGAAACTTACTCCGGTTAATAATAACCAGTAGCTGTAAAATTGGTACAAAGATTTGTAGGTAATTAGCTAAGAGGATGATAAGACCATATGGCCAGGCATTATGTATTTATTTTTTCATGCAAAAAAATGTTACAGAATAGGCTTTTCCTCCTAATTAACTTGTGTTATCCTTTGATTTATGCAGTGTGTTCTGTACTAAACTAAAACGTAATTTGTAAATTAATGTAAATATAACAACACTGTTTGGTTATTTTAGGCAGTGTTGCTATATCCAGATGGAAAATCTGGGGGAAACTATTCTTTAATCTAATTGTAGGTGGCAGAAGACCTGCTTATGTGTCATTTTGAGTATGTTTCTGGCATTTTACTCATTTATCAGTGACCTAAATTGATAAATTGAAGTAATGATATCAGAAATGAATATTTCATGGAAACAAATGTTTGATGATCTTTGACTGAATTTCATATTATGTCTGGTGCAGCTTGCATTCTCTATACACATTCATGAAATATCTACTGACCTTTTTCAAAAACAAAATTACTGTTCATTCTTTAGGGGGCTAAAATGTTTCCTCTTTCTCCTTCTCAGCCTTGCATAAAAGGACAAAGGGAGTTTAGCCCAAATTAGCAAATGAACTGTTTTACTATTTGATTTCGAAAGCCACAGTAATATGAAAGCTTCTTGCTTTTTTGCACTAGTTGCCTGATGAAAAGTTCTTGAGAAATTGAAAGTTTACACATTATTGTGGCATTTTGACTGGTACTAATAAAGATTTTTCTTAGGAATGCATTTCCTGGAGCTTCTACTCCCCTATGATTTAGTCTAGATCTCTGTGTGTAATTCAAGTCCTTGTTTCTGCTTTTTTTTTTTTTTACAAGGGCAGTAGTTTGGGTTTATGCATTGTAGTGCATACTATTTTGAACCATTTTTCTCAGCATCATTCTATAAGAGACACAGAATTGCACAACAGGAGAAGATGCTAGGGACTCAATCTGCTTTCTCAATTGGTATATTCTAATTGATTTGGTTAGATAATTTTTCCTTAGTAAATCAGTTACATTAGTAGTTAAATCTTTCTTGATCGATATTGGGATGTTCTTAAACTGGCTGAATAATGTATAAGTCTAAAAATTCTACTGAAAAACCCAATCCAAAAAAAACTGGATTGATTTATCTACAGGTCAGTGCAAGTACTTTACTTTAACACACGCGCACGTGCGTGCACACACACACACGCACATACATTTATATACAGTAGAGTCTCACTTATCCAAGCTAAACGGGCCGGCAGAAGCTTGGATATGCTAATATCTTGGATAATAAGGACGGATTAAGGAAAAGCCTATTAAACATCAAATTAGGTTATGATTTTACAAATTAAGCACCAAAACATCATGTTATACAACAGATTTGACAGAAAAAGTCATTCAATACGCAGTAATGTTGTTTTGTAATTACTGTACTTATGAATTTAGCACCAAAATATCATGATATATTGAAAACATTGACTACAAAAATGGCTTGGATAATCCAGAACGTTGGCTAAGCGAGGCTTGGATAAGTGAGACTCTACTGTATCATCCCCTTCTCTGAGTAGAGGGTGAAAGGTGAAAGCTTATTCCATCCTGGGACAACCTGAAATCCTATTTACTCTTTTTGACATCCTTTTGAGAAGAAGTGCCTAATAGCCATTGCTGTTGCCACAAGGTTTCCCTCCCCAGGCACCCAAAAAGGCCAGGAGTGATGCCATGGCAGAGAAAGAAAACAGGATCACTGTTTTCTTTGGCTGTTCCTAGGACAAAGTTCTTGCCTTTTGCTACTCAGAAGGTGAGTTGAGAAAAGATAATACTGTAGCTTAACTTCCATCAAAAAAGAACCGTCTCTCCCCCAAATCATATAGTGAAAAGCCTTTTTGAATGTCTGTAGCAAAATAGCAGCAGTGGTGGGTGCCACTATGATTCCGATGCTCTCCTTTCTCCTCAGAATAACCCTTAATTTATCCACAGCTCATATCATAATCTATCATTTTGACCCCAAACCATGCCCTCGACTTATACAAGAAGTCAACCTATCTACAAATATATATAGTAGTCTGAATGCAGGCTAGCAGATATATTCAGTTTACAAAGGTTAGAAACATTTTAGTTCCCATTCTCATACCAGCGTTCTTTCTTTTCACTTTATTTTCTCTTGTTAGGTATTGGCATCACTAAGGTCTCCTTAGTGTCCATGCTAAGTTTCATGTACTTAAATATTATATCAGGATGGCACTGATAATTTCACTCATGCAAGTGAGGAAAAATAATTCCTACAGTGGTCTTTCCACTTCAGATAAAACAAATATGCCTATGCAGTTCATGCTTGATATTTGTATGTCCTAAAATGTTTCAGGGAAATACTGTGTAAGGTATCCCGCTGCCCATGAAAACCCTGGGGCTTCAGGGCACAGATAAGTTTTTATCACTCTACTCAGGGTTTGCGAGAGGGCGCCCTTTCCTTAAAGGAAGCAGCAGATTCACCTCAATATCCCTGCCTCTCCTCAGCGTGGTGGTCAGTTGCAGTCTTGTTCTCAGGGAAAAAAGAAATGCCTCAGTTCTTGTCTCTGCTCTTCTTCCTTTCTCTTTGTCTCTGGGTTGCTTCTCCTCCAAAAGAAAAAAACCTACTAATTTGTGAGGGAGAATCTTAGCTTTACCATGAAGACCCCACAGAAAACTTCACGTGAAGCTAAGTTTCTTCCTCATAAATGAGGAAAATAAAGAGCTTCAAGTTTGCAGTTTTGCTGTTGGATGAGAAGGATACAACAGAGGCAAAGAGAAAGGAAGGGCAGTAGAGGCAAGAACTAAGGCACTTTTTCTGTACCACCTCCCTCTACCTTGAAAACAGCCAACCTAATGCAAACTTTTAACATAATCTGGAGCTCAAGAGTCTATGCTCCCCCTGAAAAAATTTCTTAAATACATCTTAAAATTTCATCCCTATTTCCCAGTAATCTGACCTTGTCCAACAACTTCCCCAGGCCGTGTTTCTAACTGAGACCAGCAGTTCCATCATCCTGACTGGTGGCATCCCCTGTGCCACATGTTAGTTTGGTAATTTTGTTCCACAGAGAAGGGAAATGTGTTGAGGAACAACCTCGCCTCCATTTCCCCAAAGTGACTCGGGGCAGCTTACATATGACACAAAGTGCTCAAAACAATGCATAAAATAAACACACAGTACAATACAAAATAAAATCACTAGTATATAAAACAACAATGTGAACTCAGAACA
Source organism: Anolis carolinensis (assembly GCF_035594765.1). Lineage (NCBI taxonomy): Eukaryota > Metazoa > Chordata > Lepidosauria > Squamata > Anolidae > Anolis > Anolis carolinensis. Next base: position 69,839,866 of record NC_085841.1, read on the forward strand.
GCGCCAATAACCTAAAGTGTCATCTGTCATAAAAACAAGAAGAAAGGAAAGGGATAGTGCAAGTTGTAGCTAAGGAACAAGGGAATGGGATAAAAGTGCTGTGCTGTATCATAATTGCAGACCATTGGACCAGACATTCTCAAAGGCTTGCCTAAACATCCAAGTCTTCAATTCCCTCTGGAAGGAAGATAGGGTGGGGGCTTGCCTAATCTCCCTGGGGAGGGTGTTCCAAAGCCAGGGGGTCACCACCGGGAAGGCACTCTCCCTCGTCCTCACCAACCGTGCTTGTGATGGTGGCAGCACCGCGAGAAGGACCTCTCCGGCAAAACTTAACGCTTGCATAGATACATTGGGGGGGGGGGGGGAATGCGATCGCAAAGAAAGGCAGGGCCTGAACTGGAATGGATGGCTTTTAATGAGTTTTTATGATTTATGCAATGTTTTGTTTTTATAATGTTGATTTTATTGTGTTTTATGTATTGTAACTTATCTTAACGTTGTATTTGTTTTGTTTTCGGGCTTTTGTCCCGTGTTAGCCGCCCCGAATCCCTGTCGGGAGATGGTGGCGGGATAGAAAAATAAAGTTACTTACAATTCAATATGACTGTAGCTAAAATTATTTCACCTGCTTAAAAATGAGATTATACATATCTGTAAGCTGCTCATAGTATGAATGCCATGTTTCTGGTGTCTAGCTTTCATTTGTTGGCACAGAAATCCATCCATGGCACAGTTAGCAACATATTTATAATCATTGAGCCAACAATGTGATGTGGCAGGTAAGAAAACCAATGGGATTTTGGCCTGCATCAATAGGGGTATAGCGTCTAGATCCAGGGAAGTCATGCTCCCCCTCTATTCTGCCTTGGTCAGACCACACCTGGAATACTGTGTCCAATTTTGGGCACCGCAGTTGAAGGGAGATGTTGACAAGCTGGAAAGCGTCCAGAGGAGGGCGACTAAAATGATTAAGGGTCTGGAGAACAAGCCCTATGAGGAGCGGCTTAAAGAGCTTGGCATGTTTAGACTGCAGAAGAGAAGGCTGAGAGGAGACATGATAGCCATGTAAAAATATGTGAGGGGAAGTCATAGGGAGGAGGGAGCAAGCTTGTTTTCTGCTGCCCTGCAGACTAGGACACGGAACAATGGCTTCAAACTACAGGAAAGGAGATTCCACCTGAACATCAGGAAGAACTTCCTCACTGTGAGAGCTGTTCGACAGTGGAACTCTCTCCCCCGGACTGTGGCTCCTTCTTTGGAGGCTTTTAAGCAGAAGCTGGATGGCCATATGTCGGGGGTGCTTTGAATGCGATTTCCTGCTTCTTAGCGGGGGGTTGGACTGGATGGCCCATGGGTCTCTTCCAACTCTACTATTCTATGAGTCTATGATCCATTGCCATTATTATTACTAACAAGCATATAGTTCTGATGAAAATCTGTGGTTTCAGTTGTAATTAGAATACTGCATTCCAACTGTGTGAGAAGTTATATTAACTCACTTTTCATTTTCCTGGGTAAAGACTTCTGAATGGTAGATGAAGGATCAACATAAGAATAGCTCTTGGAATTTTGAGCTGTAGGGTCAAATGTATGTGCAGGAGTATTCCAGTATTATTTCTTTTTTATCTGGATGAATACATTTTAACATTAGAGTATAAATATTACTCTTTGAAATCAACTCTTCCCAAATAAAAGCTTCATAGACTGACTCTGTGCACATTTTCAGAGTGCACTGGAAAGGTTTCAGCCTCAGAATTTCATGCTCAATCAGACTCAATTTTAGTCGTTTAGAGACTAAAAGACTCAAAAACTGCACTGCAACCAAAACAAATGTGGTGGACCCACAGAATACCAGATTTTAAGTGTAAATCTCAGTGGAATTTAAGTTATATGATGAAGTGGTCAGAATTTTGGGCTAGATTTTTTGAATAATTTTATAGATTGCAACATGAGAAAATTTAATTCTCTATCTCTATCCCTACCATTGTTGTTGTATGCTTTAAAATTCATTCTCACTGATGGTGGCCCTAAGATGTTTTTCTTGGTAAGGGTTATTTAAAGGGATTTGCCATTGCTTTTCTTTAAAGCTGAGATAGTGTGACTTGAGGGTTTCTGTGTCTGAACAGGGATTCCAGCCCTGGTCTCTAGTGTAGGAGTCCAAAGCTCAAACCACTGCACCATATTGCCACCCTTTCCCTGGAAGGTTCATGAACAAAATAACCCCCTCTGAAGCTGCTATTTGAATTTCTAGTGATAAGTTCACTGGCATTGTTCTTTGAGGCCTTTGGAGATCTGCTTTTCTGCCTGGCAGAACTCCACATCCTATTTCCTGGTTGCACTGTCAGCTCAAAAATGGAACAGGTGGCTCTGTGTATGAAGTTCTTCTGTTTCACTCTGTTTCTTTTGCAATCAGAGCAAACTTAAAGCTTTTTCTGATTTTTTTTTAGCAAAACATGTGAAGTGCCAAATATGTGGTTTTGAGATTAAAATGTGTTTTTTTTTCTTTTGTGCAGGCCAATTTCCTTGATAAAGCCTTCTGAAAAGCATTTTATATTTCCTGCCCCATATTTTTGGAAAATTTAAGATGAGGCAGATGTAATCATCATTGAAATGTAACTCACAGCTTGAAAGCTTGCCTGACATAAAAGGATGCTAAAATGTACAAGAAAGCACAACCATCAAAGTGTATTCTTTAGTTTTTAATGTAGTCATTCTGGGAATGTTTTCCGCTTAAATTAAAGATGGTTAGACTGCATAGGCATATGTTGTGGTCACTTTATTTTCCCCTATGTCTCATCTTATTCTGATAACTGTATTGAAACATTTTTGAGTAGCCAGTCCTTGTATGTTTTTTGCAGCTAGGAATTCATTTCTAATTTTTCCAAACTGCAGTTTTGAATGCTTATCTGTGATTCTCATGCACTGAGGATATTTAAAGATTCACATTCTAATTATTTGTTTAACTAAGGTATCACTTTCAATTAGCAATAGTGTCAGAAGGAACTCATCAAGAAATGTTAAAATTCATATGACTGGTCACACATCCCTTGAATTTTGTGCATTTCTAATATCAAGTTGTGTGTGCTGGCTATTTGAAATACTTCACATAGTCTACCTCACTCAAAGCTGACCTTGGAAGTTTGGGTTGTCAGGCAGTCTCTTGGCCTCAAAGACTAACACAGTTGACCACCAAAAAGAACAAATAAGTAACCCTGCCAAGCTCCCTATATGCCTTCCCCAACAAGCACACAAGGGTTGAGAGTAATACAGAAAGCTTTGGGACTGTTGTGACTCTATGATAGTGAAGAACAGTGGGATCACAGCAGACAGAGCCTTCAGACTTGGAAGTCAGCAAGTGTTAGATCCTCCTAGAAGCTCCAAAGCCATCTGCTTTCAGTAGGTTCACATTAGTGGTGCTTCTTATGTTGCCATATTGTTCTGAATGATCAAAGGGTAGGACAGCCACTGCCACCTGTGTATCACCTGCCCTGAAAAGATAGCTCCAGATATCTACTGAATTTCCCACTATAGTTTAGTGGGTAGACTGCTTGTTCTAGTTCCTAAGGAGAGCAGTCATCATTGGGAGTGGGTCCGTAGGTGACTGTAAAGACCTGTTCTTGACCTGCATGTTTTTACTTAGTGAGGACATCAGTTTCCAGATGGAAGGCGGTCTCAGTGCTTTCCTCTTGACATACTTCTTCCTTTCACCCTCTATTCATGCCTGTTCAAATTCTATCATACTGTTGGTCACAGCTGACCTCCAGTTAGAATGCTTAAGGATCAGAACATTGCACCAGTTTCAGGCATTGCAGAGGGATTGCAGAGGGAAGGAAAGCAGTAGAGAGGTATTAATTATGGCAATATTTTGGTAGAACCGAGGCATTGAGTCATGAACATTAAGATGTTTCCAGATCCAGCTAGCGGCTGCTGTACATAGGCCTCATGTCAACTTTATTCCATCATCATCTTGAAATGTCAGTCTGATACTGATTGTTGATTAATAGAACAACAATTCTGTCTGTAGATAAAGCCAATTTATCTGTCTGTAGATAAAGCCAACTGTGGCGATGCTGAACGTTTCTTAACAAAACAATACTGCAGTTGGCTTAATCTGAGTTATCCTTGTGAGAGGGACGTGGGTTTAAAAAGAGAATTTTCAAAGATACTTGTAATAACTACAAGTCCTATATGTTTTGATTGACCTAACTTGCAAAAGGCCTATGTTTGAGAAAGGCCTGCACTTGAGAGAAAATGCTGATGCTTGGGGAAAAAGTTGTTCCAAAGAAAAAAACGTTACTTTCAAATAAAACCCACTACTCCCTAGGATTCTCATACGGTTTTGAACCTATACTTGTAACAAGGAAAAGACAAGGAGGTACTGAGATCAGGGTCAATAACATGAAAGCACCATTGTCTAAAGAGTCACATGTTGTTACAGCATAGAAAACCAATGGAATTGCATGATGGTTAAGATGCTTGTGATGTAGCCGACATTAGACGAATGGGGTAAATGATCTTTGTAAGCCAATAAGGATATGCTTACTATTTTCTGTGGAAGTGATAAAAACCCTTGTAACCATTTTGAAAATTGGACAAATTCTTTGATTGCATGTATGCATGTATTTGTCACATTGCTATGGCCATGCAATAAATAGTTCTTTTGCAGTTTGAAAATCCAACTCTCGTGGTGTCCTTCCTCTCCCTCTCCACAGAAAAGGGGCCTCCTGCTTTTGACTTTGGATTAAGAGAAGTATTTTTTACATCTTTTACATCTTTGCCCCTTCATTTGCACTGCTCCAATACTGAAAACGAGAACAATCCAGTCCAACTTATTTTTTTGTCTTTCTAGTGTTTACATTTTTGAGCCACAGTACAGACAATGAGAGGGCTAATCTTGTTTAGCTGGAATTGTTTTGTTTCATATCAGATTGTCCTGCTCTGAAATAAAACCATAATGATAGCATTTTCTTGGCCCTTCCAAAAATCTTGCTGGTTGGTACTCATGTTTCTGATATACATGAATTCTGTCCTTGTGATAGTAAAAATCTAGAAGTAGTCATTTAAAAAGCACTTTGCAGTGTGAAGGCTTTTTTTTTTAGTGTACTCATGGTTCTAGTAGACAAGGAAACTTGCTGGTGTCTAAAGCTCATGAAGGGCATCTAACATTTTGTGGCTGCTTATAGCTTGTTTTTCTTTGTAACAAAGATGGACCTCAGGATAATGCTTGGTCGTAACTCCCAACAACCTTTTCCACTGATTATGAGCACATCTGCAGTTTGACACCACTTTAAATGCCACAGATCAATGCTGTGGGATCATAATAGTTGAAGTTTGGTGAGGTACCTGCACTCATTGTTAGATAAGACCTTGTAAAATTACAACTCCCACGATTCCTCAGCATTGAGCAATGGCAGTTAAAGTGGGGTCAAATTGCATTCATTCTACAGTTTAGATGTACCCTATTCAGAAATTTGTCAATAACTTTGACAGAAATCAGACTCCATCATAAACTTCAGTGGACGCTCAAAGAGTGCAAGTCCAGTCTATCTTTCTTGCAAAATTGTGCTTCCTATGTATGTTTTCAAACATTGAAGAGTTGAAAATGACACACACACATACACACACAAGCTTTAAATTGGTATATCTAAAAATCAAGATCAATTTTATTATTTAAAACATTTATAGAACAATGATCCATACATATTACGTAATAAAATTTTTAGAAACTACATAAAATACCGTTTATCTGGTACTGAAGGGGCAAAGATGTAAAAGATGTAAAGATACTCCTCTTGATCCAAAGTCAAAAGCAGGAGGCCCCTTTTCTGTGGAGAGGGCGAGGAAAGACACCACGAGAGTTGGATCTTCAAACTGCAAAAGAACTATTTATTGCATGGCCATAGCAATGTGACAAATACATGCATACATGCAATCAAAGGATTTGTCCGACTTTCAAAATGGTTGCAAGGGTTTTTATCACTTCCACAGAAAATAGCAAACATATCCTTATTGGCTTACAAAGATCATTTACCCCATTTGTCTAATGTTGGCTACATCACAAGCATCTTAACTGTCATGCAGTTCCATTGGTTTTCTATACTGTAACAACATGTGACTCTTTAGACAAGGGTGCTTTCATGTTATTGACCCTGATCTCAGTACCTCCTTCTCTTCTTCATGTTACAAGTATAAGCTCGAAATCGTATGGGAACCGGTTCTGACTTGATGTATTGTTATTATTTGAAAGTAACTTCTTTTCTCTGGAACATCTCTTTTCCCAAACATCAGCATTTTCTCTCAAGCGCAGGCCTTCCTCAAACATAGGCCTTTTGCAAGTTAGGTCAATCAAAACATATAGGACTTGTAGTCAGTACAAGTATCTTTGAAAATTCTCTTTTTAAACCCATGTCCCTCTCACAAGGATAATTCAGATTAAGCCAACTGCAGTATTGTTTTGTTAACAGCTGGTAAACTGGCTGGGATTTCTGAGAGTTGTAGGCCAAAAACATCTGGGGACCCCAGGTTGAAAACAACTGCTATAGACCTTCAGAAGTCTACCACTGGAATAGATGGAGCTGGAGAGGAGATTTAGAAAATTCTTCATGGTACACATTTGGGGCCCTTATCCAATTGTGTGCAATGAAACAGTTTGTGTACCTTGAACCATTGGAAAAACAAAGGTGTCACTCTCTTAGCCACCCATGTGAAAAATTTTGCAGGATTTTGAAATCTGGATAAGAGAGTCTCAACCTGTATAGCTTTGGTTCCAAGACATCCAGTTGTCTAAAAGTTGTTGTATCCTGCTGTTTTTTTACAGCCATGAGATACACTTCCAAAATGCTAGATGCACATCTACCAATGGGTACCTCCATCATATATTCTTCTCTGGCTTTGTCGACATTTGTAAACATGTTTTTAAAATCATTTTAGGAATATTTTTAATGGGGTTGTTGAATGTTTTCTGGGCTATTTTTAATGTTTTTCCCAACCTTGCAATAAAAGCAGGAACTTTAACTTTTGAATGTTAATGCTTTTGGAGCGTGAATGATTGTATATCAATTGCAACTTTGCACTTGAATTGATCCCCCTCCTCCATTATCCCGGAGTCTTATATACCAGTGATATATCCTCTTATGCCTGGAAATATCCTTTTAGCACAACAGTTTTCTAAACACATTTACTAATCTATGTGATAATTCCTTTTGCATACTAATGCCTGTGTCATTTAAAATATTTTATATTTTCTTCTGAGAAGTCTTATGATTCATGTAATTTAGCATTATACAGTAATTTACAGCAGCATATGCCACAAACATAACTAATGTCAAAAAGATGCCAATCAGCACAGCCAAGATAAATCTCCTGCTGCGGGAGTACTTTGCGCTTTAAAAGTAGACATATTTTATGCATAATGTAGATAATGTCCTACTGCATATTTGTAGTTTGAGGACTTTATTATTAGCAAGAAGCAATCAATTAAATGCAAGCAATAAACCATGCCGCTGATCCCTGAAGCCCATGGTAATATTTGCAAAGAATGCATTTTTTTGTTTTTAATCATCTCATTAAGATATAATGATCCTCTTGCATTATCATATCAAAATAAATTGTTAATTGGTAGGCAGGAGGTAAATACTCATTCAGTTCCTATCCGTGTATATTTGCTGTGAAACAGTTTGAAACTAGATGAGAATACAGCTAGAAAAATACTACATCCTGCTGGCTTTGTTCTTGGTGTAGCAAAAAGACTCAAAAAAAGGTGCAAATGAGATTTAATACTGCTTTGATCTCATCTGTTTAACAGTGAGGACTTAAACAGTTTTAAGTGCAATAGAGAAAAAACTCCAGAAGATCTGTATATTTAAATGAAAAGATTCTATTCAATGACAAAAATGGAATATGAGTGAATGTTTTATGCAATCAAACTCAAATCAAATTAGGAAACAGGAGATTCCACTAGCCTCCATTTTTGAGCTGAGTTTGTTGGTGTGTTCCTATTTCTTCTTATTAAAACTAAAGGCCTAGAAGTATAAGGGATCATTTGTGGCATATCCTCCAAGGGAGAAAAATGTGTCCCATATAATCACACATCATATACAGCATATGTACTATGAAGCTATAATGACCCTATCCTAGGAATTTCTTAGCCAGATCTTCCCTTACCTTCTCCTTGGGGCACATCTACTCTGATCTCTTAGGTCAGTGTCGCAACAGCTAAATGCCACACAGGACTGATCTGAATTACACTAAATTGGGAGGTGAGAAACCCAACCCAAAGCAGAGTTTGGGCTCTCCCCTAAATTAGGGACAGACCAGACAAGGGCACTCGGTTCCTAAATGGAACTGGCTGCAACTATCTTGAAAGCCATCCTGCGCTTCCGTGGCTCAGGGATGTCTGTCCCTTGTTCCCTCCTGCCTCTGTTACTGCTTGCTACAATAGTGTCATGAGTCTCAACCTTGAAATACTGACGGGAGAGTATTACAGTTCAAGGTCAAGCAGTTAGTCAATGGTAGAAACAGAACCCAAGGAAACAAGTGGAAGGGAAAACCAAGTGTCCAGTCAAAACCAAATGCCAGAATGCCAAGCAACAAGTTTGTGACCAGAAGTCAGGAGCAGTCCAAAGTCCACAAGGTAAATGAGAGACAACGTTCCAAGGTCCAGGCATGGATACAGAAGATGCAGCCAGCAGTCAGGTAACACACTGCAGCCCCTTAAATGCTGCTTTCACAACTGATCCTGATTACTGGTCTTCTCAGCAAGTTGTACTGATCTGCTCAGCTGAGTCGTTTCTTTCCTTAGTTCCACAAAGGAAGGCACAGTTAACTCTTCCTCAGCCTGCTCCACAGAACCCCCTATATTTGGCCAGTAGGCTGAGTAGTTGCCGGGTGTGACTGAGGGAGTTGCTGTTTCTAGCTGGGTTCTAATTTGACAGGTAAACAAACCCTCACTCGGTAAATCCTCATCCATGCTACCTATGACAAGCACTGACATGGCCACCCCCAAGGATAAGATAGGTGTCCGTCTCATTACTGTAGCTCATAGCCACAAAAAAGGAGGAGGGTGGTAATTGGATCCCTGCCTGCTGACACAGAAAGGTGTTTGGTACAGCTGGGCACCAAGGGAACTCGGGAAATCCTTTTTGGGCTGCCAAGTGGTCTTGAACCAACCTCTGGGTTGCCGTTTCAAGCCTACTTTTGGTATCAGTGTAGAACCCCTTAAGATTGCAAGGGAATGATTTTTCCAAGGTTGCACTGTGTCTTTCTGTATCTGAGTGGAGATTCAAATTGGATTCTGCAAGATTCATAGTCCAGTTTGAAAATAGCATTATGCTGTATTTACTCAAGTCTAATGGACACCTCAACTTTCAAAACCCTGAAACCAAAAAAAGTATTTGCTGGGGAATATAATGCACAATGGGGCCCAGCTGTGACGCAGGCTGGTTAATAGCCAGCTGCAATAAATCACTATGACCAAGAGGTCATGAGTTCGAGGCCAGCCCGTGTCGGAGTGAGCACCTGACAATTAAAATAAAAAATAGCCCCTGCTCATTGTTGACCTAAGCAATCTGAAAGAAAGTTGCATCTATCAAGTAGGAAATTTAGTTACCACTATGTGGGGAGGTTAATTTAACTAAATTTACGACACCATAAAAAACTGCCACCAGTGTGTGAAAACTAATCCCCCTGTGGCCAGAATCGAGCATACCCTCAGGAAGCTGGAAGCTGGAGAAGATTAAATTGCCTCTGTGTCTGTCTCTGTCTCTATGTTCAGATGGCATTGAATATTTGCCTTGTATGTGTACAATGTGATCTGCCCTGAGTCCCCTTCGGGGTGATAAGGGCAGAATATAAATATAAATGGCAAAAGTGCACTTTTTGTAATTTGGACAAAAATATACAAATTACAGTGGCTGCATTATAATTCAAAAGTGCTAGAACACCAAGGCTTTCAGCAATGGAAAATAAAACCTTGGGGTGCATCTCTACTGTAGAATGCATCCACTTTAACTTTGATAGGAGTTCCAGACACTCTTGAAGTAGGTTCCCCTTTTGCTTTGGCTCAGTACTAAGATTACCATATTATGCATATCTAATGCACACCCTAATTTTGGGAAGATAATTTAGCCAAACAAAGTGAGTATTAGATTCGAGTAAATATAGTATATTACATTGGTCGCAATCCTTCCTAAAAAAATGAGTTTTATTAGAAAATTGCCTACACCTGCTAAAATTAAGCTCACTATGCAGCTACACTATGCAGGTTGATGCCACTTTAACTGCCATGGCTCAGTGTTATGGAATCCTAGGATTTGTTCATTGGAGAACCATTTTATTCTTTCACTGACAGTGCCAAATATATTGTAAAACTACAACTCCCATGTTTCCATTGACCCCCTTTGGGCGGGGGGATAAAGTGGGGTATATAATAATAATAATAATAATAATAATAATAATAATAATAATAATAATAATAATAATAATATAATAATGGTAGTTAAGGTGGTGTCAAACTGGATTAATTCTATAATTTAGATGTACCCTAGGTTTTTTTTAAAAAAAAATTGCCACAAAGATACATGGAATTAATTGGATTTCTATACATACCCCCAAGTTGATTCAATGTTTCTACCATAGTTGGGATTAGCAATTAGATTTAGGTTTAAAACATTAACTTTAAAATGTTATTTGGCATAACAGAATAATAATACAGAATCAGAGGAAAACCTATATCAGTGAAAACAGAAGCTTTTAAATGTTTTAAGCTTAAATGCCATGTGGGAGGGAAGGGTTAATCTAATCTTTTTCCATTTTGAACACCCTCACTCCCAAATCATGTATTGTGTAGCAATTGTGTCTTTGTAAAGCTGGATGGGATGATTTTTCAGAAGATTAAGCCATTTTCCCCATGGGCTGCAATGCTATACTCCCTATGTGGCAATTATGTTTGAGAAAGAACTTGGTCTAAAGGTTCCTTTACTTTGAATGTATTATAAAAAGCAAATCTTATTTGTATCTAGCATTTTTACAGCCGATAGAGCTCTCTTAGTTCTCTATTGTTAGTCTGAATGCAGTCAGATCATTAAATTGTCATTTCCCTGACAAAAAAATAACTGTACTGTAGAAAACAAACTCTGTTGTTCAGCTTTCCACTTAACATACTAAGTCTCCCCAGACTGTGTCTGGAATGGTGCACATCTATGTTTTAATAAATTGAAAGCATCCTTAAAATGTTTTCAGGACAATATTGTTTAAGGAAATGTTAAAGATTTATTTATGTAAATGTTCAAGCATCCATTTATACAACTTGATTTGTGTTCACTATATAATAAATATGGCCTGTAAGTTTAGTACAAACAGGTAATTAAAGAAACAAGTTTTTCTTTGTTTAGATCAGGCCTGAACAACTTGTAAGGGGAATAGTAAGGGGTCGAAATTAGGTAAGCTAAGCCTCTTGGCAGAGGCGGTCCACTGCCGAGGCCAATTAAGTGGCCGCCTGTGGCGCATTGTTCCCGGAGGCGCTGTTGGTGGCACAGGGGCCACACAGGCCGAGGCGGAGGAGGAAGGAGACCCCTCGGTGCCAAAACCCGGGATCCTGATGGAGGAGGGAAAAGAGGGCCCAACACACACACACACACCCCTCACCTCTTCCTCCTCTTCTCTCTCCTTGAAAGGCCTCCCCTTCCTCCACCAGAAGTGAGCTCACAGGGAAAGGCATCGCCCAGTACTTCCTCTTTGAGCCTTTCCCGCCTCTCTATGGGCATCCTGCACGCGCCCGCCATGTTTGGTTCGGGCAGAAGCCAGAGAGAGGGGGAGGCCTACACTTCCTAGAGAGGCGGGGAAGGCTCAAAGGGGAGGTACTGGGCGATGCCTTTCCCTGTGAGCTCACTTCCAGTGGAGGAGGGGGAGGCCTTTTGAGGAGAGAGATAAGGAGGAAGAGGTGAGGGGCATGTGTGTGTGTTGGGTTCTCCTTTCCCCCCTCCCCCCCTCAAGATCCCGGGCTTTGGCACCAAGGGGTCTCCTTCCTCCTCCGCCTCGGCCCTCCTCCGCCTCAGCGTGTGTGTGTGTGTGTGTGTGTGTGTGTGTGTGTTGGGCCCTACTTTTTCCCCTACCCCCTCCCTCAGGATCCCGGGCTTTGGCACCGAGGGGTCTCCTTCCTCCTCCGCCTTGGCCTTTGCGGCTCCTCTGTCTGGGCTCTGCTCGCAGGCCTAATGCCGCCTCTCCCGGAAGCCCTGCAGCCTGCTCTCACCTCTGTGCCCATGGCGGTGCCGCCGTTGCCACCGCTGCCACAAGTATTTTTCAACAATTTGTTTGGGGAGTGGGGGGGGGGGTGTAAAAATGGGGGGGGGGGAATTCTGGTCGCCTACTCCCGAAAATTAACTCGGGACGGCTCTGCCTCTTGAGGCCACAGTGAGGTATGATTAATGATTAATTAGGATTGTCATTGCGTGTCTTCAAATAGTTTTAGACATAGGATGTTTCTAACCAGATTTTTCTTGTCAAGATTTATTCAAATGGCCTTTGTTTTCTTCTGAGGCTGAGAGTGTGACTTGCTTAGTCCGAGGTTCAAACCACTACACCATGCTTTGTGAATTCTGAATTCCTTCCCTCTCTGTTTCCTCCCTCCGTTTCTTTCTCCTTCCTTCCTTCTCTTTCTCCTGTGTTTCTTGATTTCCTTCTCTCTCTCTCTCTCTCTCTCTCTCTCTCCCCTCCCCCCAAGATGAATAGAAAGTGAAAGTTCCCCAAATGACAGCAGGCGGTGATGGGCACAAATGGAGGTGATGGGTGGCAGCAGGAGCAAACAGCAGCAGACTTCAGTGGCCAAGTGCCGTGAGGGTTGCAAATTGAGATGGTGTGTATGTGGGGGGGTCCACTTGGTGGGCTGCACCAATGTTTTTTGTGGGCCACATGTTGTGCAGACCTGGATCAGATGGTAAAAGTGCTGGCAGAGTTCTTGAATAAGAACAAAAACTATTAAAACACAAGACAGTAGTAAGATTTTTTTTTTGCTGAGCTATTCATGATTTGACCTAACATAGTGTAGACCCATGGTGATGGACCACTACTTTGAGGACAAGGGTTCAGTCCCAGCTTGGCATTGAAATCCATTGAGTGACCTCAGTCAAGTCATTATTCTGTCTCTGAGGAAAGCAATGGCAATTTTCCTCAAATCTTGCAGAACCCCCCCCCCCCCCCCGTGACAGGTTTGGGTTAGGGTGGTGCTTGGAGATATTGCCCCCGGTGGACACTGGAACAATTCGTGTGGGGTGGTAGTAGTCTGGGGCACAATGGAGGGCTTTGAATAAAAATAAGGAGGTGGTGAAAACTTAAGGAAAGAAGAGAAGACATATTTGAAAAACCATTTTTACATGTTGCATCAGTTGTGTAACACAGACTTAAAGTCAAGGTGATTATTTTCCAAATAAATACATAAAATGCAAGTTAAAGCTAATCAGTGATCAGGTCCATCGACAGATCTCAACAAGTAAGTACTGGCAGGCTAGCATGTTGTGCATTATCAAGAATACACCATCCATCAGCAAAAATATGTATGTGCAATGACTTGTTTACAATTGAATACTATAAATAGGTGGCTTGCATGGCATTTAATCTAGGTTGTTACTTAATTGTGTGACAATCAGTTAATAATAGTGCAGTTGCAATAAGTATTTTAAAATTTTAATTCATTATGGTGGCAAAAATGGAGGTGAACATTAAGAATTTGTTAAATAAAGGATGCAGGTAGAAATATAGATACATAAAAGAATGCACATTTGTCCCTGCATTTTCTGCTGATTTGCTTAAAGAAGGTAGATTTTCAGGGGGGTTCAGAGTAATTTTTTTAAAAAGTGGGATGGTAATCCAAATAAACCTCTTTAGGGTCCCCTTAAGATGGAAGGGACTCAAAGACACACAACAATGAAAATTCCAAGTTAGAGGGGTTGCAGATGTACAGCTCTTGTGCTGATTTTTTAAATACTGGAAACAACTTGAAGAACACCACTAAACCTAGATGTGTTAAAAAAAGTAGCTCTCAAAATTATCTTTATGTTTTTGTTACTGAATTCAAGGTTGAAAATCCACACAACACTTCTCACCTGATCGTAGAGAGCCACACCTCTGAAACAGTGCTCATCTCCTCTTCCTAAAACTTAAAAGGTAGTTCAAAATTAACTCAAAATGCCCTCCAGGGCATCTTAGGAATGTGAGGTTTTGCCATATTTTGCTTGTCCACAGTGAATTTCCTTCCCAATGTGCCTTATATAAAAGCAAGATCTACTTTCCTTTTTTGAAAAGGCCTCTCCTTACCCAAAACAGTTTGCACCAAACAGAATGAAACTTCATCACAATTTTTTTAAGCATACACCAGAATCCTGATTTTTTTTAAAAAGAAAAGATTTCACAAAAATGAAGGGGGGGGGGGTTGTGGAATAACTTTGGACCTGGTTGTCACCACCTTTCCCCAACATCCCAAACATTATGTGTTTTGCAGCATAAAAGGGTGAAAGGGAGAAGGGAAAAAAGGAAATGTGGCTGCACTTTTAAACTTAAGGATTTTTAAAATTTTAGCATGAGGTTTTGTGAATATAAGCGTACTTGTTAGGATGGTACGCAATAAAGCATCAAAAGAGATTGGTTTATATCCATGGAAGCTCATGCTGAAATAAAAAATAGTCAGGTTCTTCTACTTTTTTCTGCTTTTCCCTGCCTATGTCTTAGAATATAACAAGATATTCTAAGCTGAGTCTGTTGGTTTGTGATAGGATTGTAAAAATAGCTAATGTGTATCAGTTTGGGGAGAAAATAAATCTTTACCAGTTTCTAAGTCACCCTCTTTACCCGTCTGGAAAAAATGTGAACTGGTTTGCTTCATGTTGACTGATTCACATTTAGAAAAGTGATCCATTTAAAATGCATCTCCCAGAACCAATTCACCATGCCTTTCTCAGCTGTAGGTCTTAATAGTGCCAATTAACGAAGAAAGGGAACGAAAGGAAATTCCCTGCTTTATCAGACATAAAAAGTTGTACAGCATAGCAATAATATACATCTATTACTAGTTAAGAAAAAGTGGATATCATGGCTACATTCTTGCTTGATTAAAATGAAGTGAATTAAGTAAGATGCTAAAATGACTGTACCATCCCCGTTAATAGTGGCACTTCAAGTTTCTTCAAAAATCCCACATTTTGTCACATGTATTCCTGCCTGAGATGATGATATGATGCAGTTTAATAGCCCATGTATACGGCCACAGAAGCTATGTTTCTTCTGCTATGTCATGGCTAAACAATCTGCCATGTACAAACAATCTGAGCCATGTTCCTAATGCTATTTATCTTTATGGTTGTACATTCACTTCTATTCCAATAGAACCAAGATAACTGCTAGGTCTGCTTAAAAACTACACAAATTGAGTAATGAAAATACAATCCCTTTAAGATATTATTAAGTATAATAAACTTATATTACGAATCAGTGGATACATCGCATCACTACAATATAATCCATAAATATAACTAACTTGTATATTTTGCCTTCATAAAAAAGATTGTATTGTACTTTCAATTATCAATATGTGTGGATTTTTGATACAGCATTGTGGCCTGATCTAAGATGAAGATAACTTTGTATCCTGTAGACATTATAAAACTGTAAATCAAACCCACAACCCTGTTTCCTGGTATTGCTTTTATGTAATGCAAATGCATTGCTATTGAACCAATTCTAACTCTGAACAATTTGAGTCATAACATTCATTATATTTTAGGTATAAGGTATACAGCATTCCTTCTGATCTGCTTTACCTCCACTTTAAAAAAAATTTTATGGAATATTTGCTATTAACATTTGCTATTAATTAGTGATTTTAATGTGAAGGTAACAGTTCTCAAATCAACATGATAGCTGCAAGAACAAAACATCACTCCTTTGATAGTACAACACAGCATCCATGCAGTGAGAATAGCATTCCCATTGTTTGGACAGAGTGTTTGATTTGCTGGTTTCAAAAGTACAACAAAAAACCCTTTATAGATCTGACTGATAGCTTTGCATTCTCAATACATGTTAGGATTTCACACAACATAAAACATTGTTATTTGCAGAAAATCTTCAAACATAATTCTAATCCAAAGTGTGAGGAATATCTTGCATCCAGCTCAGTTTGGTGGTAAAAACCATATGCCAAACCATGAACTATGTTTTTCTTTTGTCTTTTCAGGACATAAGAAAAAGAAACTGAGATTTCTACCCAAAAGTATACAAAACAGGAAGCTCAGTGTGTTTTGTTTCTGGACCTTATCCTACGGGTTTTGGAAGTGCTTGATTGGGCTGTTTCAAATGGGATCCCATGGTAGCCAATCCATGACCTTCTTGCCTTTCCCTAGGCATACTGTGGGATCTTGTTTAAAATGCATCGGCTCCCCTTCTAGGAGAAAACCGGGCAGCATTCATCTTCAGAACTCTGGAATGCAGGCAAATTGTGCCTATTTGTCATGGGATGGGTTCTGTCTATTCTCCCACATCCATTTCATCCCTTTCTCCAATGACGTGTGTGATGGGCATGCCAAGGGTGGGCTGAATGTCCAGTAATGAGGGAGGAAAAGGAAAGGGTGTAAGGGAGAGGGACGTGGCCAGGAGAAACAGATGAAGCAGCCATGGAATGTGTGATACCAGTAAACATGTGATTTAATTTACAGACAGGAAAGAAGTGGATGTGTGTGAAGGCCAGAGTAATTATACCATCTGATTAATAAATTATTTACACACTGAATGCGATCGGATAACTACTCTGATCACTTCAGTGAGATAAGGTCCTCTGAAGAAGTATACAGTCTAAGATTCAATTCCAAGGCATATGTTTTTAAATATATATAATCTGATAAGGACACTGAGATCAATCTTAGTCATAGACCTGCGATGAGAAAACTTCTTTCAATATTGTGCCTGTTTTTAATGTATCAATGGGTGTTGAATTCTAAAACATGTGAAAAATGTACCACACACAGTTCTTCCATGAATTGCCTCACTGTCACGACCCAGGCTGCAGAGCACCAATAACCATACACAGAGGCCAGAATCTAACTAATATCTTTATTGAAGGAATATATAAAGTTAATAAAAGCAAGTGTATGAAATAGTCCAGAAATAGACCTTTCAGGAAAGGTCAAAATTAGTCCAAAGGAACAATGTCCAATATGAAATATTAAGGTCCAAAGTTGTAATCCAATAACCGAAACACTCACTTTGCCAGGCAAAGTGAGGGGAGATGACAAGGTCTTTTAGTCCATGAAACTTGAGCGAGGCTAGGAAGCAACTTGATTCTTGGAAAAACGAGGCTTGATTCAAGGCAACAAGGAAACAAGGAACAAGAGCAAGATCCGTGGTAATTACTTGGTAAAATCAAGATGAGGAAACAAGATGAGGCTGAGTCTTAGAAAGCAAGGCAGGATTCGTGGAGTAAACAAAGCTGGGAACGAAGGCTTGGCGACAGGAACGGAGGCTTGGAAGCGGAGTAGCTGTCCACACACGCTACTCCGGTTGCTGACGAATTGACTCCGCAAGATCCCTTTGTGGGTAAAACACCTAAATAGGGTCCCGTTTTCCCGCCCAAGAGCAGTTCTCTGGAGAACCAGAAACGAAAGCTATTTTCTGAGTCCAGATGCATGACTCCCTAAACTTTCCCATGGGAAGCAGGCTTAATCAGCTGAATGCTTAGCAGCTATCCTAGCACTCCTGCGAGACGCCTGATCGACTCCTCTCTGTTGTTTACAAAAATCATGGCGAGAAAACGTAGGAGATTTAGGCTCAGGGCTTGTTTGACAGACTTCTGGAAGACAAATCTCTTGCAGGTGCAAGGTTTCCAAATTTGGCTGGGAAAGTTCCAATTCTGACTGAAACGGCGAAAAACCCAAGTTCTCCTCCTCATCTGGCACAACAGTGCCGGAAACGGGACTACATGGCCCATGACTCATCACACTCACTGGTTTCAATTCTAATTTCATTCAGAACCCTCTTGCAACATAGAAACTTCAAAGCAAGTCATGAAAAACTGTACATGATGGAGAAAATCTGAGGTCATTTTGGATTGGAAATGCCAAATTCCTATAAAATTAGCATACATTTTTAAAAGTTTTCATAATCCTTGATTCCGCAGTTCTGTTAACAAGAAAGAGTTGGTAATTCATGGTGAGTTATCCTGATAACCAAGGTCTTCTCAATACTGTTAGTTGATAAAATTTTAATGGCAGTGGATATAGCTTGCCATTTCAAGTGCTTTGATGAAATGGTAACCAAAGTTTCAGAAAAGGAACACTGTGAAATATTGAATTCCATTGCTTTTGTGGAACTTGAATTTTATTTAGAATATGAAATATGAAATAGGAGATACAGATGAAGTACTGAGTAAAATGTAAATGTTATTCAATTATAAATCAGTGCAAGTCATTCAGATTCCTTGTGATAAGAACTACTTCTTTTATTTTTTATTTCACTTTAGAATCCCATAATGAATTCAAACTTCACTCAAGTGGTCACTTTGGAAAATGGTTCCCATTGCCAAAGATAATGTAATTCAATCCAGAAATCTAGTATTGTTATGAGCTTGAATACACTAGAAACCACTTTTCTCCTTTTGTTATGAGGCAAATGCATCTTGTTACCAATAAAGTAACAGCTGTACCACAACTGTCCCTAACAAAAAGAAATATTGATTGTTGACCTGCAACTCAAAACAGCACTTGGAGACGAAAAAAGTTTTATATTAAAAATAATAATTGTAACATGATTTCTTTGAATAAACAGATAACACCCTATTCAAAGTGTTTCCTATTTAAAAAACACCAGTATTTAAAATCACCAGAATTAAGGCAGCAAATAAAGAACACCATCAAAACCAGGGGAATTCCAGACTGCCATCAATCAAGTGCCAGGTAACACCTTCTAAACAAAGGATCCCCCCAGGCAGCAACAGCCAGGCTTATTCAGTGAACTTAGCAGCAAGGAGAGGAAGAGGAAGGAGCTTGCCTTTCTTAGACCCCATCTTTACTGCTATTTAATGTGGTTCAATGAAGTTAAACTGCATTCTGAAACAGTATTATATGCATTATATGGCAGTGTAGATGAGGCCTTTGTCAGCTTAAGTAAAATCCTTTGCTAGCTCGTGGGTTCTTCCCCATCACTGTCTTAACTTCACGGATATTGCTTGGCCACATATGTCCTAGTTTTAATCTGTGTAACTCTGGATAGCATTCTGGGTACATCTCATCTGTCCTTTGTATCCTATTTAAGTGTTTAACTTTTACCTTAGCAGCAGGAAATGTCAAGTTATTTTAGAACATGATTCCGAATCTTTTGCACATGTTTAAATTGACTTGAAATCATTAGGAACATCATTTTCTTTGTTTGAGCAAACTGTTTTCTTCAATGTTGCTCCATGTCATGTAGGTCTTTCTGACTCATCTCCTCCAGCATTGGGTTAATTTTGCCAAATATTAAACAGAATAACATACAAGTAGGATTTGGGTCACAATTGCATTTTGGAAATGTGGGCTACAGTCGCTGAAAACTCACTAGAGCCAATAGGACCTAATTCACAGTAAAATGTACAACACCTCAATAAAGTCTGCATACGGTAAAATGAGACATCTGCTCTCTGCTGTGGAAACTGAAATCCAAAAATCTGTTTTAACATATGAAAAAATATGTTCTTGAAATCAAGAACTTCCTTGTATTTGTGGAGAATACATCCTAGTCAGATAGCAGTTTGTTGAAATTGTAGATACAACTGAACACCATTAAATTACCCCATTTCTAGTTCTATCTTACTGATAACCTCTTTAGAAATTTGCTGGCTCCTTCAATGCAAATAATAATAATAATAATAATAATAATAATAATAATAATAATAATAAGTGGGCTACGGAATCATCAAAACCCAAATGAACAGTCACAGAAGCGGCAAAAATATACAATGCCAGAAAACCGCACAATTATGAAATGCTACTACAAATCTGAACCTCAAAGGCGTGGCTACCAAAAAAGGATGCATCAGCTATGGAAACAAGAGTACCCTGACTCACAGATAACAGAACCCCGACTGGCTGACCAACGAAGATTCATAATCAGAAACAAAGTGTTCAGTGAAGTTGAACTCGAAGAAATCCAGAAAATTTGCAAAGTAGATTACCATCAGACCACAGCACAGACAGCAGCAGAGACTCCAGCAACACTTGGAATGGTGGAACAGATTGAACCAGAAGAAAGTGTGGCGCTTTTGCAAGAATTTGAGGAACCAGCACTTGAAACATCTGTTGAACCACCAGGAACCTTGACAGCAAGACAACAAGAGCTCAAGGATAAGATCATGGCTCATGCTGCAGCAAATGCAATTAGACAGCGGCTCCCAACTCTAAAAACAGTGCCCAAGAGACACCTGGCGCCTCTCATGAAAGAAGTGAATGCAGCACTCTCCACTGTCCAAATAACATCAATTGAACAAACAAACCAGTTTGCCTACAGTGCAGCAGTGATAGTAACAGAAGAACTTGGGCTCCTACAACCAAGGCAGCCCCAAAGAAAATCGACTGGAAAACCAAAGTGGAAAGTCAGGCTAGAGTTGAAAATCAAGAAACTTAGATCAGATGCAAGTAACCTGAAAAATATGAAAGAGAGGAAACTGAAGAATGACAAAATCAAGCAATACCTGATCCGAAAGTACTGGCTGAACACCAGAAAAATTGAAGAAGCTTTGGAAATCGTGAAAGAACAAATTACAGCAACAGCCAGAAAAATTGAAAGGTATGAAGCCAGAATCATCCAGTACAGACAAAATCAACTGTTTCAATCAGACCAAAGACGGTTCTACCAGAGTCTGAACCAAACAACAGACACAGTAACCATAAAGCCAGAGAAAACTGCAACAACAAAGTTCTGGAAAGAACTTTGGGAAAATAATAAGAACTACAACAAAAACGCTGGGTGGATAAAGGAGTTTGAAGGAAAATTCTCACAGAACAAAATGGAACTGATGGAAATAACAACTGAAATGATCAGCAAACGAGTGCAAAAAGTCAAGAACTGGACATCGCCTGGTAGTGATCAACTTCATGGATTTTGGCTCAAACATCTGATTAGTTTACATGGAAAAATGGCCCAACAATTCAATGAGATGCTGCAGAAAGGAAGTATCAGTGAATGGCTAACAACTGGAAGAACATACCTGATACAAAAGGATCCAGCAAAAGGAGCAGCACCAGGAAACTACAGGCCAATAACGTGTCTGCCCACTATGTTTAAACTACTGACTGGCATCATAGCTGACAGAATTCAAGACTATCTTGAAGAAAAAAACATCTTGCCAGATGAACAGAAAGGCAACAAACGGAAAAGCAGGGGCACAAAAGACCAGTTATTGATTGACAAAATGATTCTGGAGAACTGTAAGAGCCGAAAAGCTAATCTTCACATGACGTGGATTGACTACAAAAAGGCCTTTGACTCACTCCCACACAGCTGGATCATCAAGTGCCTGGACACCATCGGGATTTGTAAAACAGTTGGCACCTTCATTGAAAACATGATGGAGCACTGGAAAACTGAACTGTTTGTTGGAAATGAAAGCTATGGACTTGTCAACATCAGGAGAGGAATTTTCCAGGGAGATTCATTGTCCCCTCTGCTTTTCATTATTGCCATGATCCCTCTGTCAACAATCTTACAAAAAACAAATCTCGGCTATCAAATATCTAAGAATTCTCACAAAATTTCACATTTGATGTACATGGATGACCTGAAGCTATATGGGAAAACGGAAACTGAAATCCAGTCTCTGACCAACACTGTCCGAATTTTTAGCACTGATATCAACATGGAGTTTGGTTTGGACAAATGTTCGACAGTGGCATTGAAGAAGGGAAAAATCATTGAAAGTGAGGGCATAAATATGCCCAATGGCCAAACAATAAAGTGTCACCAGCCAGAGGCCTATAAATATCTGGGCATACTACAGCTGGACAACATCAAGCATGAACATGTGAAAACTGTGGTCAGCAAAGAATACACACAAAGGGTCAGAAAAATTCTCAAAAGCAAGCTCAATGGAGGCAACACCATCAAGGCCATAAACACCTGGGCCATACCTGTCATAAGATATACTGCTGGCATTATAAATTGGACACAGGTGGAACTGGACAATTTGGACAGAAAAACAAGAAAACTCATGACCATTCATCATTCACTGCACCCTCACAGTGATGTTGACCGGCTATATCTGCCTAGAAGATCAGGGGGCAGAGGACTCTTGCAAGTAAAGCAAGCAGTCAAAGAAGAAGAACATGCCCTGGCAGAATATGTCAAGCAAAGTGAAGAACCTGCTTTGATTGAAGTTAAAAATCAGAAACTCCTCAAAACACAGCAGACAAAAAACCAGTACAAGAAAACCGCACTACAAACTAGAGCTGACAGCTGGCACAACAAAACACTGCATGGAAAGTTCCTTGACAAAATTGAAGGAAAAGCTGATAAGGAGAAGACCTGGCTCTGGCTCACGAATGGGACCCTGAAGAAGGAGACAGAAGGCCTGATCCTTGCAGCCCAGGAGCAAGCCATCAGAACAAATGCAATTAAGGCCAAGATTGAAAAATCAGCTGATGACCCAAAATGCAGACTGTGCAAGGAAACCGACGAAACCATTGATCATATCCTCAGCTGCTGTAAGAAAATCGCACAGACAGACTACAAACAGAGGCACAACTATGTGGCCCAAATGATTCATTGGAACTTATGCCTCAAGTACCACCTCTCAGCAGTAAAGAACTGGTGGGATCACAAACCTGCAAAAGTATTGGAAAATGAACATGCAAAGATACTGTGGGACTTCCGAATCCAGACTGACAAAGTTCTGGAACACAACACACCAGACATCACAGTTGTGGAAAAGAACAAGGTTTGGATCATTGATGTTGCCATCCCAGGTGACAGTCGCATAGATGAAAAACAACAGGAAAAACTCAGCCGCTATCAGGACCTCAAGATTGAACTTCAAAGATTCTGGCAGAAACCAGTACAGGTGGTCCCGGTGGTGATGGGCACACTGGGTGCTGTGCCAAAAGATCTCAGCCGGCATTTGGAAACAATAGACATTGACAAAATCACCATCTGCCAACTGCAAAAGGCCACCCTACTGGGATCTGCACACATCATCAGAAAATACATCACACAGTCCTAGACACTTGGGAAGTGTTCGACTTGTGGTTTTGCGAAACGAAATCCAGCATATCTATCTTGTTTGCTGTGCCATACAACGTCGTTGTGTTGATAATAATAATAATTATTATTATTATTATTATTATTATTATTTATACCCTGCCACCATCTCCCCACGAGGACTCGGGGCGGCTCACATGGGGCAAGGCTCAACTAGCACAATTTACAAAAACAACACCATAAATACATTGAACAATATACAAAAAAAACCATAATAATACAATAAAACAAGAGGTAATACACCAGTAAATCAATCAACCACCAAATACAATTCAGTTGACTTCATTGGTGGGGGGGACTGCAGCAGCAATATAAAAATAACATCATCAGTTAAAATACCAGAATAAAAGGGACCTAATAAAATTCAGGATAGAGTTATAATGTCTACTGAGACTGGTCATCCAGTGACTGTCTCACCAAAGGCCAACCTAAACATCCAGGTCTTCAGTTTTTTCTTGAAGGAGGATAGAGAGGGCTCCCTGGGGAGGGAGTTCCAGAGCAGGGGGGCCATGGCCGAGAAGGCCCTCTCTGTCGTCCCCACCAGTCGTAACTGTGAGGAAGATGGAAGCGAGAGGAGCCCCCCCCCCCAGAGGATCTTAGAGATCAAGTAAGTTCATAGGGGACGACGCGGTCACGAAGATAGGCAGGTCCTGAACCATTTAGAGCTTTGTAAGTAATAACTTGCACCTTGAATTGGGCTCGGAATATTATCAGCAGCCAGTGTAGCCGCCTGAACAGGCGGGTTGACTGCTCCCTGTAAGCAGCTCCAGTTAGTAACCTGGCTGCCGACCGTTGTACCAACTGAAATTTCTGGACCATCTTCAAGGGCAGCCCCACATAGAGTGTGTTACAGTAGTCCATCCTTGAGGTAACTAGAGTGTGGACCACTCTAGTTGGAAGAAGAATGCCATAGAATCACCTGGAGGACCTCATGGCTTGGCGGGCCTCACCAAAAGCTTGCACTATACCTCTGATTAAAATCTGTTGCCATATCTAGGCACTGTTTACCCTGCTATCCCAGTTAACATCTTTGGCAATAATCAACTTATGTACCCCAATGAATTCTGTCAGCTCTGGGAAATTGATGCTTCTGTTTGATGTTTTGTTTTATGGCGATATAATGTATTAGATAGATTATGTCTTGTTTAATGTTAGATGTTGAGTTATAGCTTGTTTCTATATGCTGGGTTAATTTTTTGCTATTATGTGTGTTTTGGTTGTCATATTCAGGCAATGAATGCTTGCCTTTTTGTTGTTGGAATCCTCCCTGAGTCCATTCGAGGACATAGGGCAGAATATAAATAAAGTTTTATTTTTTTTAATGATCATACTGGTCCCATGTTATGTTGACCTAATATAGAGTAAATATTTCTATTATCCAACAGTGTGCTTCCATGAGTACATAACATCATGGCAGCTGTAATTTTGTAGGAAGAATATAGCAAAATCTGGCTGCCAGATATGCATTCAATTTCTATAAGTCTCAGGTGCTACATAAACAATCAACTGTCCCTTTTGTGGTTTTTATTTATTGAGTTTGAAAGTTGAGTTTGGTTGTAGAGTGAAAATTTATGACTTTTATGTGAGACAATGAAATCTCATTGAGATTGAAAATGTAGAAAGAATAGTTTAGGTGTGAGAAAACTTAGTTTAATAGACACAGTTCAAAAAAACTCTAGCAACTTTGTCACTACACAAAAAATTGAAATTGTGGAGAGTGATGTACTCTCTGCTACAAATATTTTAAAAGGAGTTTATTAATACAACAGCAAAGTGATACAAATAATAAAGTTGTGTGATGTTGTTTCCCGCAGTTGATAGATGTCTTAGTTTCATGTCAGCAGCCACCCAAGTAAAATCTGTTTTAGTGAGTTATGCAACACAAATCCATGGGTTATTTAGGAGAGACCTTGCCTATATTAACCATTCTTTTCCCTGATATTTCACTTTTAATTTCTTTGCAAAGATAGTTTCTTTTAATAATCATTTTAATAATGTTATCGGGTATTATAGTTGGTTTATAGTACAGAAAATTAAGGCCTGTGTAAAAATGTGAACAAAAGTTGTGTTTTTCACATCTGTACATTCTAAAAACATAATACTCAAATAAAATATGTTTATAATACTAATTTGTTTTTCCTTGCAGCTATTTCCTCCAGAGAATTCTCAATTTTTTTTAGTACTGTTTAAACTGATATTTTGGAAAAAGAAGCAAACAGTTCATTATTACTTTTCCCCAAAAATGTGTATTATATATATAAATGATAGATAAATGTAAGAGAATGAAGGTAACTTTCCCCTTTTAAAGTAAGAGTTGCAGCAGGCTTTCCTGATAAGTATCGGAGCTATAATGCAGCAGAAATTTGGACATATTTATAGTCACACCTGTATTAACTTCCTGTACTTCCTTTTAATTTATGTTGGATTTTTAAAAGATGTACATGTTGAGCGTCCCTTATCCAGAATTCTGAAACCAAAAATATTAAAAGTCTGAAATTGTCTGCATGGGTGACTGAGATACTGTTGCCTGTGTTTTCTGATATTTCAATGTACACAAATTTAATTTTATGCACAAAATAATTTAAAATATTATATATAATTAGATTCAGGCTAGCTCTATGAATTCAATTATAAATACAGTGTTCCCCCGCTACTTTGCAGTTCACTTATCACGGACTCGATGTTTTGCGGAAAATCTATTTATTTATTTATTTGCCACATTTCTGCTGGCCTCTTGCTTCATGCCCACCATGTTCCGCCCCCTCTTCCGAGTCCTCCACGTTTCCCGTCGTGGCCCAGCTGGAGCGTCGGCGGAAGGAGTCTGACTGCCTCTTCTAGGCTCCTGCCATGGCTGCCGCCCACCCCCACCCTCTCACTCTCTCACCCACCCTCCTTACTTGCTCATTCACCAGGCTGGAGCTGCATTCCTTCTTCCCTAGCTGCAGGAGCAGAGGCAGCCAAAGTAACATGGCGGGCACAGAACAAGGGGCCCGCCACGCTGGTAGGGAAGGCTTCACTGACTCCTTGGGGCTTGCAAGGGGGAGAAAGGCCACCTAATTATTAAAAAGATGCATAAATATTAAAATAAAAATAGTGCTCCTACTTTGTGGATTTTCACTTATTGTGGGTGGTCCTGGAACATAACCCCCACAATAAATGAGGGAATTCTCTCTCTTTCTCTCTCTCTCTGAAATCTGGAGGGAAAACAGAAACCCAATACACTTATGGCCCAAAGAGATTTCAGATAAGGGATACTCAACTTGTAGAGGAAATGCTTAATTGGGTAGTCATCTTTAATTATTTAGTATACTTCAGAATACTCTGTAAATCTATTTACTTGAGTTCTTACAAGGAATATTGGATATAGTATGATACAACACAGTCAATAAAAGAAAAAACTACTATCAAGATATTTATTTCTGCAAACCTTAAAACTTTCCCTTCTACATTCTACTGATTGCTTATTTGTAGTTTCCATACTTAAGTTTGCCCAAGCAAGATATTCTAAATTCAGCTGACATTTCCAACAAAATAAAATTCAGTGACATCCTATTATAGTTGGAGATATAGTTACCAGTTTATAAATTTATTAGCATCATCTCATTTGTTGCAAGGTCCTTGTATAGTGACCCTAGCACAAGTTAAGATGATTGATGATTTAACATTTATTGCCCTATGGGCAGAGTTTATAAATTTAGGGCAATGTAGTATGTTTTTCTCATTTCGTTTAATCTCCTCTGAACAGTTGGAAAATATCAGCTGAACAGGCACAGTCCCCTGGAAACGGCTGTATGTACATGTTTTCTCCTATTTTAAGGTTCAAGTTGTGCACATCAGTTTTTTTTTTACTATCTCAGTTTCAATAGCACTCTATAAAGCTCTATGAAGTGTGAATTATTTATCCACTGAATACAATGTAATTAATTCAACATAAATAATATAATTACACAAATGAGAAATATATATTCAGAATCCTGGCTCTTTGAGACATTTGACAGTGTCCTTTAGCATAATGCAGCCCGTATATAGCGATAGTGACGAACGACCTTCAGGTACCTATTTCAGCAGTCACTGTAAATGCAAAAAAGGGAAATAGCATATTTCCCTTAACTGTCATCTTCAATTTTAATGAGCATAAATACCACCAAAGGCTGCCATATTTAATACTGTCAGTACTTTATTCTGGCTGCAGGCTTTTAAATGGTTTCACCATTTAGGAAATGAAAAATTAATCTTAGAAGCTGGAAAACTGTAGAAATATCATATTTCAGAAGGCAAAGAAGACCTAACAGATAAGGGAAAGCTAAAGAGGTAATATATTTCATGTATTCTTTTCCCCTATAGGTTCTGACCTGACTTGAACTTTTATCATTGTTAGACAGTTTTGTTTGGCGCAATGAAATAATGTTTCATCTATCCTTTTTTATACATTATTCGTATCATCAGTTTCGAAAAACAATTTCAGTATTACTTTTCATCTATTTTTGACATTTCATGCAATCAATGTACCTTATGTTGACAGCTAGCCAAAGTTTTAGTACTTCTGGACCAAAATATCTGGAAGCAGTCTTTGGTTCAAACTGTAGCCCTGGGACCTTGCAGAGGCTCAAAGCAAAATGAAATGATTATCCCAAATGCCTATCTGCTACTATTATGGCTATATTCTGTGGGATCGCAGATTGGTGAATTACTTAAGTTCTCTAAAAGATAATGATAAATACTTAATGAAACTAAAATACTAGGATTCAATGGGATGCAGGCATAGTAGTTAGCATTTTTACCCAGTTCATTTTATGATTTTATTGCTGTACTTATTGTTGTTTTTAATTTATGTTGTTTACCAATGTTTTGCTATTTTTATGTTAATGTTGATTTTCATGTGTGCGGTTTTTGTTATTTGATGTTTTAGGTTTTTTATTGTATTGGTCTGGGCTTTCGCCCCATGTAAGCCGCCCCGAGTCCCTTCGGGGAGATGATGATGATGATGATGATGATGATGATGATGATGATGATGATAGAATGGTACCAAGTGTCCTAATTATCTAGACCCAGATGTCATGAAACTGGCAGCCATGTAGGCAATCCCCATAATAATAATTGCCTACACAAGAACCCTGATGGACTGAACCAAGTATTTTCTTGCTTCTATCAATCAGTTTTTCTTCTCTGGTCAATCAGATGTAGCTGGGAAGTCTACAAAAAGGGGATAAAGACAATAAAGTCAGCCACCCACATTTGCTGTGGTTAGGGGCACAGGACCCCTAAAGAAGTGTTCTTTCAGGTTAAAAATGTGTTATTTGTTTACCTAAGAGAACACATCTTTAGGAATTTCTAGGTCTTCCAGCATTGCTTTATGATCAGCATCTGCTGGAAGCCTAATATGGAATCTCATTGAATGACCTAAAGACCCCTAGAGAGATAGGTGTTCTCCTTAGAAATCTCTAGGTTGAGCAGAATGACTGAAATAAATTGACTATAGAGTCACATTGGAAGACCTAGAGATTCTTGGACATAACATTTTAATAAAATCCACAAAAGTCTAAACATTAAATGTGGATTGATTATTGCACTATCCCAAGAACTATGATTCTATGATTCTAACTATTATTTAGGAAGGCCTTATTTCTTAATTTAGAAACATTAAGCTCTCACAACAAGATGGTTAATCAATCAATATTTTTCTAGCTCTCATAAAAAAACAAATGTAGCTATTTAAAAATTGGGCAGTCAGATTAAGAATATAATTTTATTTGTTCCATCCTGCCCTGAAAGCCAAAAAGAGGAAATTAAATAAAGCTTTAGTAGGGGAGCCAGGTCAGGACTATCCCAGGCCCTGGAATTTCGAAGCCAAACACTGAGAATGATTAATGATCCTTTATGATATCACAAAGGGCAGACCCTGGTGATGTTGCAGAAATCTTGTACAGATTTTTTCTCCATATCTTGGGTTTGAGTACAAAGATTACAGATGTGCCTATCCATGAAAAATACATGAGAATAAAACTCAAATGCAGTTTATTAGTACTATTGCTTTCTCCTAATTATATTTGGATCCTTTTATTTAAGGTTTGCTGTGTTTATTTGGTTTTGACTGTGGTCATGGAGAGAAAAGCAATCAAGGAGTTCCATGATGAAAGCTCTCTAAGCATAGGATTCTAAGCAGTTTTGTGGTATTGTGTCGTCAAGTGGCCCCATATATCCCTGGATCTCTTCTTGCTAGCCAAAAAAATGGTTCCAATGGAGAAACGTGTTTCAGAAACCTCTGGGATGCTATTTTGCTCTTCCTTGACTTTCCTGAGAGTCATACTGGAATAATCATTCTCTAATTAGAGCCCCGGTGGTGGAGTGTGTTAAAGCACTGAGCTGATGAACTTGCAGATCGAAATGTCCCAGGTTCAAACCCCGGGAGCGGCGTGAGTGGCCACTGTTAGCTCCAGCTTCTGCCAACCTAGCAGTTCGAAAACGTGCCAATGCCAATAGGTACCGCTCCAGTGGGAAGGTAACGGTGTTCTATGCAGTCATGCCAGCCACATGATCTACGGACAACGCCAGCTCTTTGGCTTAGAAATGGAGATGAGCACCAACCCCCAGAGTCAGACATGACTGGACTTAACATCAGAGAAAACCTTTACCTTAATTAGCTTTTTTAAAAAAGAAATCGTGAGTACAGTACATGGGCATCCAGAAGTTGAAAATGGGAGTAGGTGGCTCTCAGAACTTCCATGGTTGTAAACACTTGTACTAAATCAAGGATCACTGGTCCTTGAACCAAATACAGGGCTCTGGTACACTTAGTCAGGGCCTCCATATACTTCAGGGGCCATGCTTTAGTCATAGTACTGTTATGTAATCCATTCTGTAGGCACAAAGATAATGAAAAGACATGCTGGAAGTAGAGAATGCAAATATGCTCATTTTTGTTTTTGCATATTGAGTGAAGGTAAAAGGTTTTACGGAGGTTGTGTGATTATTATGCAACACTTTGAAAGTAGCTGATGGGAATGGTTACTATCAGTGTGAATTTCTTCACACTTGGGAAGTAATTGCACTTCAGCATGATTTCTAGCATGTCTTGTCATCCTCTATGTTCATTCATTAATATAAGGTGTCTGTGTTAATAGAAAGTATTGTCTTAGGTAAAAATAAAGAAAGCGAGGCACTGAATACACCCTGGAAGTGAATGAAACTCTTTTCCATCAACATAACAAACAAATTGGTACATCAACGAGTCTCCATGAAAATAAGAACAGTTTCCTTTGTACCTTACCAAATGTTTTGTGACAGGACTGTTCAATTGTATAACTGCACGCACAATAAGACACAGCTGTTGTTGAATAGATCCTGCAGAAATGAAGAGCTTCACATTTAATGTCTTAGCCTCTCCAGTTCATCATCTTCATTTACTTTAATGGCAACATTTGGCATGTGTGCATAGAGCTCCCCACAGTTCAAATTGATTTGAAAGAGTCTAGGTCAGATGCTCACTAATTGTGGCTTTTGGTCTGGAACACATAGTGTAATTAGAAATTTCCTTAATGTGGTAGTTACTATTAAAGTCAAGCCGCTTGATCACTTCACACTTGTTATATAATTGTTACAGTTCTAAACTATGCATGCAGAACATTTTGAAAACTCCTGTTCTATTAATGTAATTAAAGTTTAATTTAAATTTGCAGTAATTTCTTTGCCCTGTAGCAAAAGTCCTAGTTTAAATTGTAAAGTATTGTAGAGTAGAAAAATGTATTTTCCTTAATATTTGCAGTTGCAGAGTGATATATATGAGAATACTCATAAGTATACATGATGTTACTATGGGATAATTTTCTCCTGCATAGAGTATTTGATAGCTGAGCTCGCAATTAGCAGCGCTATAGCAAAGAAAAATACAGTCAACCCTCCATGGGGTTTGCTGGGGTTAAGGGACATAGAAGTCCAGTGGAAATTAAAAACATGAATTAAAAATTGCTTTTTAAAAAATGTATGTATATAAATTGGGAATCTCTAGGTTGACTCTATAGTCAACATCTTCCAGAAGCTGATTATAAAATCGTACTGGAAGATCTTGAGATAAATACAGAAGAGTTCACTCTAGTAATCTCTAGGTCTCCAACATGACTCTAACTCTAGATCCACCTGAAGTTGACCATAGAATTGCATTGGAGAAGCTAGAGATTCCTAGAAATAACGTTTTAATCAAATCCACAAATAATCAAAACCTCAAAAATCAAACAAACAAATATGTAGGGTCAACTGTATTCTCCGATAATATTTCTTCATAGAAGAACCTCTTTTCATAAAAGCAATCAGATTTTAATTTATTTATGTGCTGTTCACTCTGGTATGTGCCAACTAGAACCACCAGAACAAGACCCTCTAGGGCTGTTTCTGTAGTTTGTAGTATCTGCTCATGAACAACTGAAAATGGCCCATTTTAAGAGTTTGAATATATCGTAAAAGAAAGGAATTCAAAGTTGTTTGGTCAGATTCTGTAATGTCTATGCCCTTTTATTGTATCAACTGTTTGTTTGATTTTTAAATATCTTCATCATTTAGAGCAGTGGTTCGCTATCTGCGGGTTCCCAGATGTTTTGGCCTTACAGCTGGTAAAATGGCTGGAATTTCTGGGAGTTGTAGGCCAAAACACCTAGCGACCCACAGGTTGAGAACCACCGATCTAGAGCATGGGCTCTAACAATGCAAAATTCATAGAGATGGTTTTAGTACTCCTTTTTCACATTTGAAATTCTTCAAAGAAATCATTTTGTTTGCCACTGAACCACTCTGTTTAATTTTTCATTTATTCCCTCTGAAAAAGCACTGTATTCTGAAATTGAGTGAAATAGATATGAGCAGATAATGTTTCTGTTATAACATATCCTGGCAAAGATAGATGTAAAACCTGGAAAAACTACTTTTTTGGTCTACAACCCAGAAAATCAGTGTTGGTCATCCTGAAACCAGTAATCCAAAAAGTAACTGTTCCAAACTGAAGAAATAAATCTCCCTGTGTAAACATTCTTTAAATTATCAGTTGAATAATTTGAATTGCATATTATGCCATTTTGTAACATGCATTAGACAGCTGTGTATTAACTATCCCTCAGGCCTACTGTTAAAAATAGGACACAAACATATTGCCTTCTATTATAGGATGTATTTAGCAGTTTCTAAGTGCTTAAAGTATACAGTCACATTCCTCTTTTAACATTTTTGTATGACCTCCATTTCACTGCCATGCATAGATTTGTTCTGTATCTTATTGAAAGAGCATACTGCTACCTGGTTACAGGGTCTTTCAGTTAAGCCCACGACACATATTTCAAGGGAGGGAAGGGATGAAGTCATATAATCTTAAAATAGACTATACTTTTCCCCTTTTCGCAAAGATTAATACAGAAACGGATCTTTATATTTCCACAAATACAGTAGAGTCTCACTTATCCAACACTCGCTTATCCAACATTCTGGATTATCCAATGCATTTTTGTAGTCAATGTTTTCAATACATCGTGATATTTTGGTGCTAAATTCGTAAATACAGTAATTACTACATAGCATTACTGTGTATTGAACTACTTTTTCTGTCAAATTTGTTGTATAACATGATGTTTTGGTGCTTCATTTGTAAAATCATAATGTAATTTGACATTTAATAGGCTTTTCCTTAATGCCTCCTTATTATCCAACATATTCGCTTATCCAACATTCTGCCGGCCCGTTTATATTGGATAAGTGAGACTCTACTGTAGTTTTATTGTATAAGCCCAAGGCCATGACAAAAAGCCACAAAATGTACAGATAGAATAGTACCCTCAAAGCAAACAAGAAAAAAAAGACACCAAAGACCTCTCTGGCATTTGATGGAAACATAGAGTTGGAAGATACCACAAGGGCTATCCAGTCTAACCTATTCTGCTATGCAGAAACGCCCAATAAAGGCTCTGCTGACAAGATAGCCATTCAACCTGTGCCTAACATCTTCCAGAAAAAGAGACTCCACCACACTCCAAGGTAGCATATTCCACAAACAGCTCTCACCATTAGAAAATTCTTCCCAATGGGTTGCTGTGGGTTTTCTGGGCTGTATGGCCATGTTCCAGAAGCATTCTCTCCAGACATTTCGCCCACATCTATGGCAGGTATCCTCAGAGGTTGTGAGGCCTCACAACCTCTTAGGATGCCTGCCATAGATGTGGGAAAAATGTCAGAAAACAATGCTTCTGGAACATGGCCATATAGCCCGGAAAACACACAGCAACCTAGTGATTCCGCCCATGAAAGCCTTCGACAACACATTCTTCCAAATGTTTAGTTGGAATCTCTTTACCTGTAACTTCAGAGTAATTTCTGCTTCAATGCTCTAGAAAGAAAAAAAATGTGGTTCTGATTTCCTTGTTTCTGCTTATGACATCTCCGCAATGGCAGTCATGGATCTCATGTCAGGTGACGTCCTGACTCTTCTAAAATCATTTGAAGCAAGTAGACATCAAGGGAGCAAAAGAGTATATGTTTTCAAAAGTTAAGAGGGAGTCCTTCTTCTTTCCTAGTGGTTATATGTATCTGTATTGTAAGAATATCACAATAGGAAAACTGTCAAGAGTGTGTAGCTTTCAGAAAGCACGTGGATGTTATAAAATATTTGAATTTGTTTAATGACAGGAAAGGATAGAAAATACTTCAAGTTTATTCCTGCTTCTGGCAACTGTATCCTAGGGCATTCTTTTCACTGGTGGTTCAGTGGTGATATCATTCTCCTCATAGGCATGCTCAAGGTCACGCTCCAGGTTTCCATGGCTGGATAGGGATTGTAACCCTAGTTTTCTATTGAAACAATTGAACCAGAAATGTGTCCCAGTAAAACACTTGAGCTAGAAAAAAAATCATTAACCGAAGATCTACTTCTAAGTAAATGGCAAATGCTTTCAAAAATTCTAGAACGTCTTCACCTTTATTGAGATTTTTTTTTTTAAAGACATTCAGTTTTAATATTTTCCTGTCTGTCCTAATATAATTCATCTGGTAAGTTTGCCACAAAGAAAGGCATTCAGTAATCATTTTGTAAGGAAGATATTCTGCCTTTCTAATTTGACTGACAGGAGAAGTCCTGTTTTTACAGAGCTGTCATGTGGTTTTTATCAGTAAATAACACACATTTGACTATAGTTTCAGACATTAAAATAGACAGCTGTGTCTTTTAAAATACTTCTCTGCTGCAGCGGAGGCATTTCTTAAAACAATGATATTTTCATGTGCTATACCAAATAATTATTTAAATGGTTTATTAATTTAATTTTTGAGTGTCATCATCCGTACAGTACATAAGATAAGATGATGAAATAGATTTGTGATGGTAACATTTGAACTAAAGTTTTCTGCCTGCTAGGCCAGAATATAATTGCTTTTATTATATGAGAGTATTTATGGAGTGTACATGAATAATGAATATATTAGTTGAAAAGTTATTAAAATATGGTCATTTTTTGGTTGCCGTCTTTTCTTGTTGGACTTCCTCTCCAATTATTACTGAGATGTCATATTTGACTTTCTGAAAATTTTCTAAGTGTCAGAAATAGATTACTCTCAACACAGAGTATAATGGAAGAGCTCTGTATAAAGTGAGACTCTGCAAAAGTCAGGCGGAAATAATCCAGTTTAATACAGCTGCCTTGATTAAGCTGAGAGAAGTTGGCTTGTTCAGTTGTTGGGATCTGATGCAAATATTACTTGCCTGTCATTTCAGTTGCTTTTGCCTGAGTTTCCAAATAAATGTTGAAATGTCCTTCACTTATTTGTAATGTGGTCAGAAGACAACATATGGTTTCTGCCTCAGTTAACATAATTGCCAGGGTGGTTGGATCAAACACCAGCACACTAATAACTTTATAGCTACTCTGTGTATTTGACACTATTTTGTCATTTCTTGAAGTGCTTTGTTAAATGTTTAATTCTTACCTGTGTTTCAGAACTAGTATGATGAGAGAGCAAACTTGAAAAACCTGTCAGCCTTTCACCCACAGCCCAAAATGGACATAGATCAGGCTCCAACCATACATTGTGGTCCTCTAACATCTTGTTCTCATTGGACTGGGAAAACGGGACTTGTCTAACACTAGTTGGAGGGGCACAACAAAATTAAACAAGGGCCACATGAGCTTAGATCATCCCCCCATGCCACCAGGGAAAGACTCACATGCACAACCTCAGGTTACATATACACATAGTGATTCTCTACCTGGGGTCCCCAAATGTTTTGGCCTTCAACTCCCATAAATCCTAACATCTGGTAAACTGGCTGGGATTTCTGGGAGTTGTAGGCCAAAAACATCTGGGGATCCAAGGTTGAAAACCACTGCTGTAACAGATTAGTAATGAAAATGTGACATTTCTTTCAGCTGAATGGATAATACAGTTTGTGATTGCATAACCAGTTTCACTTTCTACATGTAAAAGCTGTTTCACATTTTGCCAATTGCAATGTTACAGGCATCTTCTACTTCTGTGAAGCAATTCTGAGGTCACACATATAGTGTGATCAACCCTTCTACACAGACATGCTCTTTAGCAAAAATTGACATGGATGACCTTAGTTCTTTTGTGACTCTTTGGACTCTTGTTCAAACAGTACATGGACTGATATGAGATCACCTTTGTTGGTGTCAATTCACAACTTCCTTATAGGATTGAATATTGGAAAGTGCTCTTTGACCATGCTGTGCTTATGTAGGGACTGTGCTTGCTAGAGAGAACCCTTGCACAAATTGACGCAGCCCGACACTATTTAAAATTGGATACAAACCATGTATAGAGTTCATTATTATTATTATTATTATTATTATTATTATTATTAAACTTTATTTGTACCCCGCTAGCATTTCCCGAAGGACTCGATGCGGCTTACAAAGGCCAAGGCCTCAACACACAATATAATAATAATAATAATAATAATAATAATAATAATAATAATAATAATAACTTTATTTTTATACCCCGCCCCATCTCCCCGAAGGGACTCAGGGCGGCTTACATGGGGCCTTGCCCGATAAAACAATCAAATATCAAAACACAGCAATAAAACAGTTATCCAATAAAAACATCAATTACAGTAAAAACAATCGTTAAAATCAACATAAAACATACAATATTAACACTGGAGACTAATTCATAGAACCCAGGCAACGTGCAACATGTGCCGAAATGGGCCGAAATGGGGAAGGTAATTTCACAGTTAAAATGGACAAAGTGCAATATAGCATTGGCAACACCTCAAGAATGGGGCTATTATAAAATGGGCAGATCGATCAGTCCAACACCAGATTAAGTATCAAAGGCCTTTTGAAAGAGCCAGGTTTTTAAGCTCCTACGGAAGGAGAGGAGGGTGGGGGCCTGCCTTATCTCTCTAGGAAGCGAGTTCCAAAGCCGGGGGGCCACGACGGAGAAGGCCCTCTCTCTCGTCCCCACCAACCGCGACTGCGAGGGCGGTGGGAGCGAGAGGAGGGCCTCCCCCGACGAGCGAAGAGAACGTGTGGGTTCGTAGGGGGAGATGCGGTCTCTAAGGTAGGTGGGTCCCAAACCGTTTAGGGCTTTGTAGGTGATAATCTGCACCTTGAATTGGGCCCGGAAAGTAAACGGCAGCCAGTGGAGCTCCTTAAACAGAGGCGTTGAACGTGCCCTGTAATTCGCTCCAGTTAGAAGCCTGGCTGCCGATCGCTGTACTAGTTGTAATTTCCGGGCCGTCTTCAAAGGCAGCCCCACGTAGAGCGCATTGCAATAGTCCAGTCTAGAGGTAACTAAGGCATGGACCACCATGGTCAGATCAGACTTCTCGAGGTATGGTCGCAGCTGGTGCACAAGTTTTAGTTGTGCAAAGGCCCTTCCGGCCACGGCCGACACCTGAGCCTCAAGCGTCAGCCCCGAATCCAGGAGGACCCCCAAGCTGCAGACCTGCGCCTTCAGGGGGAGTGCGACCCCGTCAAGCACAGGTTGCCACCCAATACCCCGATCGGCCGCACGACTGACCTGGAGGACCTCTGTCTTGTCAGGATTAAGTCTCAGTTTGTTCACCCTCATCCAGGCCAACACAGTGGCCAGACACTGGTCCAGAATCCGAGGGGCTTCCTTGGATTTAGGTGGAAAAGAGTAGTAGAGTTGGGTGTCATCCGCGGAGAGATGGCACCGTACTCCAAAACTCCGGATGACCTCTCCCAGCGGTTTCATGTAGATGTTAAAAAGCATGGGGGACAAAATAGAACCTTGCGGGACCCCACAGGTCAATGGGCAGGGGTCCGAGCAGGTGTCCCCCAGCTTCACCAACTGGGAACGACCCTCCAGAAAGGACTGGAGCCACTGGAGTGCAGTACCCCCAAGGCCCATCCCAGAGAGCCGCCCCAGAAGGATACCATGGTCGAGGGTATCGAAAGCCGCTGAGATGTCCAAGAGAACCAGCAGGGTCACACTCGCCCTGTCCAGCTCCCTGCGGAGGTCATCCACCAAGGCGACCAAAGCCATCTCGGTACTGAACCCAGGCCTGAACCCAGACTGTGATTGGTCCAGAAAATCCGTATCGTCCAAGAATCCCTGGAGCTGAGAGGCAACCACCCGCTCCAAGACCTTGCCCAAGAATGGTAGGTTAGAGATTGGCCTGTAGTTACACGGATTGGTCGGATCCAATGAGGCCTTCTTCAGAATAGGCCTTACCACTGCTTGTTTTAGGCTAGATGGAAATTTGCCCTGCCCCAAAGAGGCATTAATTATTGCCACAAACCAATCAACTAACCCACCACTGGCCTGTTTTAAAAGCCAAGATGGGCAGGGATCTAGGGCACAGGTAGTCGCCCTCACCGCTCCAAGAATCTTGTCCACATCATCAGGTTGCACAAACTGAAACGAATCCCACAAGATCGAACAGACAGATGCCTCGGTTACCTCACCTGGCAATGCATCAAGACTGGCGTCCAAGTCGGAGCGAATCTGAGTGACTTTGTCTGCAAAATGGTGAGCGAACTCGCTACACCGAGTTGCCGAGGAGTCAGGTGCCCCCCCACCCTGAGAAGGGTGGAGGAGCTCCCCAACAACTCGGAACAACTCAGAAGATCTATTTGTTGCAGACGCGATGCGGGCAGTCGTGAAAACCTTCCTGGCTGCCCGCAACGCCGCGGAATAAGCCCTAATAGCGGCTTTAGACCGTGCTCAGTCAGAAACGTCGCGAGTTCTCCGCCAGCACCACTCTAGTCTCCTTCTCCCACGTTTCATCTCCGCCAGCTCCATGGTGAACCAGGGAGCTGGGGCAACTCCACGCAGCGAGAGGGGACGTTCGGGAGCGATCATGTCAATAGCCCTGGACAACTCGGTATTATAACGAGCGACCAAGGCATCGACAGGATCGTCAGCCTCCATAGCAGACAGAACCCCAAGAGACGTCAGGAGTCCCTCAGGATCCATAAGTCTCCTGGGGCGGACCATCTTAATGGGTCCACCACCCCTGCGGAGGTTTGAGGACACGGTGAGTCTTAAACTGATCACATAATGGTCAGACCATGACAATGGAAGAATAGTTTGCTCTTCCACTCTGACCAAACCGTTGCCCACAACAAAGACCAGGTCGAGTGTATGACCAGCTTGATGGGTGGGACCCGATATTACTTGGGACAGCCCCATGGTCGTCATGGCGGCCATGAATTCCTGAGCCGCACCTGTCAAGGTGGCCTCAGCGTGGATATTGAAGTCACCCAATACCAAAAGGCGCTGGGAGCCCAACACCATGCTAGAGACCACCTCAGCTAGCTCAGGTAGGGAGACTGCTGTGTCGCGGGGTGGACGGTATACCAGCAGAATCCCCAAACTGTCCCGGGTACCCACCTTCAAGTGGAGACACTCAAACCCAGCAGATTGCGGAACGGCGCATCTGACCAGGGCGATGGACTGCCGAAAGACCACCGCAACCCCACCTCCCCGCCCTCCAGGCCTGGCCTGCTGATGCACCCCGAAACCCGGAGGACAAAGCTGGGTAAGGTTTACCCCACCCAGTTCATCCAACCAGGTCTCGGTGATGCAAGCCAGATCCGCCTGCTCATCCAGGATTAAGTCCTGGATAATTGCAGATTTCCCACTGACGGATCTGGCATTAAGCAGCAGTACCTTCAACCCGGAGGGGCTGCCATGGAGGCTACCACACCTAACCTTCTCCAGGGTCGCAAGACACCTGTTGCGCTTCTCCCTGGGAAACTGTTGGCCGCACCCCCTCCTCCCCCACATGACCTCGATGGAACCCTCAATGGAACCCTCCCCCCCGGACCCCACCCCCCAGAGATCCTGGCTCTACTGAAAGGTTATTAAGAGGGGCTAGTCAGCTCCCTGAATTCAAAGGGCTGCAAGGATCTCCATCTTGTGTAGTGTCTAGAGAAGGGGACAGATAGAGCCTATCAAAGGAGGGAGATCTCTCGAAGCAGCTTGACAACGTGTTAAAAAAGCAGGGCTTGTGGGCAGGGTATGGAGAGGGGTTGAGCAGATTTAACTGAAAGCGAATTTACAGGGGAAGAGGACCTGCACAAAGGGTTAGACATCCTGTTTGACTTAGCCGGGGCTCGGGTATGTGAGGGCAGGTTGGGCATAAGAGGGCGAGTCGAGGGATCTACAATTACCCTTCTGATGGTGATACCCCAAGAGTTCAGCCGGGATCTGAGAGCCCATAGTTCTTCTATTAACCGCTTGTCCTCAAAGGTGGTAATGAGGCGAGTCGAGTGATCATAGGATTGGAAGTCCTTGTAAAGCCAAGAGATGACAATATAACAATACAAACAAAGGCAAATTAAAAGAATTAAAACAGTATAAACCACAAGCAATAAAAGTACGCTAAAACACAATAAAACTGGGCCGGGCCAGAGTAATGGGTACAAGATTAAAAGTGCTGATGTGACAGGTGATATATAAGGCTCATAGGGCAA
The DNA here is from genome assembly GCF_035594765.1 of Anolis carolinensis. Classification (NCBI taxonomy): domain Eukaryota; kingdom Metazoa; phylum Chordata; class Lepidosauria; order Squamata; family Anolidae; genus Anolis; species Anolis carolinensis. The sequence continues at coordinate 69,880,071 of NC_085841.1, forward strand.
GTGCAGAGTGCGATATGCGATCTTAATTCTAATAAGTTCATGACATGTTGCATCCAGTGTTTGTGCAAAGATGAACTTGTGGAAATGAACCCACTGCCCTCTGTGTTTGAACACATGGGGTTCTGTTGGACTTCTACTTTTTTGTTCTATATATCTGACAAAGCAAGGATTATCTGGGCAATATTATTAAAAATAAGAATGCAGGCCATAAAGGGGGAAATACGAAACTGATTTTCATTTGGCAATGCAGTAATTACAAATACATATCCCATGAGGTCTCAGAGTAATTTACTGACTTATTTTCAGTTACAAAAGGGGGAAATGAAGAAATCATGATGGCACATTTCATTATATCCAAACTGAGTAACCCTTATCTGAGATGCTTATGGCCAGAAGTGTTTTGGAAAGCATGTATTATTGGGGGAGTATCAAAATGTTGATTGAAAAAGCAGAGTGGATTCCTCTTCCACAGTTAACGCCAGCCTAAATCTTAATGCTGTTTAAATGAATTAATAACAGAGCAAGCTACACAAGTTTCTCATGAACCTGTGCTTTATTGAGATTTTATTAAGAGTGATAAAACTATCATCCACTTAAAGAGTGGGCAGCATATGCATAACACAGTGGGTGTCATTTTCCTAATGCTTTTTTTTTTTTTGGATGCTGGGGCTCATTTCACAGAATGCCAGGTTGATACAGTCGTTACTATTTTGTTACCAGTCCATCAAGGCAGCTGCACCAAGTTTGCAGGCAGATGGTTGAATGTTGGGTCAGGAGTCCTACATAGCTGTACCATCTGGAGGAAGCAAAATCAAGACTGTAGAATATTTGGATCTACTTAGCCTGGTATTGAAGGCAATTCTCCATTACTTCAGAGGTGGAATTAAGAAAAGAAGGGGATCTAATGTGGTACTAATAATTTATCCTTTAGAGATAGTGAAATAGATATAATTGTGTTTTAAAATCTAATATGAACACCACACTGTAAGACAAATGCTTTTTTTTTTCCAACCATAGTTTCAGAGAGTTATTGCAGGACGTTTTAGCATTCTTGCAAGAATTTTGGAAATGTGTTTGTTTTATGAACTAAGGAGCCAAATTCCACCTCAATTGATATCATTAGAATCTAGCTAAATGCAGTGAATGATACGTATAAAGAAAAAAAAAAGATTTTCTGTCTTGATCTTTGTTTCATGCCTTAACATGAAATCATAGTGATGGCACAAAGCAATGTGCTGTGATAACCTGAAAAAATGTTGGTTCCAAACAGTAATGGTGCAATAGATACCATTTACAGGAAGTGATACTGTAGCTGATGGCCTTCGATTATATTTTATTTGAAATAACAAAAAATAATACTATATATTCTCTTATATCTTGCAAAAATCACTCATTCTCGCCATTCTGCCATTGTGAGTTTCAATGAATACACCAAAAACTGGGCCTTGAGGGGATTCTTAAGAGGTTTCCAAGTCATATACTTTGAGGAAATAGAATAAGTGGGTAGCATTTGCCATAAGCTAGAAAGCTATGAGTCAGTTGTATCCTCAATTCAAGTGTTATTTTAATTGATCAATCGTATTTTAAAATACATTTTAAATCTTGCTGATATTTAAATTGTGCTCTGGGGAAAGTATTGAAAATGCCAGTCCCATTGAACAAAGTAGAAGGGAGCCAATTCAGTCCTAAGAACCATTGCCCCCAACAGATTCAGTATGGAATCTTATTGCACTCATTTTCTGTCTGAAGATTTTTCTTTGCAACCATAATTGCTGAAAAGACATTTAATTGTTATTTCATAATTTGTCTCTAGAGTAGTAATAAGTCAGATTACTTGGAGGCACACAACAATAAGTGGAAAAAGCGCTATGCACACACCAAAGATTTCTTGACTGTCTTTTCTAGTTTGTTTCTTATCAGATGTCACTTCATGGGGTGAATTTGACATTGGGGAGCAAATTATAGAAGTTTGTACATATGTGAAGGTAGCAGGTTGTCTTAGATGAACAGCACTTTGTGAAATATTGGAATGGGTAGCATATAGTGAGGAACATAATGTGCATTTGATTGTAGCATATTCCAGTGGAAAACGGTGCTTAATACTAATATAATTTCTTAGGATTCTGGGAGATGTCACTTTTTAAGATGGGATTCCTACTTCAAAGCACGTATTATTATTGAATTAATTATTCATTACTCAAATGCCTTTGCCATGGAGTCACTATCCTCGATCTTGTATGTATATTTATTGTTATTACTCTGTCTCATTGCTCCTTAATTGCAGAATAGGAACAATTCTATTTAAATGGCAGAAAGCATATGATTCCATTGATCTCATTTTAGAGACAAAGTTCACAATTTCTAAGTACTTCATAATCTAGTAAAGGATTCAGAATAGGGTTAAACTGTTTATGTGTGGAGGGGACGCATGTTAGCTCCATGCCACTCTATCACAATTCTCCTAACCTGGAGAGAGACAGTCCAAAGAGGAGAAACTCTCCCTGATTGATCTTCAACATCTCCACCCAACCAAAAGGGTAACTGAATTTAAAGCCCCCCCCCCCCCAGGAGACCTTGGAAGATCACACCTCCTTGTGCCCAAACAATGTGATGACCCATGGGCCTTGTAGTCCTGCTCATGACATTGTGATGCCTGATGAAGAAGAAAACTTGGGTTTTTTACCTTCCCAGTCAGAACTGGATTCTTCCCAGACAGATTCTTCCCAGCCAGATCTGGGAACCTTGCACCTGCAAGAGGATTATGTTCCAGAAGTATGTCAAACAAATACTGAGGCTACATCTCCAGTGTTTTCTCGCCATGAGTTTTGTAAACAACAGAGAGGTTTGGAAGCAGCCTCGCGCAGGAGTGCGAGAATAATTGCTAAGAATTTGCCAATTAAGCCTGCTTTCCATGAGAATCTTTAAGGAGTCAAACATCTGGTCTCAGAGATTAGCTTTCGTTTCTGGTTCCCAGAGAACTGCTCTCGGCGGGAAAGTTAGACTCTATATAGGTGTTTTACCCGCGGAGTAACTTTGCGGAGTCAATTCGTCAGCCTCCGGAGCGAGTTGTGTCTGGACAGCGCGCTCCGTTTCAAGCCTCGTTCCTGCTCAAGCCTTGTCCTTGTTTCCTGCCTTCGCTCCTGCTTCCCAGCCTTTGTTTACCTACGGACCTTGCCTTGTTTCCCAGGACTAAACCTTGCCTTGTTTCACGGATTTTACCAAGTTATTCCACGGACCTTGTTCTTGTTCCTCGTTACCTTGTTCCACGTTTCAAGCCTTGTTTCAAGTATCAAGTTATTTCCTAGCCTTGCTCAAGTTCATGGACTAAAGGACCTTGTCATCTCCCCTCACTTTGCCTGGCAAAGTGAGTGTTTCGGTTATTGGATTACAACTTTGGACCTTAATATTTCATATTGGACATTGTTTCTTTGGACTAATTTTGACCTTTCCTGAAAGGTCTACTTCTGGACTAACTTTTACATTTGCTTTTACTAACTTTATATATTTCCTTAATAAAGATATTAGATAGAATCTGGCCTCTGCGTATGGTTATTGGTGCTCTGTAGCCTGGGTCGTGACAGTTTGACTCCGCCACCCTAAGCACCAATTAACCTCGGCCAGAATGTCTACCGGAGTCGTACCTGGGCCGAGCGGCCAGCCGATTACCTACACCATCGACAAGGATGAGGTGGACCGAATCCGTGATAAGCTCAATGCACAGGATGGAGAAATAAAGGGTTTGAAGGAACGCGGAATCCGTCTTCCGGCCATGGCGTTGCCAACCAAGTTTACTGGAGAAGCTTCCAAGGTTCATGTTTTCCGTCGCCAATGCCAAGCTTATCTAGAGGCCCGTGATGCCGAGTTTCCCCAGGAAGACATCAAGGTGGCGTGGATTTACAGTCTCCTAGACGGGCCAGCGGCTAACTGGGCGACGGCTCTGTTCGACCAAGCCTCCCCACATCTAAGGTCAGTGCAACATTTCTTGGACCACCTTAAGGCGACCTGGGGAATCGAGGACAATTTGGAGGCAGCCGGGCACAAACTCCGCCGCCTCTTCCAAGGAGACAGACCCATGTCTCAGTACATAGCCGAGTTCAGAGTGCTGGCCCACAACACCGGCTGGAACGATGTTGCCCTCAGAGGACAATTTCGGGAGGGTCTCAACATTGAAATGCTGGAGGAAATCTCCAAGGTGGATCCTCCCCAAACGCTGGAAGCACTCATCGATCAATGTTTACGGGCTGAAGTCATGATTGCCAACAGGAAGCAGTGGGTACGAGGCCAGAGCGGTAGAGCTGGGGCAAAACCCCCCGCTCCCGCCAGCGTTCAGCCGCGTCCAGTGTGGAGACCCCCACCACCATCCCCATACCCCAGAGGGAGCGAGGAGGTGCCGATGCAGTTGGGCAATGTGCGTCCCAGATTAGATGCCGCCGAGAAGGCCCGCCGCCAACGCCTAAATCTCTGTTGGTATTGCGGGAATGGGGGCCACTTCGCCAGAGAGTGCCCAGCCAAAGGGAAGCCCGCCGCCCGTCTTGCGGCGGCGTCCTCCACGGAGACGAAGACGTCTGAGGCGGCTGGCACACAGCCGGCGGGGGAAGCCAACGACCGGGCGTAGAGAGGCTCGCCAACCCGGTCAAGAAACCCATTCAAGAGCCGCCAACCGGGGTCCTGTTCCTTCTAGTGGTCACCTTATGGTCAGCAAAAAAGGGACCCGTCATGATCCACGCCATGATAGACTCAGGAGCTACCAACAATTTCATCGATAGAGAGTATGCCGACTCTCTGGGATTACAATATCATGACTTCAAGAATGCCCGTGTGGTGCAAGCCATCGATGGCCGCCCTCTCAAGACGGGCCCCGTAAGCCAGTGGTCGGAACCCACCAGGATGTGGATAAGGGAACATATGGAAGAGATTTCCTTCTTTGTTACTGAGGTTCCCCATTTCCCTGTGATTTTGGGGATTCCATGGCTGACACTTCACGACCCAAGCATCTCCTGGTCCAACAGAGAACTGCAGTTTGCTTCAAAGTACTGCCAAAACCATTGCCTCGTAGCCAAGGTCTGCCATGCCACAGACACTGAGCCCATTATCACCTTGCCAAAGAAGTACTCCGAGTATTGGGATGTATTCAATGAAAAAGAAGCCGAAAAATTACCCCCACATAGACCTTATGACTGTGCCATTGACTTGGTGGAGGGGGCCCCGATCCCGCGAGGGCATCTCTACTCCCTGACTGAACCAGAGCAAGAAGCTCTCAGGGAATTCATAGAGACAAACCTTCGCAAGGGATTCATCAGACCCTCTCAATCCCCAGCCGCCTCCCCAGTGATGTTTGTGAAAAAGAAGTCAGGGGAATTACGCTTGGTGGTGGACTACAGAGCATTGAATAATATCACCAAGCGGAACAGCTATCCCCTGCCCTTAATCTCGGATCTACTAGACCGACTTCGAGGAGCCAAGGTTTACACCAAGCTGGATCTTCGGGGAGCTTACAACTTAGTTCGCATCAGAGAAGGGGACGAGTGGAAGACCGCCTTCCAGACTAAATTCGGATTATTCGAGTCCCGAGTTATGAATTATGGATTATGCGGAGCTCCCGCAACGTTCCAGCATTTTGTCAATGACATTTTCCAGGACTATCTAGATAGGTTCTTGATAATCTACCTGGACGATTTTTTGGTGTTTTCTAGATCACAATCAGAACATGAGAACCACGTCAAAATGGTGTTGCAACGATTGCGGGATCATGGACTTTATGCCAAGCTAGAAAAATGCGCTTTTGATCTACAAGAGGTAGATTTCCTTGGATACCGTATCTCGCCTCTAGGGCTCTCCATGGATCCAGCCAAGGTTTCAGCAGTATTGGAATGGCGGGCGCCAACTAACAAGAAGGAGGTGCAGCGATTCTTGGGGTTCGCGAACTATTACCGTAAGTTCATTCCAGATTTTGCCCGCTGGTCTGACCCAATCACTAGCTGCATCCGTGGAAAACAGCCCTTCCGCTGGACTGATCAAGCAGAGAAAGGGTTCCAGCAACTAAAGAAATTATTCACATCCCAGCCAATCCTTCAGCATCCAGATCCTGAAACCCTTTTTGTGGTGCAAGCGGACGCCTCTGATGTGGCAATTGGGGCTGTGCTCCTACAACCGGTGGGAGATCACCTTCATCCTTGTGCCTATTATTCTCGTCAACTAACCGCACCAGAGAGGAACTATACCATTTGGGAAAAAGAACTATTAGCCATAAAGGCAGCTTTTGAAACTTGGAGACATTGGCTAGAAGGGGCCAAATTTCCCATTGAAGTCCACACTGATCATCGGAATCTAGAACATCTAAGAACTGCCCGCAAGCTAAATCAGAGGCAGCAACGTTGGGCTTTATTCTTTGAACGTTTCAACTTCCAGATTCATTATGTGACCCCAGCCCAAACCAAGCAAGCAGACGCCCTGTCACGTAAACCGGAATACGCTGCAGGACGCAAGGAGACCTTTGAATCCCAACTACTACAACCCGAGAACTTTGCCACGCTCACAGTGGGGAACACCAAATCCACTCCCATTGATTCAACTCCCTCTACTCCAGGGCCCATCTGTGCTCAAGAAATCAGGGCTAGTCAGCAAGCAGATGCCTGGGCGCAGGACCAACTTCGTCAAGGTCTGCATTTTCCCTTTTCGCTTAAAGATGGACTGCTTTGCTATAGAAATCATGTTTATATCCCACCCGGACCGGGCAGGGAAAAAGCACTTCGTCTGTGTCATGACTGCAAACCAGCAGGGCATTTCGGACTATTTAAAACCATGCATTTGATCCTAAGAGATTTCTGGTGGCCCAAGATCCGCAAGGATGTGGAAAAATATGTTAACACCTGCCCAGTATGCCAGCGCTCCAAGATAAGAAGGGAGAAGCCCTCAGGGCTTCTACACCCCCTTCCTAACCCATCTCGCCCATGGGAAATAATTTCTGCGGATTTTATCACTGACTTACCACCTTCCTGTGGATTCACCACGATCCTAGTGGTGGTGGACCTTTTCACCAAGTTAGCCCATTTCATTCCCTGTGAAGGTCTTCCCACGGCCCAAGAGACTGCAGATTTATTCCTCCAACATGTTTTCAGACTACATGGATTGCCCAAGAGTTTGGTCACAGACCGTGGATCCCAATTCACCTCTCGTTTCTGGAAGGCACTACAAAAACTATTGGGCATAGACTCTCGTTTATCTTCAGCTCATCATCCCCAAACGGATGGGCAAACGGAGCGCACCAATGCCACCTTGGAACAGTACCTTCGCTGTTATGTAAACTACCAACAGGACAATTGGGCTTCTCTGTTACCACTGTCGGAATTTGCCTACAACAATGGAGTCCAGGCTTCTACAAAAGAAACGCCGTTCTTTGCAAACTACGGCTTCCATCCACGTTTCTTTCCCCCTGTCATTGAAACTTCAGAAGTTCCCGCAGCAGAAGATTGGCTGCAGGAACTCACAGCGGTGCAACAACTTTTGCTCCAGCAACTGGAACAAGCCAAGGAGGACTATAAACGTCACGCGGACAAACATCGCCAGCCGGGCCCCGAAATCAAGGTAGGAGATCGGGTTTTTCTGTCCACTCGCTTTTTGCCCTCCCATCGCCCTTGCCGGAAGTTAGATGCCCGTTTCATTGGCCCCTATCCAGTGGTGGCGCAACTTAACCCCGTGACTTTCAAACTCCAACTTCCGCGCTCAATGCGCATTCACCCAGTGTTTCACCGCTCCCTGCTCCTTCCGGCGGATGGTGTGCGGCCAGATGTAGACCGGCCGGCCCCCGTCCCTATTTTGGTGGATGGGGAGGACGAGTTCGAGGTTCAGGACATTTTGGATTCTCGCTTTCACCGCCGCCGCCTGCAATATCTCATTGACTGGGTGGGTTTTGGCCCTGAGGAACGCTCTTGGGAAGACGCTTCCACAGTTCACGCTCCTGATTTAACCCGTCGCTTCCATCAGACCTATCCCGCCAAGCCACGACCTCGCGCCTCGGGGAGAGAGTCCCAGTTTGGGAGGGGGCTTGAGGAGGGGGATAGTGTGATGACCCATGGGCCTTGTAGTCCTGCTCATGACATTGTGATGCCTGATGAAGAAGAAAACTTGGGTTTTTTACCTTCCCAGTCAGAACTGGATTCTTCCCAGACAGATTCTTCCCAGCCAGATCTGGGAACCTTGCACCTGCAAGAGGATTATGTTCCAGAAGTATGTCAAACAAATACTGAGGCTACATCTCCAGTGTTTTCTCGCCATGAGTTTTGTAAACAACAGAGAGGTTTGGAAGCAGCCTCGCGCAGGAGTGCGAGAATAATTGCTAAGAATTTGCCAATTAAGCCTGCTTTCCATGAGAATCTTTAAGGAGTCAAACATCTGGTCTCAGAGATTAGCTTTCGTTTCTGGTTCCCAGAGAACTGCTCTCGGCGGGAAAGTTAGACTCTATATAGGTGTTTTACCCGCGGAGTAACTTTGCGGAGTCAATTCGTCAGCCTCCGGAGCGAGTTGTGTCTGGACAGCGCGCTCCGTTTCAAGCCTCGTTCCTGCTCAAGCCTTGTCCTTGTTTCCTGCCTTCGCTCCTGCTTCCCAGCCTTTGTTTACCTACGGACCTTGCCTTGTTTCCCAGGACTAAACCTTGCCTTGTTTCACGGATTTTACCAAGTTATTCCACGGACCTTGTTCTTGTTCCTCGTTACCTTGTTCCACGTTTCAAGCCTTGTTTCAAGTATCAAGTTATTTCCTAGCCTTGCTCAAGTTCATGGACTAAAGGACCTTGTCATCTCCCCTCACTTTGCCTGGCAAAGTGAGTGTTTCGGTTATTGGATTACAACTTTGGACCTTAATATTTCATATTGGACATTGTTTCTTTGGACTAATTTTGACCTTTCCTGAAAGGTCTACTTCTGGACTAACTTTTACATTTGCTTTTACTAACTTTATATATTTCCTTAATAAAGATATTAGATAGAATCTGGCCTCTGCGTATGGTTATTGGTGCTCTGTAGCCTGGGTCGTGACAAACAACCTCTATGAAGCATGGGAAGAATTTTCACTATATTTTCAGTCCTCCCAGTCAATTTAGGCACAGCAGGAAGTGATAAAAGTGACTTCCTCTTTTTAAAAAAAAGGTATATCCTGGGAGCCCCAGTGACCACAGAAACTCCAGCTCCATGTGATTGCTTCCCTTGAATGTTCTGGGAGGAGTCCAGTCTGGAGATTCCACTCCAGAGATTGCTGTCCACCCTGGTGCCACAGAGCCTAAGCCTTAACAGTGAATACTCTACTTTTGTTTTGCTTCAATAAGAGAGGGAGGGAGCAAGGGAAGGAGGCTGGAATTACAGTATGAAGAAAATGATGCTGTTTTGTCATGCTGTACACTGGCCAACACATTTTGTTGCCTCAAATGTGCTTCCTTACCACAGTGGCTGGATGGAACCAAGCATTGCCTATCTCTGAACATTTAATACATTATTTTTTTGGTACATTTTCTTCTTTAAAAACATGCAACAAAATTTGGGTTGTTTTTTTGGGTGGGCAGATGGATTAATAGCATTTCAATGGGAAATCACTTTGAGATAAGAATATTTTGACTTAAGAACACAGTCACAGAATGAATTAAATTCCTTAAGTCAAGGTATCACTGTATTGATACATCATTTTGATCAACATTGATGCCATCATACTTTTTTTTACAATTTGCAATTAATGCAGGGTGGGTTTTTTTGGACATTTCATATATTAATCCCAATTTGTTAGGAACAGCATTTTGCATTGTCTGTCTAGAGATAAGATGATAGACTATGCAGACCTCCTGGTGCTTTCTGTTCTTTTGTTTTGTTTTTCTCTCTTCCAGGCAGAGATCTAAAGTGCCGTTTTTGTGAATAGCCTTAGTGCAGCATTAAATCAGTTTTAACTGAAACCATTCGGAAAATACAATTTTATGCATCGTAAATAGTGACTCATGCCATACAGAATAAAGCTCTAGGTCTTTGGAAAACAACTGAAATTTGTGTATTTTCTTGTACCTGATATTCTCTGTGATGAGGAGGCTGGGAAGAGAAAGAAGATATTGGAGGCTCTGTTTACAACCTGGCATTGTTTCTAGCATAAAACTGTAATTGAGTATAAAAGCATTCATTTTTCCACCACAAAGTGTTTCTTATTCAGATAAACCTGTCAAGTTGAGGAAACGAGCAATAATCTTGGATTAAAAGCGCATGACCCAGAAATCTTTACAAGTAATCTTACAAAAGGCTTCCCTTATTGATTAGTGGTTTAAGACTGTTATTTCCTCTGAATTTGCTTTCCTTAGAGAGTTGTACAGAAGATGTTGGACTCTCAAATTTACTTAAGAGTCATGCCAATCCTAATTAGATTGTCTTGGTATTCTCATCTTTAGAAACCAATGATTAAAATCAGAAACAGGAATGTACATCACTAGAGGCTGTAAACCCCATCATCTCCCACTATTTAGTCTCCTGGTTTAGGGTTGATGCCAGTTGCAGTTCAACATCTTCTGGAAGTCCACTTATTCCTCACCATATCTGGATGCATAGTCTAGTAGTCAGATTTATATGTGCTCCATTTTATGGAGAAGCAATTCCTTGAGGTATCTAAGGATGTATCTGTAATGTAGAGTTAATGTAGGTTAACACCACTTTAACTGTCATGACTTAATGTTATGGAGTCATGGAAATTGTAGTCTTACAAGGTCTTAAGCCTTCCCTGCTAAAGAGTGTTGGCACTTCACCAAATGATAAGTCCCAGTATTCAATGCCATTGAACCATGGCAGTAAAAAGTGGGCTCAAACTGTATTCATTCTACAGTGTAGATGCACCCCAATTGAGATGCATGTATAAGTCTTCATTCAAGCTTGTATAGGAATGACGCTAGAGGTAGAATTTTGTGCAACTGAAGCATAGGAAGCTTTTCTAAATGTTTTGATAAGGTGGTCTACTGTTCAGTACTTTTCAAATATTTTAAAGGGCCACCACTACTGCATGAAATTGTCTTTTTTTCTGGGTCATGCCTTGTTTTTAATGCAGACATACTGAAGTGCTAAGTAATATTGTTGATATGCTTAGTCAACAGTCACAGAATATTGACTCATCAAGGGAGTTGTATTTCTACAAGCTGAGAAAATAATTCATAATTTTGCAAAAAATATAATCAAATAATATTCCTGAGCTTTAGGAAGACAGGAAAGAACAGAAGGGGATAGCAGAAGGAAGAGGGGAAGAGGGAGGGAGTGTAGAAAGGATGAACAAAGGAAAGTAGGAAGAGAGAGAGAGAGAAAGAGAAAGAAAAGATAGATTTTTTTCAGTGGCTTTTTCAGTAGATGTTTTCCCTGGTTTCAACACAAGTGCAGAAATATAGGACAGTGCTTTGCATAGTAGTTCTATGGACAATTTGGTCCTTTCAGTTTCATATGGGGCATGGTTGCAGTCTGATAATCAATTTTGTTATTATTTATCTTGGGTTTTTTAAAATGCAAACTAACTTCAGTGGTCACTGATCTACCATGTAAGCTGTCCTCATGTATCATCTAAGTAGCCAATTTATTGTGTTACACATTTTTGTTCATTTTTTGATTTTTGCAGATAACCTATTTGCACAAAAACATCTCTTTTAGTACAATGTTTTGAAAAAATGTACTCATTCCTGCACAGAAACCATGTGGTCCTGTTTCACAAACTTTTTAAAAGCTTTTTGAAAGTCCCCAAATGTGAGAAATCTCAGAAGAGTTAACCATTTTCTGAACCAGGTGTATGCATGTGTTATCAAGAAAGAGATGTGTGAGTGTTCTTTATATTCCTGTTGCAAACATGTTTTCTGACAATATGTTGCAGAGTGCAATATCTGTGTATAAGCCTCTCTCTCATTCTCCCACTTTCCCCCATTATGTTTAACTTACTTCAGTTCCTGTAAACTGAGGTGAAACTGCCAAAGTAAGATGCAGTCAATTAGCAGGGCAGAGAGGAAAAGAAGGGATGGAATTTTGTTGTTCCCATTAAGCTCAAGCAAAAGCAAAATATTTTTTTTGTTTTCTTCCTCATTAATAATGTTTCTAATCTTGACCTCATTTTGATATCACTTGGCCACATATAACCCAGTTTTAATCTGTGAAATGTAAGGTATGCATACAACCTTAGGAGAAGGCTATGCCAATGGAGGAAATAAAATAGGTACAAATTGATGTTTCCTTCCACTTGTGAGAAGATAATATTTTGAGCAATTGCATTTTCTTCACATGTTAATGCCTTGATAAACTAGTATGAAGATTTGTGCTTGTCAGCATCTGACAAATCTAGGATCGGAAAGTTACTAAACCAAGGACTTCTGCTTCAAAACTAGGTTTTAGGTACGTTACATTGCTTCTTGCCTTCAAAGGTACAAATATTTGTATAAGCAGCAAGACAACAATATTTGGATGATGCAGGAATCATTCCTCCAGTGGGCATCTTCTTGCATTTGAAATAGTATTTAACCAGCTTGTTAGCAGAATTAAAAATTCAGTTATATTTATTTCTTACCTTTAGCATGTTAGAAGCCTGGCATAGCTAAAATACCAATGTCCTTTATAGTATAATGTGTAACCAATCATTAGACGTCTTAGATTTCATGAAGACTTTCTCACCCTTGAACAATAAACAAACCTGTAAGTAAAATGAGATAGAAATTCTGCTAATATAGATATAGCACATTGAGTGGCATTTATTCAGAGGAAAAAGTGCTTTTGGGAAGTATTTTCCAGTCCAGTTAATGAGAAGCTTCTTCTTTCATTTTTCTTCTCTTGTTCTTTTCTTTTCTTGGACTGGCTCCATGTTGAACTCAGCAAATAAGGCACCATCTATTGGGTAATAGTGATAATGATCTGACATTTATTTAGACCATTTTATCCAGTTGAATCCCAAATGACTTTATAAACTGTCCCTACTGATTCTACTAATGGTTTACAGTATATCAGAAGCACTTTACTCAGCATTAAAATGTAAGTACTGATGAATAAGTTAAGTGCCTGGATTATTATTTTTTTTCTTTGGCTTTAACTTACTGGCAACACATCACACTTATAACATGGTTGTTTTTCTGTTCCAAATGAGAAATAGATAAATTTGACTGAATGCCTAATTATTGAAACATGATAGATGGATTATAATGGAATTAATGGAATACCATTTGAATTTTTGTGTGGTATTGCTGTCCAGAGGAGGGCAACTAAAATGATCAAAGGTCTGGAGACCATGTCCTATGAGGAGTGTCTTAAAGAGCTGGGTATGTTTAGCCTGCAGAAGAGAAGGTTGAGAGGAGATATGGTAGCCATGTATAAATATGTGAATGGATGTCATAAGGAAGAGTGAGCAGGGTTGTTTTCTGCTGCCCTGGAAACTAGGACTTGGTGCAGTGGGTTAAAATTATAGGAAAGAAGATTCCAACTGAACATTAGGAAGAGCTTTCTGACTGTAAGAGCAGTTCAGCAGTGGAACTCTCGGCCTCGGAGTGTGGTGGAAGCTCCCTCCTTGGAGGCCTTTAAGCAGAGACTGGATGGTCAAAGCTGCTTTGAATCTCCTTTGGGGGAGATAAAGCAGGGTATTAATAATAATAATAATAATAATAATAATAATAATAATAATAATAATAATAATAATATGTTGGGGGTACTTTGATTGTGCTTCTCCTGCATGGCAGGAGGATGGACTGAGTGACCCGTGTGTCTCTTCCAACTCTATTGTTCTATTATTCATCCTGCAATCTGGAAGATCATTCCAAGTGTGCAATTTGGTGGCTTTGCAGAGGCTTCTAAGTGTTTACATTTATTCGTGATCCCATTGTGTGTAAGAATCTCTATGAAAACTGAGATTGATGGGCTAGAAACTCCTCAAAAATGACACAGATTCTGTTACAGATTCTGTTAACTTCAAGTGGAATGGGGACCTTATTCTGCTTTGGCAGATTCTATGTACACTTTAACCATGTTATACAAAGTGGTGGTCTTTGTACAGGTACCAGTCCTTATGTCACCTGTTTCCAGGACAGAAAGAAACAACTGCAGTCAATGGACCCAAATATGATGAAAACCTTTGGAATACATGGTGGAGAAAATTACCAGTGACCCACTTCTGTTAAATAGTTTGAGATGCAGTGAGCTGTGCTAGATGGTATAGTAACAGTGGCACATAGGGAAAGATTAGTAACTGTTAATGATTTTTCAGTTTCATATGATTTAGAGGATGTGCCTATATTCCTTACATTGAATATCAGTCTCAGTTGCCCTTGAGAGCATGGCTCTCTTGATAGGCCAATAATTTGTTTGAACAGGAAAACAATTGGGGTGCCCCTCATCAACTGGCCTCACCCATGCATACTAGATGCACTACTAGTCATAATCATTATCATTTTTTTATTTATATAGCATTATCCACAACAGTGGGTCTTACCAAAAGCATATAGTCTAAAATATATGGGCATGCACATACTTGCACAGAGGGAAGGAAGAATAACAAAACACAAAACTTTACAATATAGGTACAAAACAAATAATCCAGATATGCAAAAGATGTAATAAACACTGAGGAACCTGACTAATACATGTAATCAAAATATACAAGATTACAAAACAGTATCAAACATTTATTTATTTTATTTATTTACAGTATTTATATTCTGCCCTTCTCACCCCGAAGGGCGGATCACATTATACACACATAGGGCAAGCATTCAATGCCCATAAACACATCAAACAGAGAGCGAGACAGACAGACACAGAGACAATTTAACCTTTTCCTGAGGGGATGTTCGATTCTGGCCACAGGGGGGAGCAGCTGCTTCATCATCCACTGTGACGGCTCTTCCTCATTCCAGGTCGTAAATTAGTTAAACTTGCCTCCCCACTTTTTTAATAAGTGGTACCTTATTTCCTACTTGATAGATGCAACTATCTTTCGGGTTGCCAGGTCAGCAACGAGCAGGGGCTATTTTTTATTTTTAATTGACGGGTGCTCACCCCGCCACGGGTTGGCCTCGAACTCATGACCTCATGGTCAGAGTGATTTATTGCAGCTGTTCAACAGCCTGCGCCACAGCCCAGCCCCTTGGAAAAGGAAAAAAATTCAATAGAACTTTAAAACAGTGAGGAAGGAAGAGTCCACAAATGTTCAGAAAGGCAGAGAGAAAGAAAGGATGGAGTCAGGTCAAGGAAGATGATGAAGCTGAAACTAGCTTGCTATTTTCCCTATACAATTATTTGATCTCAAAGGGAAAGATGGATTAAGCTTTAAATGTTGCCTTTTAAGGTGTTCACTGTAGCTTTATTAAGGCATTCACAGGAATGTGTGGTGAGCTAAGTAGGTGAGCCAGATGTGGGCATGGATGGAAACCACACTCTTGGCACCGTTGAGCTCAAAGGTGTGCAGAGGACAATTGAAGGAGAATTACCTTTACCAGTTTATTCCAGAAGAAATTAGAATGCTATTCTGGTGAATCAAGAGTCCAACTGTATTGAAATAAATTTATTTTATAACTATGCTTGGATGATTAGATACAAAATCCGCTGGAGAATTTTGTGCTCAATTTACAGAAATAGATGGACTTGGGAAGAGGTGGTTCTCATGTGTACACCTTCATCCCCATCACCCATTTAGCACTCCATAGGAAAAACCCTCTGAATAAGGCTAAATAGAGCTAAATGAATGCCTGAAGAGAGGAGTGAAGCTATGCTTGCGAGTCTCTGTGCAGAATGTCTCAAAACAATACCTCCTTGCACTACTTGAAGAGCAATGTTAAGTGCTTCAACTGAATATACTCAGAATCTTCTTTCAGACTTTTGCTCTAAATGCTCAAAAGGGATGGAGAGATTGTATTTGAGTCTCACAGCCCTCCTCCACTCATTCCGTTAATGCATTCACACTAATACTCAAGTAGGACTACTTTGTCACATTGAAATATGCATAATTTCCCTGCTCCAAGTTGGGAGAGTGAATATTATTTTGTGCATTGAAAACAAATGTGCTTATAGGTAAGTCCTTATTGTGAAAGGAATTGTTATTCAAAGAGGTTGTGTTACTTACTGGATAGACCATAGAAAACTTCTCTACTGAATAAATAACAATGGCACACTTAACAATTTTGCAAATGCTTGATATTTACATAATCCCTTTCTTTCACAGTGATACACATAATGTTGTCATGATCTGTTTGTTTTTAGTATTAATTAAAAAGTCAATTTGTTTTCTAATGGGTCTTAAAAGCTCTCAGAGTCCCATTTCCCCCTGTCTTTGCTTACAGATTATGACCCAAGAGGCTTCTGGTAATACCTTTTGCATTCATGTAGGTGGTCTGCTGAAAGAGCTTGTCAGAGTTTTGCTTAGCAAAGCTGTACTTATTTCTCCCTTTTTCTTAACTACTGTTATTAAAAGATTGGTGTCCTATCTCAGAGATCCATGGGGATTTCAGCTCTGTAATATATATGCAATGGACAATTTGAAAAACAGAATAAGCTGTGGACAATGGCACTTTTGTCAACAAAGTACTTGTTTTTCATCAAGGTGCTTCCTGCACTTCTGATTCAGAACAGTTCCCAATGGAGAGCCGTTCTGGGTTTGCTTCTTTTCTCTAGTACAGTAGAGTCTCACTTATCCAACATAAATGGGCCGGCAAAACATTGGATCAGCGAAAATGTTGGATAATAAGGAGCCCAATTCAAAGTGCTGGTCTTGGCCTACAAAGCCCTAAACGGTTCTAGTCCAACTTACCTGTCTGAACGTATCTCCTCCTATGAACCTATGAGAACATTAAGATCATCTGGGGAGGCCCTGCTCTTGAACCCACCCGCCTCTCAAGCGTGGCTGGCGGGAATGAGAGACAGGGCCTTCTTGGTGGTGGCTCCTTGGCTGTAGAACTCCCTCCCCAGCGACATCCAGCAGGCTCCATCCCTTCTGGGATTCAGAAAGAAACTGAAGACCTGGCTATGTGAGCAAGCGTTTAAAGCAGGGGTCCCCAAACGTTTTAAACGGGGGGCCAGTTCACAATCCTTCGGACCATTGGAGGGCCGGACTATAGTTGGCCACCGAGCAATAATAATAATAATAATAATTATTATTATTATTATTAATAATAATAATAATAATAATAATAATAATAATAACAGCAATAATAATGAAAAGAGGGTTGGAAGAGACCCTTTGGGCCATTGAGTCCAATCCCCTTCTGCCTTTGTGCACCGAAAGCATAAGCAAAGCATCCCTGACAAATGGCCACACAGCCACAATGTTAATAATAATAATAATAATAATAATAATAATAATAATAATAATAATAAAAACAGCAATAATAATAAAAAAGAGGGTTGGAAGAGACCCTTTGGGCCATTGAGTCCAATCCCCTTCTGCCTTTGTGCACCGAAAGCACAAGCAAAACACCCCTGACAGATGCCCACCCCGCCTCAATGTTAATAATAATAATATAATAATAATAATAAAGAAGGTTGGAAGAGACCCTTTGGGCCATTGAGTCCAATCCCCTACTGCCTTTGTGCACCGAAAGCACAAGCAAAGCACCCCTGACAGATGGCCACCCAGCATCAATGTTAATAATAATAATAATAATAATAATAATAATAATAATAATAATAATAATAATAATAAAGAGGGTTGGAAGAGACCCCTTGGGCCATTTTGTCCAACCCCCTTCTGCCTCTATGGACCAAAAGCACAAGCAAAGCACCCCTGACAGACGGCCACCCAGCCTTAATGTTATTATTATTATTATTAATAATAATAATAATAATAATAATAATAATAATAATAATAATAATGGTTGTAAGAGAAGAGAACCCTTGGGTCATTTAGCCCAACCCCCCTCAGCCCAAGTGCCGTGGGGGCCGGATAAATGGCTTCGGTGGGCCGCATCCGGCCCCCGGGCCTTAGTTTGGGGACCCCTGGTTTAAAGAATAAGTTTTTGTTGCTTCGACGCGGTCTGGATTAAGGTGTTTGTACAAAGTCTGGTGGATGAATGGCACTGTTTTAATTTTGTTTTGCACTGTTTTAATTTTGTTTATTGTATATGATGATACTATTTAAATGTTTTAACTGTTTTAATGTTCTTTTATTGTATATTGGTGTATTGGCATTAATTGCTATTTTTGTAAGCCGCCCTGAGTCCCCTCGGGTGAGAAGGGCGGGGTAGAAATGATAGAAACAAATTAATTAATTAAGGAAAAGTCTATTAAAGGTTAAATTACGTTATGATTTTACAAATTAAGCACCCAAACACCATGTTTTCCAACAAATTGACAGAAAAAGCAGTTCAATACACTGTGACGTTATGTAGTAATTACTGTATTTATGAATTTAATACCAAAACATCGTAATGTATTGAAAACATTGACTACAAAAACACTGACTACAAACAAATTGACTACAAATAAAGATGGAATCACATCAAATGAATTCACAGTAACAACATTGTTGGAAATTAAATCCATAAAACAGTCAGTCTTTGCTGCCTAGAGAAAGAGCTGTGGATCCGGGCGGGAGGCAGACTGCGTTGGATAATCCAGAATGTTGGATAAGTGAGACTCTACTATACCATGTTTTTGTTTGCACAGCAATACATTTATCCTAGATGTTAGACTAAAATAGTACTCAACCTGTGGATACCCAGATGTTTTGGCCTTCAACTGCCAGAAATCCCAACAGCTGGTAAACTGGCTGGGATTTCTGGGAGTTGTAGGCCAAAACACCTGGGGACTCACAGGTTGAGAACTACTGGACTAAGAGGTTTAAGTAAGCTATGTTGGCTTGTCATGATAGATAGTTTGTCTTAATTTTTTTTTTCTCATCGGGTTTTGAGCTTTATCTTGTTTTAGTCTTCAAAGACATAGTCATGTTAGTCTGGAATATCAGTATTCAAAGGTGTTATTATATCCTTTTGCATATATTGTTTCAATTTTAGAAGCCACTTTGGTTGCCATGTTGGGGAATAGCAATAAATAGTTGAAATTAAATATATAAATGATAATAGATTTCTGTATGACTTTCTATGCTGATTAATATGGCAATTTCTTTTAATACTATTCTGCTTATTAGTTTCTAAAGTAATTTGTAGGAATAATGTTAATATGGAACTACGTCGATTTGACCGGGTTGGAACATATTTGGATCTTTATAGGTTAACAACAATAATAACTGAAATTAAAGCTGTAATCTTCCTCTCCATGACATTTAGACTGTTTTACATTGCAAAGTTTCTGCATTCTAAATCACAAGCTTTGGGATATTTAGAAATTTGATTTATACTCTATAAAATTAGATTTATAAGATGCAAGTGCTGACATAGTCATGCACTATTATAATGTCATGGTAAGTTATTCAAAGGAATTAAGATAGCATGGCATACTAATTTTTGGTGTTGATAAATTATAAAATCTTGCTGAGATTGCAATTTTTTTCTGGTCCCCCCACCCACTCACCCTGTTACATTTTTAAGCTATGCAAATGTGTTGATGAGTTGTATTTCATGGTGCTATTACTTTCTGTCCTTTGGAATTCTGGTGCTTATGGTTGACTGTTTATGAATATAAGTGTAATACAGTTGTTTTTTTCTTTGAAATAAATAAGAATTAGACTGCTTGTGTTGTCATGTGCCTTTCTCTCTTAAGAAACAAATTAAGTTTTTGTGATATTATAATTATTCTCTGTCTTTTCAAATACTACCCAAAACAGCCTTTTTTGTGAATGTAAAAATATTCAATCAAAGGACTTTTTAATCCTTTTTCTAGAATCTGTGATGGCAAGATGAAAACCACACTCTCACAGCTGTTTTTGAACTACAGTTCCTGTCATTCCTCACCATTGGCTTTGGTGACTAAGGCTACAGGGAGCTACTGGTCAAAAGCTTCTGGAGGGCAATTGCTCATATCAGTGGCATCACTATGATTGGTGTCATCTAGTGGGGGTTTACTGAGTCTCTCTTCCTCTTTCCCACACTTGTACACAAAATATTTCCCTGCTTCATGCCCTTTCCTTCTATACCTTTTCTTTAAACCGGTGGTATCCAACCTTTGGTCCTCCAACTCCCAAAGTCCTAAAAGTTTGGCCCAGAGTTCTGGTAGTTGGGAGTCCTAAACACCTGGAGGACCAAAGGGTGGACACCAGTGCTTTAAACAATAGATATAAAATGTGTTTCACATTTTAGTTGCTAAAATAAAATATGACTGTAGCAACAGCCGTTTGTGTTTTTCCCATTGTATCTCAAAATACATGCTTTTGTGTGACGTGAAGTATATTTTCTGCATTTTTCAAACAGCATTCCAGGATTTAGGAATATACAGATTTCTGAGAGGCATGTAGTACATCCTGTTTTCCATCTTAGGAGTATCGACATCAATGCTTTTATAGGAAATCCCAATCTCAAGATTTTTTCCCATCCCTCACTATAATTGCTTCTAATTATATAAGAACTCTGCTACAGATACTTTGTAACCTACTAAGTCTAAGCATTTGTGTGGATTAAGGATATCCCCATAGAGATAGTTTCTAATGGCAAAATATACACTACTAGGTTATAGATGCAACATTATATAAACTGGGATATTTGGGGATATGAGTATATTCACTTCTGTTGCTTATTGTTGAACTTATAGAAGGCCTCATAACATAAGAAGTGGAAGTAAATCAAGACAAAGAAGACACACATCTGGAAGCAGAGTTCAATGAAGTGAAAATGATATAGGGCAGTGGTTTCCAACCTTTGGGCCTCCAGGTGCTTTGGATATTTCAGCTCCTACAATTCCTAACAGCTGGTAAGATGGTTGGGATTTCTGGGAGTTGAAGTCCAAAACACTTGGAGGCCTAAAGGTTGGGAACTGCTGATATAGGAGAACCACCATCGAAAACCGTATGTTGTAAAGCATTGAAGTGTGAATGAAATGAGGGCAAGCTAGAGAATGAAGGCTCTGAGAAGGGGACGTTTACGAAAATCAGTTCCATTGGATCACAGCCCTTTCTACAAAAGGAAGGAATTGTTATCTTTACAGAGGGGTTAATCTGGATTCATATATTTTCACACCATTATTTTGCATCCACAAGGTAACTTGTTCAGGTAGGTCTTTTAAAAAAATAAATTCATTGAACCATAGAAATCAAACCAAGAAGCCTAGCCCAGCTGAATTTTATGATAGTTAGAATACTGTGTGAGCATTTCTCTGATTCATTAATGAACGCCAGTATAAACATTCAGTCAATTTCCATATGCATGTTGTAATTGTATATAGGATAGAAAATAGAAATGTGGGGGAGGGGACTGTTTAATGATCCAAAACAATTATTCTTGAACTTTATGAATCAACACTGATTTTCTAGAAATTATATTATGGTTTCATAGCACTAACTACTTATATTTATTCATTCAGTTAGGTGATCAAATATTTATGATTTTTAGAAAAAACTTGTTAATCTGAACACAGGAAGCTTGTATTAAAGTAAACACAATTTTTTCATTCATTTTCATGATTTACCTTCATTTTTTAATTTTAGTCAAATTGCTTTGGAAATGTTAAATAGTGTAAAATTGCTACCATTTAATACCAATTCCTTTATTAGCTCAGAGGATGTTTACACTTTTAATAACCATCCATATATAGAGTCTCACTTATCCAACGTTCTGGATTATCCAACGCATTTTTGTAGTCAATGTTTTCAATGCATTGTAATATTTTGGTGCTGAATTCGTAAATACAGTAATTACTACATAGCATTAATGTGTAATGAACTACTTTTTATGTCAAATTTGTTGTATAACATGATGTTTTGGTGCTTAATTTGTAAAATCATAACCTATTTTGATGTTTAATAGGCTTTTTCTTAATCTCTCCTTATTATCCAAGATATTCACTTATCCAACGTTCTGCTGGCCCGTTTATGTTGGATAAGTGAGACTCTACTGTATATATATATATGATTTTGAATTATTGTAATACGTTGGGGTGGGATGGTGGGACTATATTGGCTAGAACTTTTCAAAACTAATTTTTTCCATTGTTCCTTATAGCACCAGAAACTAAACTGTTGCCACCACTTATAACAATGTTTAGTATAAGAGTGAGCATGAAAGGGTAGGGGGACATATTCTACACCCCCCCCCCCCCCCCCCGGGAAGGACTGCTCCTCCCACCATGAAAGTTCGTGTTGATTTAGGCCAATCGGAGAATGTTCATGTTTTG
The DNA here is from genome assembly GCF_035594765.1 of Anolis carolinensis. NCBI lineage: Eukaryota > Metazoa > Chordata > Lepidosauria > Squamata > Anolidae > Anolis > Anolis carolinensis. Next base: position 69,902,306 of record NC_085841.1, read on the forward strand.
GGCCAGTTTGGACCTAGGAAAGTTTTTTAACAACATAAAGCAAATAGAAGTCTCATTGGCTTAAACTGACCCACAAGCAAATGACAATATACCCCATGCTCCTAAAGAGGGGGATATAAGTTGTAGTGGGGGCAGGGTAATGTTTAAAGCAACTGAAACCTAAAAGGCAAGACTTGGTTAATTTGAAGCCATTCTGGAACAGAAATGTGGCCTACACCATCCCAAACTCCTTACCATCAGTGTTGCCTTTGCTGCTCCTGATTTTCATGGGTACCTCTTATGATATCAGTAGGAGGTGCCTGCGACAGCCAGGAGCTTACATAGAGCTCCGTAGACATCAGGGAGAGGTGATGGTGGTGATGTGGGCACAAGGAGAGAAAAGGGGATGGGTCATAGCCCCATGTGGGCAGCAGATAGTTTGCATCAGACCCAATCCTGTTGTCTGCATAGTTTAGACAAACCACAAAGGGATTCCACCCATTTTTATTAACTCGGTGCCAAACTGGATTAACTGGATTGACCCGGTTTGTCCTATGATACCTGCCAGAAGTGCAGAAACATCGTAGAGACAGCAAAGATCGAACTCATATTGAGTATGGGTTCTTCTGCCCTTGGAGATAAGCCCAAGGATTCCTCTATAATTTCTCAAGTTTGTAAATCCCAGTAACCAAATGCATGTGAAGTTTTATAGCTGTAGCTTCTCAGGCATCAGTAGAGATGAAGCTTACCAACACTTTATTACAATAGTGTTCTGGCTTCTTTATAATACAGTCCCATAGTCTATTAACTCCAAACTTCAATGCAGGAAATCCAAACCTAGAATGCTCCATACATAGCTGTCTATCTACTAAACTCTGCCTGAAATTATCACAGAAAATATACTACTACCATTCTAGGTAATTGATTCTATTATTTAACAGTTCTTATCATTTTCTCAAAAGTAAAATCCACAAAGTTCTGCTGATTCTCAGGGCAAAGTACTGTACTTTGTAAAGGACTTGGAAACAAGTTTCACTGTGTGAAGGACATACAGTGCATTCAGGATTCACTACAAGTTTGTAAAATGTCAGAATACTCTGACCATTTCACTTTCTATTTGTTTTTTCTATACCCTCACATTCTTGTAGGTGGCATTGTGCTGGGATCATTTTAGTTGAAATGTGAGAGCAAAATGAACTACTTGCATTTTGTAATGGACCTGTTGGGCTGTTACAAAAAAAAAGAAAAGAATTAAATATCTTGGGGGCAACTGTTTCTGGCAGAATGGAGTTACTGTGTCCCAGCAATGTTTGGGTAATGCAAGTAGGATTTATTGTCCTGTTTTGCTATCCCCTTGTCATCTGCTAATAGGAAACATTGGACAAAGATTAATATTCTGCTGGGAGCATTATATATTATGCAAATATGGTCCTTTTTATTTTGCTAAAGTATTAAATCATTGAACCACAATTCTTCCAGGTTTGCTGGGCATCTAAAAGAACATGTATTGTGGTCCTGAAAGCAATATTGAATTACATAGAAGACAGAAGTGAATAAGTTGAAACTATATAGAAGCATTGCTGATTAGAAGTGTGTGAAAGAAACCATTGAGGATCCAAATGATTTTGTGGATGCCTTTTATTTCCAGCAACGATGGACAACCTTTTTGGTTCAAGGTCCACAGCTAATGCTCCAGGATTTTGTGGGAGTTGTACACCCAGAGACAAATGTGTCCAAAATGAAAGAAGGAAGAGCTATAATTTTGCTTAGGTTCTTTCCTAAACTATTGTTTCATTCAAGTCCTTTTCCTTAATCATTATCATCAGATTTTGGAATTATACTTTTATTGTTAGTCATTGGAGGTTGAGTATCCCTCATCTGAAATTCTTAGTTTTATTTTGGAATAATTGTATTTACATATACATACATAATGAGATATGTTGGTGATGAGACTCAAGTTCAAATATGAAAATCATTTATGTTTCATATTCATCCTTTACACATAGCCTGAATTTCCTACAATATTTTCAAAATAATTTTGTGCATGAAATGCATGTTACCTATATTGATCCATCAGCAAACAAAGGTTGGTTTATCTCAGCCACTGATGTGGATGATTTTGGATATTGGGAGCATTTTGAATTTTAGAATTCCATATAAGAGACGCTTTGAGACCCCTTTGGGGGAGATCAAGCGGGGTATAAATAAATATAATAATAATAATAATGTTCAACCTGTACTCAGTTTTCTCTCTTAATCATTACTATTGATTTTTGCTCCGGTTTCTTAGTTACTCATCACAGTACTTACTGTTTTTTTTATTATTATTTATTCCTTTTTTTAAAAAAAATATCACTTGAGAGAGTTTGAAAAATGTCACCAACATGCAGCATTTTAGGTAGTTATAGGTCTCCCAAAGTAACAAGTAATCATTGAACGTCATGGAACGTGTGGTGGCCGCGCAACTCCAGGCATTCTTGGTTGACACTGATTTTCTAGATCCGGCACAGTCTGGTTTCAGGCCGGGGCATGGTACCGAGACAACCTTGGTCGCCTTAGTCGATGATCTACGCCACGAGCTGGACAGGGGGAGTGTGTCCCTGCTGGTTCTGCTGGACCTCTCAGCGGCCTTCGATACCGTCGATCACGGTATCCTTCTGGGGCGCCTTGCTGGGATGGGGCTCGGAGGTACTGTTCTGCAGTGGCTCCGGTCCTTCCTGGAGGGTCGATTCCAGATGGTGTCATTGGGGGACACCTGCTCGGCCCCACAACCATTGACTTGTGGGGTCCCGCAGGGTTCAATACTGTCCCCCATGTTGTTCAACATATACATGAAGCCGTTGGGAGAGATCATCCGGAGTTTCGGGGTGAGGTGTCATCTGTACGCAGATGATGTCTAGCTCTGTCACTCCTTTCCACCTGTCACTAAGGAGGCTGTTCAGGTCCTGAATCGGTGTCTGGCCGCTGTGTCGGACTGGATGAGGGCTAACAAATTGAAATTGAGTCCAAACAAGACAGAGGTCCTCCTGGTCAGTCGTAAGGCTGAACAGGGTATAGGGTTACCGCCTGTGTTGGACGGGGTCGCACTCCCCCTGAAGACACAGGTTTGCAGTCTGGGGGTTCTCCTGGACTCATCGCTGAGCCTGGAACCCCAGGTCTCAGCGGTGGCCAGGAGAGCCTTCGCACAACTGAGACTTGTGCGCCAGCTGCGCCCGTACCTTGGGAAGTCTCACTTGGCCACGGTGGTCCACGCTCTGATCACATCTCGGCTGGATTACTGCAACGCGCTCTACGTGGGGCTGCCTTTGAAGACGGCCCGGAAGCTCCAATTAGTACAATGGGCGGCAGCCAGATTGTTAACTGGGGCGGCTTACAGGGAGCATACTACTCCCTTGTTAAGCCAGCTCCACTGGTTGCCGATATGCTACCGAGCCCAATTCAAAGTGCTGGTCTTGGCCTACAAAGCCCTAAACGGTTCTGGTCCAATTTACCTGTCCGAACGTATCTTCCCCTATGAGCCCACAAGAACCTTAAGATCTTCTGGAGAGGCCCTGCTCTCGGTCCCACCCGCCTCACAGGCACGGCGGGTGGGGACGAGAGACAGGGCCTTCTCGGTGGTGGCTCCCCGGCTGTGGAACTCCCTCCCCAGTGACATTCGGCAGGCCCCATCCCTTTTGGGGTTTAGAAAAAAACTGAAGACCTGGCTATGTACGCAGGCATTTGAAGAATAAGCATGTGTTGGCTTCGACTCGGTCTGAATTACGGCTCTTGTATAACGTCTGGTGGATGAATGGCATAAGCACTTTGCATTGTTTTAAACTTTGTATATTGTATTTTATGACTATTTTATGACTATTTTATGATTGTTTTAACTGTTTTAATCATTTTAGTTTATTTTATATCAGTGTAACGGCATCAATTGCCACTTGTAAGCCGCCCTGAGTCCCCTCGGGTGAGAAGGGCGGGGTATAAATAATTGAAATAAATAAATAAATAAATAAATTTGATGCACATGAAAAAATAGTAATTTTGTTCACTCTTGTATTAATTTATAAATGGAATACATTATGCCCTCAGCATTCCCACATGTCACATTGCATTATTGTTACTTGAAATATATTATTTATGTGTTCTGTTCATTGGTATTCCTATGTTGTGAGTAGTGTTAGAATTTATATTAGCATTGATATTGATATTTAATATCATTTTCAGTTATTATTTTTGTTACCAATTTTTAAAATAATCCCCATTTACCATTAACCCGAAGTGTTGATGGAATGGATGAGATTATGTTTTTGCTATCTTCATCTAGAACCCCTCCCTTCCCCGGTGATGATTATGTAACATAAAGTATTCCATCCCAATAAGGCCCATTCTTAATCTTTACTGTATAGGCATTTCAGGATGAATCAATATTGTTAATTTATTTCCTGGTTGACTACAAGTGAATAAATATAGATCTTTGACATCTCAAATGTATGAAATCTTAGAGACTCAACTCTTCCTTTTTGGAACCAGCACTTTTAACATTCACAATGAATCCAATCAAGACCTTGCAAATTTTTCATATTTCTATATTGATTTTTCTAAAATAAGGACCTGTTTTATAAAAGCATAAAGTGGTACTTTAAAAATAGCCTGGATTATTCATTAACTACTTTGGGGGCAATATATAAAGGATGCTGACATTTATAGTGTTTTCTTCTTCTTCTTGAAATAGCAACTCTATTTGGTAGTACATATTGTTTATTGTATACTGCTTTAAGCAAACAGGTCATGTCACATAATGTAACATGGCAAAAGTGTCCTTAGGCTATTTTGCAGATTGTTGGGCTCCGCATTTAAATCACTTCTTGAGTCTATTCCTTAAAGAAATCCTATTATTTGGTTATAAGAAGGATAACAGGCAAAGATGTGGCATGTAAACTTAAAAAAAATATATTGCCACAGGGCAGACAGTAGCAGGTCGAACTTTGAAAAGCTCACAAGGGACAGCTATGTTTGAAATGTGAAAAATCCTCAAGCTTTCCTCTAGAAGCCCTTCTTTAATGGTTCACAACAAAGTCAAGGGGGAAAATCTCTCTAACAACAGATTTCTTTGGCGCCAACAATAAGAAATAGATTATGAGAAAGCTTACCCAGTATCCTAATTTTCATTATTATCCAAAATCCTGAGCAACTTTACATAAATCAGGGGTGTTCTTCTGGATTTATTTAGATTTTTAGATCCATTCTAAAAATTCATTACATTTTATTCCTCAGGTATTTCCATAACATAAATTCCCTAACATTAAGATATTACTTTCCCAGTAAACTAGGGAAAAACATTGAATTCTGTCCTTTTGAAGAATACTGTAAGAATCCGATACTTCTAAAAACAAAGATAGCCATGTTCCACATAAAGGGGGGGGGGGGTAATCAGTATTAGGTTAATGGCATCTGAAAACTAAGTCCTGTGAGAAAACGTATTATGTTTAGCCTGGGGAAGAGAAAGTTGATATGGTAGCCATCTTCAAATATTTGAAGAGCTTTCATAGAATCATAGAATAGACCGCATGGGCCATCCAGTCCAACCCCCTGCCAAGAAGCAGGAAATCGCATTCAAAGCATGTACAAGATGGAGGGAAATTCTTTATGCTGCTTCAGAGGATAGGCCTATAATGGCAATATTCAAAAGGAAATTTTGACTAAATATTAGAAATGACTTCCTGGTGGTAAGGATCATTTGATGCTCTCAGATGATGATGGTTTCTCTTTTGTCTGAAGTTCTTAGAGATTACATTGTCTTCCATCAGGGATTCTTTGGCTATGGATTTCCTGCATTGACATTGTTAATGTCAGAGGTACCTTAGTGTACTTTCCAACTCTATAATGCCATATTTATATGGCTAAAATTGATGTTTCATCTCTATTTCAAGGAAGAACGTCTTTCTTATCTCAGTAATGTGGTCTCAAAGGCAGAGATAGACAAAATATGACCATGAGGACAATGGTAATCCTTCTAGATTGCTTTGGGAGCTCCCACACACACAATTCCTCTGGAATGCTGAATTCTTCATGCAGACATTGCCATTTCATGCACAGAAAATAACATATTTGCGTTAATGGTGAAAAAAGGCTTTGTTTCTGTTTAGAAAATTATGTTTTCCATAGAAGAAACTTATTTGTGGGCTAAAAATGCTGTTTTCTAAGCAACATACCACACACACAGTTCTTTTTAATAGAATGAGTCCCAAACAGCTAAGTCTTATTCCACCCCTAATTAACTTGCAAATTTTCTCGTTTTGTTTATGTCAATAAAGTCTTCCTAAAATATTGCATTTTAATTCAGTGTTTAATGCCACTGGGGATTTACTTCATCTCTTCTTTTTGACACAGCCGTCTATGATGCCACTACAGAATATGTAGTTTCCTAGTCATTGATAACAAGGCTTCACAGAGGTGTTGGTGTGTTTTGCTAGAGGAAGGGGAGTTGCATGTGAAAGCATGTCATTGGATCTTGGCACATATTCCTTTGTGCTGGAATTTAAGGAGAGGGTTGTACATTTATTTATCATGTCATGAGCGAAATCAGAATACAGATATACACAAACAAAGTTAAAACTTTGCATTATACTAAATGTCCTTTGACTAGAAACTGGCACTTTGAGTACCTCTGCTGTCATTGTAAGAAGGTCCTCCATTGTGCATGTGGCAGGGCTCAGGTTGCATTGTAGTAAGTAGTCTGTGGTTTGCTTTTCTCCACACTCGCATGTCGTGGGCTGTACTTTGTAGACCCATTTTTAAAAGGTTAGCTCTGCATCTCGTGGTGCAAGAGTGCAGTCTGTTTAGCATCTTCAAAGTCGCCCAGTCTTCTGTGTGCTCAAAGGGGAGTTTCCCATCTAGTATCAGCCACCGATTGAGTTTTCGGGTTTAACCTGTTCCTGTGAGTATCTCTATGGATCTTGCGAAGCTAGGGGCTGTAAATAAGAATAAATAATTATTTTATATTAAAAAGGCATTTTAGACCTTTCTGCACCAGCCTTGTCATCAATCTAGCTTTTCTCACGGCAAGGGAGCAGATTTTCATGAGAAATTTGGGGCAGAACACAGAGTAGCAATAAACCCCAAAGCCATTAGGGGAAAATAAATTATGATTTGTTTAGTCAAAAGAAGTACGTCTTCACCTCTTGTTTCTATTGAATAATCACTAGTTTTGGATTCTACATTGTACTTTTTATTGTGTGCTGTCTGTGGGCACATCTACATAGTAGTATTCTTGCAGTTTGACACCACTTTACGATGGCTCTATGCTATGGAATCCTAGGTGCTGTAATTTAACAAGGGCTTTTTTCCTTTTCTAGTGCTTCCTCAAATTGCATTAATTCTACAGTGTAGATGCACCCTTAATGTACCATTCTATGTCTATGTGTACAGTTTTGTATTGCACTCACACTGCAACCTTGTGCTTATTGCTTCTTCATTTTGCTGATGATCACCAGCAATGTGTCTTCTTCACTGAAGGGCGTCTGGGAACCTGACAAGGCTCTCAATTTTTCCATTTGAAGGGGAAATACTTCATGGTCAGTAGCAGCTGATGTCTCCCATATAGCTGGGCAGTTAATCTGACACAGGAGTTAGTATGGATTATATATGACCTGCCCAGATGCTAAATTGTATTTCCAAAACACATTCCACATTTGAAATTATACTTTTAAAACACGGACTGAAACTCAAAGTTGATTCAGTGTCTCTAACATGGTGCATTAGCTACCAGCATCTATGGAGGGTTTCTGTAAGACAGATACAGACCTATTGAGGTCTCCCTTAGGTGGATTCCATCCCATATTGCTTCATAGCTTACAAAATGAGGAAGGAAGGAAGGAAGGAAGGAAGGAACGAAGGAAGGGAGGGAGGGAGGCAGGAAGGGGTTTATTTATTAGTCACCCTCTGCTGTGCAGAACAATTTGATGTTCCAGTTTTTAAAGTAACTATTATGTTATTTTTAAATCTCATTCTTTTAGTGGATCGTGTGTATTGTATGCTATGTTGTTGTCATATTCTCGTTGTAAGCCACCCCGAGTTCCCGCGGGGAGATGGTGGCGGGGTATAAATAAAATTATTATTATTATTATTATTCCTTTGGACACAAATGAATGGCTTTGAGTTTATAAATAAGGTATTCAGAATTAAGGGTGTAAACCTTTGCTTATGTCATTCCTGCATGTAATATTGAAGAATTTTAGACATCTTTTTTTCACCATGTAAGCAAAGTTTTGGAATATGACAAGCATATGCCAAAATTCTTCTTGCCCAGTGAACAGAAAAGATCTGAATGTTTCGCATATTTTGTTCATTTTGACATTTTTCCCAGAAGGTATTTGGACATAACCATTACATTTGGCACATTATGCAAAATGCATTGATTTCTACATAAAAAGTTGTGGTTTTATCGCACAAACATCTTTCATTTTTTAAAAGGCCCACAATGTGACAGATCTCACAAAAGTTAACCATTTTGGAACCAGATTTGATCAAGACACTTTTTTTCTCATCAAGAATGAGAAAATGTAAGAATAGTCTTTATATCCATGTTCCAAATATGCATTCTGGTAATAAGTAGTAGGTTGCAATATCCATATATAAGTAGTTTTGGAGAGATGAGAAGAGGGCAGAGGGGAGCTTTCAATGTTTCCCCATTTAGTTTCAATGCCTTTCTGTGTCTACCGTCAGTGACATCTATAATCTTGAAAACAGTATGCAAGGTTCACTACACAAAAGGCACAAGAGTGGCTTCTCAAACAGGCAAGGGAAAATCTCTCTTTCAAGATCCCAACCACTGCCACCATTAACTGTGGGACACCCTGCCCAAAGCCCCTTTACATTTAGGCTAAGGGAATCTTTTTCTTAATATCCCACACCTTTGCCACGCCTTTTTAATATGGAATCTCTCAAATCCCACTATGACAGGGGGCAATCCTTCTTTCAGGATCCCAGCCACTGCCAGCTATAAAACTTGAGTCTGTGCGTGTGTATGTAGGAGAGGATATGACACTGAGGGAAAATATGTAAGACAAATCTCCCGCTGATAAGTAGAGCAATTCACACTCAGGAACACTGTCTTTATTAAAAACAAAGAAATATTTATTTATGGTTTCTTTAGTCCAAAAAGCGTAAATTGTTGCATAGTTTTACTTCTTCAGTTTCATTTGTACAAAATATAGACAATATCTTTCATTCTTTAACATCTACAACTTGACTGAAACTCTGTCTCAACAGTATTCCTTTTCCTCAGCTCTATCTCACTGGAAACCTAAACCTAATTTACTTCAGACATCTTCTTTCTAACACACAGGCTAGAAACTAAACTGAACACACAGAAGTCTTCCTTCTAGCTCCCTTTGCTAGAACCTGAACATATAGACGTCTTCTTCCTAGCTCACCGGCTAGAGAACTTGCATAACTGACTCCTCAGACTCACACAAGTCTTTCCACTAGTTTCCCTCACTAGAAACATGAACATAACTGAACTCTTTTTAAAACATTCCCTCCTTTTCTCATCCAGCTAGCTCCGCCCCTTTCATGCTAGCTTCGAAATGGTTACATTTCTACAGAAGCAGCTACGTTACCATGGTGACACATAGCCAATCATCAGTAGCTAACTCCTGCCCACCTTTATCTCTGAATCAATATTTAATAACAGACAAAATCACCAATAAAATAAGGCTTTCCATTACACAGTACTACATGCTCATGTATGTTATGCAAATATGTCATATGAATGGCAGTAGTTTATACCTTATTTGCCAAACACTGGTGTGTGTTCTGTCCAGTTGCTGAAATTCTGAGAATAACAGTAATTTTTGTCACCACATGTTAGCCGGAGTTATGTACTGTAGTTATTTAACAGAACTGAGAGAAAGACCACACAGCTTTAGAAAAGACTTAAAACTACAGGCAGCATATAATATTCTCTCCATCATTATTTTCAAGACAATTGTCTCCTCCCTGGGAGGCCAGCATGTATGAATTGGTATTACTGCGGGTTTAAAAAAACAAACAAAAACCTTTCCTTTCCTTTTATAACCCCCCAAAAGCTGCTTTAGCACACAATCTAGCAAGTATCTTTGATGGTATGTATTTGTGTGGGGAGTATATGGTTGTGGAGTGTGCATTTAGATTTCTCAAGGACAAAAATAATCTGAAATTAGTGATAATTCTGCATTTTGTAAATAAGATCTGCTCTATTCCCTACTGGATGTATAATTTAGGATGTTCTAGCAGGCATATTTCTGTTTTTGTTCTTGTTTGATACTAAGCATTTGTGTGGGCTAAGAGATAATAAGATTGCCGAGTGTGCATTTAGATTTGTCAGGCACAAAATACTCTGAAATTAGTGCTCTTTCTGCATATTGGGAATACAATCTGCTCCTTTATTCTACAGAGGAGGTATCATTTAGGATGGAACATCATCCTATATAATTAGCTACGTAATTGAGCTAACAAAATTTGGGAATTCATATCTGGAACTGCCTTTCGGGATAAGAAATGGTGATGTGTGTGTTATGCATCCTATTTTTTTAAAAAAGAATTACAAATAGAAAATCATACATACTAAGATGATACAGTACCATTGTGCCTGTTGTCCATGCTTTAGAAAAATACAGTTTCTTGTGCAGTTCTCAGGTGTATCAGATTTAAATATACATATATATATATATATAATCGGACTTTTAAATGTCCGTCTCTCTTGTCTGTCTGTCTCTTGTTCTTGGCCAGTGTTTGTTAGGTTCAACTCTAGCCATGGTTTCCCAGTGGAGATTGATTCAGACACCAGCATCTTCCAGCTCAAGGAGGCAGTTGCTAAGCGACAAGGAGTTCCAGCTGACCAGTTGCGAGTGATTTTTGCAGGGAAGGAGCTCAGGAATGACTTGACAGTGCAGGTAAGTCTCCCTTGGTAGTTTTGTTTCTGGGATGCTGCCCGCTTAACTGCCTCTGCCTTGAACGCTGCCAATCTGACATTCACGCCTGAGATCTAATAGAATAAATAGTGCCTGGGGATTCCTTGAACTTTACTCCACACTGCTTCATTAATTCTGACCTTCTTAATTATGCATTAAAACAGCAAGCTGAAAGGATAGGGAGGAAGAAAGACTACGCTAAAGGGGAGGGAAGCGGGACCGAGCAGGAGAGAGCAAGAGCGCAGTGCTTAGTGAATAAATGTTTACGGACTACAGGAGCAAGCTATGCACATTTTCTGTATCTGTTCAATTTCTACATTACTTATTCCATTTGAATCTTAATGAAGAAGGATGTGAATAAATTGTTCTAAATCAGGCTGCTCAGTCATCACGTTGTGCTGAATTTGTAACCCAATTCTGACCCCTGGAGGATAGTTGTAAGGCTGCTCTAGCTGCTGGGTGAAAGCATTTGCGTAAAGTGCATGTGCCAATGAAATGCGGTTTTTGAAGGCCCAGCCCTAGAAGCCACAGAGGTCCCCCCCAGGCAATGGCACTACAATAAACCTGGCATTTTGAGAAACAAGCCTATTGAGGATGGGGAACAGGAGAGCTGCAGAGTTCATTGTAGCTGAATTTCATGTGGCTACGATTATTTAGCAGTTGTGTCATCATAAAAATGGAGAAGGTGGTAGGTTTTGACATTGCTCTTTCCACCAATCCAATCTGCAAGGTGGGGATAATGTTAGTGGCCTGACTTTTGGGGCAGTGAAATCCATATCATAGCTGGGGGAAGCTCCAACTGCTGTCAGACTGTATGCCTCACTAGCCCTCTAGGTAGGATTAGCAAATCACAAGGAGTGCTAGGAGATGCGATACAAGAATATCTGAGAGACCACAGGTTTCCCATTTCACTGTATGAATTCTGTGTATTACGACCCTGCAGAGGAAAACAGACTGCTAAGACATATGTAGAATCGATAGAATTTTTTAAAAGACCGATTAGAGTTACTGTCTGTGTTGGCACCTCCATTATTACAGCATGTGTGATGCTTTGTTCAGTTGGAAGCGTCCTTTGATCTGAGCAAAAGAAGACATGTAAATATTTGGAAATTTCCATACACCTGGGAATTTACAGGCAAGGTGGGGTGCATTCTTGCATAATTGTCAGCATTGCTGTGTTATTGTTATTCCACTGTCAGAACTAGAGATGGAAATAATATCCATCGTTAGCAACCCTACTAGGGAAGAATAATAGACGAGTAAGAATTTTGTGAATTTTTCTCCTGGTTTCCAGTATAAGCATTGCACAAGAATTATTTTTTAGAAAAAGGCACACATTTTCATGGGGGAAATACTGTTTTCTGAAGATTAAATGGATTTCTTATGTAGGAAACACTGTCTTTGACACAGAAAACTTTTTTTTTTGGCACAAAATCAAATACATGTTTTTCTCCACAGTATAATTTGAGCATGAGACATTAGAATATGGGGAGGAGATTGCAATGGGATATTTATTTCTTCCTGCAGCAGGGAGAAAATATCTTTTACTATTCACATCAGGGTGAAATAGTGGAAGATTGACATCCCTTATCAGATTATGTTGTGGTTTACAAAGTTCTATAAGGAAAACGATGTTTGCCCTTCTCCTAAATGTAAATTATGAATGTGGTAGTGGTGAACATAATAAAATGAGGAAGCCTATAGACAGAGGAGTTAAAGAGATGAGGATAGCAAGAGGTAATGTTGAGCAAATGTGTTTCAGTGTGTGTGTTATGGATGTGTTTAGGTCTAAAGCTTGGAGGGCATGAAGAGCTTAAGAAGACAGGAGTTTTGAGGCTGAATTCGGAAGGGAGACTGAGGGTGCAGAATTAATGCAGTTTGACATTCCTTTAACTGGCTCAATGCTATGGAATCCTGACAATTGTTGTTTTACAAAGTTTTTAGCCTTTTCTGTCAGGGTGCTAGTGCTTCACTAAACTACAACTCCTATAGCACTGAGCCATGGCAATTAAAATGGGGTCAAATTGCATTAATTCTATGGTGTAGATGCACTTTGAGAAAGAGATTCCACCAGATATACTCACAACTACAGAATGACAACATGAAAGAACCACGCAATTCTGCTATCACCCAGGTAACTTTTTTCCCTTTCCACATGCAAACTCTTTCTGTTTTGTAATCAGCACAAGTTAATTGGCACTTCTGTTTACAGCTTGGAGAGGGGGGTGACTGACATCCCTATGCATTGAATAGATGCTGTGACCAGTTGCAGAGAGAAGTGCTTCTTTATTGACATACTATCACTTCCTCCTAGCCCGATATGATGTTTATCACTTTGTAAAATGCTTTAGGGAATTTGGCCACACTGAAGAAACTATAGAAATGCAAATTGCTCTTGTGGTTTTCCAGTGTGTCTCTCGCTGCTGAGGAACACATTCCTCCCCTAGCTTTTATATGACTTACTTAAAATACAAGTAAACAAACAAACATAAAAACCCCACAATGATATGGAGGGCCTTCTGTGCTGCCATGTCTCTTATAAAAGTATATTGTCTATAATGCACAACAGTTTTGAAAGAAATTATATGGCAAGGTTTTTTTGGTGCCAAATGCTAGGCTTGCGGGGGTGGCATTATTCTTTCAGAACTTTCCTACACCTGTTTCTTTTGCTGCCTCTTTTGGCATCAAAGTGTTGCAATTGTTGTGTAATTACACTGAGCTGTTTCTGGGCAAAATGTAAACTGTTAGGCGAATGTACTCAAAATAGAGAAATACCAGCTTCTTTTGGCATGAAACAGCAAGCTAGAGTGGAAGGCTTATCCGTTTTTCATAGCTATGACTAAGGTGGCTCAGTGAGCATGCTTCCTCATGTTATTTGTGATTTTCTCTTGAATTTACGAGCTTTTTACTTGATCGACAACATGCTGCACATACCCAGTAATAATTCTTTGCAGTAAAAACTAGTTCCGCCTGCCTACACACCTGTTGAAGGAATAAAATTCCCTGCTATTTCAGGGCTGTCCTTGCTGACTTCAGCAGTGAAACTTTTGTGCTTGTTTTATAGTGGCTAAGGTCACAGATTGAAGGAGCGGGTGACTCCAGTCCTCGTAGAATCAAACTTTATTGTGCTGTCTTGGAAAGAAGAGGGGTAGAAAGTCACAAGGATTTTCTTTAGGTATGATTATAGTATTCTGTGCAAGATATTTGTAACTTGGGGAGGCTGTTGTTCTATCTATCTACCATATAGACTTTCCCCACAATCATAGGTAGACACACTGAAAAGGACTCATATAGGAAACATGCTTAGGGTTTGCAGCAAAACTTGACTCAACAAGGAAGACAGGGGCAGCAAGGAAGAAAGCAAAAAGTATTTTTTCTCAGATAGGCAGTGGAACATTACCATACTTTGGGACTGTATCTCCCTCAATTATTATCAGCACAAAGACCAGACAATATCAGGTCGATGGGCTCTTATAGGAGTCAATCCTAGACCTACATAGCCCAATACTGCTGCCACAAAACACTCTATTTATAGACTGGTTACGTATAAAATGTTTTCAAAGTAAGGTTTACTGTGTTCCAGTCATTACCTACTGCTCCACAGACAATATTCTGGGCTAAGTTAGAAAGAAGCATCTGTTCCTCCCCCCTTTTGTAGCCATTGGTTGGGCAGTATGCTTCCCATGCAGCATCTGTTCTCCTGAGATATATTGTTTTTCCTGTGTTTTATCCTATATTTAGAGGAAGGCATAAGTGTCTTATAATTTACTATTGTGCATGAGAATGCTGTGAACACTTATGCCATTGTGTGCCTGTTAGGAAATGGGCTGGCCTCCAGATATTCTTTGACACCATCTCCCAGTAGCCATATGCAGCATTTGGGGGCCCATACATTGGTTATATTGAATATTTGATTTTAACTATGTTTAAACTTCTTTATGTTTTATATGTTGTAAGCCTCCTTGGATCCATTTGCGGAGAAAGGTGGGGTAAAAATATCTTAAATAAATAAAATAAATAATAATGCAGCATTTGATGAATCACAAGTTACCTGACCTGAAGTACACTCATGCTTAACAATCACTGCTGGATCATCAGTGTCTTGCCCCTCTGGATGGTTGGCTGAGGTTTTCCTCAGAATGCCTAGAACTATGTTTTCCCCCCTTCAATTCTGAGGTAGTGCACTTTCCTCTCTAAATCTTTTTTGCTGCCCTGTTTCTCTTCCCAAAGTGTATCTTTTATGTATGGAACCCAACTGCCACTGTGACAGTTCTGCCATCTTGTTCACCTGAAGAATAATAACAAATATACAGATGTTTTTCAAACTAATTCTGGTGGGTTTGGGAATCCTGGGAGAGGTTGAAGATCTGGCCTTTCTGGAAAATAAAATTATTTTCTGAAGGCATGCATACCTCTGTATATAATATATTTTCTCCAACCACCCTGAGCCAGATTGATAAGCTTTGTTTGAAACTATTTGGGGTGCTTGAGGTGGAGCAGGACAGCAACAGCCATTTTAATAGTGGCTAACTGTATACACCAGTATGACACTCTCCTCAATGTTGCTGCTAAATTCCACTTCGTCTGGAAAAAACTGAGGAAGGAAGGAAGGAGGGCTGTTTTTCTTTCCTATGAGTGCCATTTATCCTGCACAGCTATGGGCACTTAAAACAGCAATTTCACCCATAATGTCACGTCACACACACATTGTCATTCATGTGTCTCTTAAATTTCAAGTGTGCCTCTAGGATTTACCTTTGATTTAAACGTAGCAATATTTCTAGTTTTGGACCCCAGACCTGCCCTTGACCATATATACTCATGAATAAATCAGTCTCATGAGACTGATTTATTCATGAGTATATATGGTAAATGTATGTATTGAAATCTCAACATGGATTAATGGCATCATATTTTGTTTTCATGTGATGCTTATGTTGATTTTTAATGCTCCCATAGAGAATGTGTTTCCCATAGGGAAAGGTTTTTGTCACTTAAAAAATAGGAAAGATTAGGAAACATCCAATTATTTCCGAGGAGCATATCAAAAGAATAAAAGATTTGGTAGATTCACCAGAATAATTATTTATCACTCACAAAATTTTTCTCTCTAATTAAATGCCCCTCAGGAAGAAATTCATGCAAAATTCATCATAGAGCTTTCTGTGAGCAGCAGCACAAAATTAGCTATTGCAGTCTGCTCAAATAAAACTGTTTGCATTCCTGCAGCTTCCTGGTGTAAACCGCTTATTAAAAATTAAGCATTATTCTAACAGTAATATTAAGCATGGTTAAGACAAAACAGAGTTTCTACTTAACCAGGATTTGAAGCTTGGCTCAAGAGCTGGTTTGGAATTATGTGTAGTGCAGTCTTTCCAATGTCATTGCATTGCAACTCCCAGTATTTCTTGCCATTAGCAATGCTGACTAAAAGCTGGACTCCAGCAATACAGGGAACCCTGAGTAACTGGGTAACTTTAACTTTATTTGTCATTAAGTGCTGATGATAGGAATTAACGAGAGTTGAAAAGGAAGGGCAAATTAAGACTTGGGGGGGGGGGGAGAGGTGTGTGATTTTACCAACTACTTTCAGTTCTGTTTCCTTGGCTAAGAAACTAATTAACTTTAGACCTTTTTTGTGGTTTTATTTGTGTCTATTTTTAAACATGAATGAGTCACCTAGACTTCAAGACCTGGGAGAGAGATGAATTAGAAATTAAGAGCAAAAAGGGAAGGAAAAAAAGGAAGGATTTTTTTTTTAAAAAATGGACCAGTGTAACACATAAAGAGGTCAAATATTTCAATTAATGTCCAGCATTATGTTTCTAAACACTCATTTTTAAATAGCTTCTTTTTAAAAAAGTTTATACAACTGCTGTGGGAGAAAGATTATGATTTTACATTATGATCAACATAATATAGTCATGGTTGAACAGAAACCACTGGCACTCATACACTTAGAATCATAGAATCATAGAGTTGGAAGAGACCTCATGGGCCATCCAGTCCAACCCCCTGCAAGAAGCAGGAAAATCTCATTCAAAGCACCCCCGACAGATGGCTATCCAGCCTATGTTTAAAAGCCTCCAAAGAAGGAGCCTCCACCACAGTCCAGGGCCGAGTTCTACTGCCGAACAGCTCTCACAGTGAGGAAGTTCTTCTTGATGTTCAGGTGGAATCTCCTTTCCTGTAGTTTGAAGCCATTGTTCCGCGACCTAGTCTCCAGGGCAGCAGAAAACAAGCTTGCTCCCTCCTCCCTATGACTTCCCCTCACATATTTGTACATGGCTATCATGTCTCTTCTCAGCCTTCTCTTCTGCAGGCTAAACATGCCTAGCTCTTTAAGCCACTCCTCATAGGGCTTGGTCTCCAGACCCGTAATCATTTTAGCCGCCTTCCTCTGGACGCTTTCCAGCTTGTCAACATCTCGAATTGCGGTGGCCGCTTACATTGTGGACAGCTGGGTTTGAAATCATAGAATCATAGAGTTGGAAGAGACCACATGGGCCATCTAGTCCATGCTGGAAAATCTTTCTATCCTTCCAAAGATAAAAAAATGTGTTTTGAGCACTGATGAAATTCAATGCTTCCTACAACACAAGTGCTACGTGTGCTAAAAGCAATCTGAATTAGTGTGTGGTTTGTTCATTTTGCCTTCCCTTCTTCCTCATTTTAAGAATGGCCTTAGTGTGTCCAGATTATGTCAGATTCCAAACTAGTAAAAAATAATGGGTACATTTCTAAGGTACAGATCATTCTACACAGCCATATTCTTGATCTGACAAAGACCCTTTACTGTATTGATCTTAAGAACATCAGGAGAGCTTGGGAAGAAATTCTAAGCTACAACCCAATTCTATGTATACATTTATAAAATATTGATTACATAGCCTTTTTTGATTGCTGATTTTTTTTGGAGGATAGATTTCATTTGTCCCAGATAGCATGTTCAGAACATCAAACCTAATGCACCATCAAATCTAATGCACACCTCAATTTTTAAAACCCTGAAACCAAAAAAAGTATTTGCTAGCAAATGTAATACACAGCAACAAAAGGTGCATTCTTTATAATATGCCTATTACAGTTGGTACCTGCTTGGAATTCCTTATTTTAAAACAATTGTGTTATAGCACCAAAGTTTTCAGCAATGGAAAATAAACTTTGGGGCGCATGTCTGCTGTAGAATGAATCAACTTTAATTGCCTTGGTTCAATGCTATGGGATCATGGGAGCTGTAGTTTTACAAGGCTTTGAACCTTCTCTGCCAAAGAGTGTAGATGTCTCATCAAACTACAAATCCCAGGATTACATAGCATTGAACTATGACAATTAAATTACAGATGACATCCCTCAAATAGAAACTCCAGGTGCTTCTGAAGCGGCTTCCCCTATTGCTTTGCTTCAGCACTAAGATTACCCTATTACATGAATCTAATGCACACCCTGATTTTGTCAAGGTAATTTAGCCCAAAAAGGTGAGTGTTAGATTTGAGTAAATACAGTATATCATTGATGGTTTGACTTGTACTAGATATATCATGAAGTGGTTAGCCATAGAGCAGTGGTTCCCAACCCTTGGGCCTCCAGGTATTTTGGACTTCAGCTCCCACATTTCCTTACTGCTGGTAAACTGGCTGGGATTTTTGGGAGTTAAAGTCCTAAACCCCTGGAGGCCCAGGATTATCAGTTTTGATAATCAGGATTATATGGCAGTGTAGAAGGGGCCTCTGGATTGTGACTTCCTTAAATGGGTCTAGCCATCCATAATGCTGTCTCCTTTTTTCTATTGCTTTCTTCCTTACCAAGCATTATTATCTTTCTAGGGAGTTATATCTTCTCGTATGTTCAAAGTATGACAGTCTCTTGGCTTTTAGAGAAAATTTGATCCTGATTTGGTTTAGAATCCATTTATTTTTCTTTTTAGTAAGCCACAACTCCATGCATCAAATGTATTGATCCTCTTCCTATCTGCTTTCTTCCCTGTCCAGCTGTCACAACCATACATAGAAATTTGAAATGCAGTTACATGGACAACCTTAACTTTAGTATTCAGTGATATAGCTTTCTACTTAAGAATCTTGTCAACTATAGTTCCTTCATAGCTACCCTTCCAAATCTTCTGATTTCCTGATGGCAGTCTCATCTATGTTCCTGTGTCCACCATGTGTAAAACTGTGGACAAATTTCCCTTTCTAGCTGAGAACATTCCATTGCTGGGGCACAGAGAAAAGCCATTATATCCCGTGGGTTTATAGGTCTGCGGTGGTAAGTGAATTTAAACACTGCTCAGATATTTATATTGTTGTTCTTTCAAGTTGTTTTGGACTTAATAGAAACCCTAAGGCAAACTCATCACAAGTTTCTTGGCAAGTTCTGTTTAGGTGTTGAGTGCCATTCGGTATCTCTGAGGCTGAGGAAATGGGACTTGCCCAGGGTAACCCAGTAAGTTTTTATGTCAAGTGTGGCTTTGAGCCCTAGACTTTCGGAGTCCTAGTCTAACTATATCTGCTCTATTTAAATATGTATCTTTTATAATTTCCCTCTTAATTCTCAAAACACTTTGGCCCTTGTCAAGATTTTGTATTAAAGGCATAGATAATTGCTGTAGTGGTGCAATGCGTTAAACCCTTGTACCGGCTAAACTGCTGACATGGGTTGCTGACATGAAGGTTGCTGCTAAATGGATGAGCTCCTGTCTGTCAGCTTTAGTTTGTGGGGACATGAGAGAAGCCTCCCAGCAACACATCCAGGTTGTCTCCTGGGGAACGTCTTTGTAGAAGGCTAATTCTCTCACACAAGAAGCGACTTGCAGTATGTTCTCAAGTCACTTCTGGCATGATAAAAATTCATCAAATTGTTCTCTTGTGTTTGGGAAGGGGTGACGATAAAGAATATTGGCTAGAGACTTAATTAATTCGCCTTCTTCTTGGTTTTAATGAAAGAAGTGATATTAACACATTCTGACTGAATCCATGTGTGGTAACTCAATTGTAACATTATAGTGAGGAAATAAGAGGGTTTAAAGCAATAGGAGGCAGTATGAGGGTCTGCTGTGAGATGAAATTAACATAATTACGTAATTTAGAAAGTTATTTAGTTTTTATGCTTGATATTTGGGTTGTTAATCTACTCTGAATAAACCTCTGAAATATATTTTTCACATTAGACTTTGGTTGTTACAAAAAATGGGCAACTTTCCAATTTTTATCAATCCTGACAGTAGTTAACAACAACCATTTTGTTGTTAACTGTTGTCAAGTCAACTTTGACTTATGGCAACTCCATAAATGAGGGGCCTCCAAATTACATTGTCATCAACAGCCTCACTTTGGTCTTTCAGATCCAGGGCCATGCCTTCCTTGATTATGTCTATCCATCTGGAATGCAAAATACAATTGTCTCAGTTTAGTCATATTGGCTTCTAGGGAAAGTTCAGGCTTGATTTGCTCTAGGACCCATTTATTTATCTTTTTTGGCAGTCCTGCTTCTTATCATGCTGATAAAATATTATAAACCAGCAGCCAAAGAGCTACTTGCATGGAAGACAATGGAAACACCCAGTGGGATTTATAGCTCTTTTTCCTTTGAAATGAGGACTCCATCCCCAAGTTACACAAAATGTTTTTGAAATATCTCTCTCTCAAAAGAGGTTTGACAGGAGGTCTAATGAACTGCCCTTTGAGAAACACACAGCCCAAGCTCTCTTGAGCACAAGAAACTAAGTAGTCTTCTCTTTTAGATCCAGGTTTATGAATCCCCCAGTCAAATTATGGCTTTACTTCTGTGCAAAAGGCTGGAGGTGTCTAGGGGGAAATCCACAGCTCCTGAAGTTGAATTCCACATTGTACTTGGATGTGTTTCTACAAAAGTACTGATTGCAGTTATCTGACAGTGAGCAGTCTTGACTAAATGGTATTTTTTGTTTGTTTGACAGCTCAGCAAAACAGATCTAAAAAGTTTAATTGGAAGGTTTTCCTAAGAATAACAGCACACAAAAATTCAGCTCCTTTCTAAGTTACAAATTCATCTCTGTTGGAGGTGCTTTGAGTGTGTTTTTCCTGCATGTCAGAAGGGGGTTGGACTGCATGGCTTCTGGGGTCTTCCACTGAAATACTGTGAAGTTTATGTTGGTTAAAATTGTTCATGTACAAGGTCTTGTGGACAAATGGTTCAAGTATTTTATATTGTTTGTTTTAAATCTGTTTATGGTACTTTGTTAAATTATCTAATTATTTTAATTGCTTATGTTTTATCTTTTTGTATTGTATATTGGCATTGAATTTTGCCAGATTGTGAGCCATCCTGAGTCCCTTCAGGTGAGAAGGGTGGAATAGAAATGATGGAAACAAATAATAATAATAATAATAATAATAATAATAATAATAATAATAATAATTCATTTTAAATTTTGCACTTTCCTTCCTTCCTTCCTTCCTATTTTGCACTACAAAAAATATGTCCAGTGTGCATAGGAATTTGTTGTCAAAGGCTTTCATGGCTGGAATCACTGGGTTGCTGTGAGTTTTCCGGGCTGAATGGCCATATTCCAGAAGCATTCTTTCCTGACGTTTTGCCTGTATCTATGACAGGCATCCTCAGAGGTAATGAAGTCTGTAGGAAGCTAGTCAAGTGGGGTTTATATATATTTGTGGAATGTCCAGGGTGGGAGAAAGAACTCTTGTCTGTCTGAGGCAGGGGTGAATGCTTCAACTGACCACCTTGATTAGCACTGAATAGCCTTTCAGCTTCAGGGTCTGGCTGTTTACTGCCTGGGGTGTTTGAATGGACAACTTGCTTTTCTGGTAGCAGGACTTCCTTTTTTGAAGGACACCCTATCACCTTGTTCTGCTTTTGGCAGTTTGAAGATTCAAGGAAATGAAGTTGAAAGGAAAGGACTCCAGGTGGAGGGGAGACATTGATGGAAATTATCTTCCTCAATACATGAACAGAAGATTTTAGTATCAAAGCCACACAATGCTTTTACTAATTTTAATAAAGAGAGATGTGTTTAGCTAAGCACCACAATGCAAATGTTAGTTCCAACTATAGCTGACTATGAATCAGAGGAACTTGGACAGATACTGCCTTACCATGTACCTGATTTAGTTCAGTCCCTAGTAACACTTGGATCTATGTTAATTGTACCATCCATCTACAATCTCATCTTCATCCTGAATGTTAGTTTATTTGTAAAGACACTTTTCAGAAATAAAAAATGTTTTCACAGCCACCAATCTTTTTATTCTGATAAACAGCAATTGAGTGATTTTTATTAGGTTGGTGCTGTATTTTTCTAAACAAAATTTAAAGTTTTAATTTAATGGAGTTATAATGTTAAGGTGTATTTAATTGTTTAATTAACTCCATACAGGGCGATTCCACACAGACACTATAATGCAGTTCAAAGCCAGCTTGAGGCCGAAGTGTCCACAAAATGTACAGCCCCACTGCAGCATTCATCAAACTGGAAACAGCAGATTAAAAAACTCCCCAGAAAATTCAGAACAAGCACATCTCAGCAGACTGGTTTTAATAAACCCTGCATTTTCTGGCAGCCGTCTAGCCAAGGTTACTGGGTCTGGTTTCAGTCTGTTGTCAGAAGATACTATGTCCACCATTCCTGCCTCGAGATGGTTTCTAGGGTATTTGTGTAGGTGCTGAACATTGAAACCAGTTTATTTTAATCAACTTTCAAACTGGATTATAGTATATGTGTAGAACCACCCATCCTCGACCCTCCATATTTGCAGGTTTAACCTTTTAGATTTGATTATTCGTGGTTTTGCTTACTGTGGTCACTCAAGAACTTTCTAGGTTGGAAGTCCTAGAGATCAAGAAATCATTACATCTTTCAGCATAATTGGAGGACCTAGAGATTTCTAGAGGAGTGTTTAGGTTAAATTAAATAGTGGGGTTTTTTATTCACATTTTTCCCACATATGTGGCGTCCTGTATCTCTTATCTCATTAGATGTAGAGAATTAACTATAGTTTCTTTGATATACAGTTGATCATGGTGATATTTTGTACATTTTTACCATACATTCATAGCTTTTAGCATTTCTTGATGTAACTCAAAGGTGGACAGTGTGAGATTGTGGACCACATACAACCTCCCAAGCTAATTTTTTTATTTTCCAATGGATCAATACTTTGCCCCCAGTTCACGCTAGAGAGTGTGGATAGAAGATCTGCTATTATTGGAGATACCGTGCCCATAAGTTGTATTAGACTGCTTTACAGCTGTGCTTTGCCAGTGTTATGGGCGTGATAGGCTTTCTTGCTGCTGATAGTTATTCTGGAAATATCCATACTTCTATTCTCCTCTCTTAAAATATATAAACAGATTTTGTGAAATATGCATATGGATAGGTTTTCAAGAAATTATTGAGGTATTCTTGTCAGGTTTTTTAAAAAATCCAAAGGCAAGGATAAGAGTATCAAATCTTTCTGTTATAAACTACTGCTCTACCGATTACCCTGATCTTCAGAATATATAATTGGTTATGCATTTGACCCAATTATTCTTGAGCTCATGAACTCAACTGATATTTGTGAACGTGTTCCATAATTCAGTCCTGCGTTATTTAAATTATTCTTTTTATTGGTCTGTGATCTTGTGTTTCAAATAAATTATTGTCTAACTTCAACCATTAGCTATACTTTTCATCTCATTCCTCTCCTTGCTCTCCCCTTATTAATTACATTAATTTGGATACAAAATTACCCAGACTTCCTTTTTCCCCTTATATATGCCACTCAGAGTATTTCTTTTGCAATCTTCAGCATTATTTTAAATTCCATTTTCATTCTTCTCTATGTAAATTATTTCCAGACACAAGTTATCCAGAATGCACCACAGACGTAAATCTTTGAAACATGCTGGTCTTTCTAAAAACCTGAAATCTGAAAGTTGGGCATATAGGGCATCTTTGCAGTCATACTGATTAATACCAGATAACTGAATTGGTACTGACTAGTTAGCTTTCAACACATCATGAGATCAGATAACTTATTGGAAAAGGCAATAATGCTGCAAAAAGAAGAAGAAGAAGAAGAAGAAGAAGAAGAAGAAGAAGAAGAAGAAGAAAAAGAAAGAAAGAAAGAAAGAAAGAAAGAAAGAAAGAAAGAAAGAAAGAAAGAAAGATCTGGAGGCAGTAGAGAAAGATCAAATTACAGATAGATTGATTTAGTAAAGAAAGCCATAGTGTGTTGCACCCCTAGGCTGCTCAGGCACCTCAAAACCACACTGGAGCCCCAGAATATAAGCAAGCAAGCTGTTTATTGACGATTATATGCAAGCAGTAGCAAATCAAAGTTCAAAGTCAATCAAATGGGGTTTTAGTTCAAAAGAACAAAGTCCTTAAGAATCTTGAAGCAAGAGTCTATAAAAGTCACTCAAAGAGCAGAGTCCAAACAGGATATCAAAGTTAGTCCCAAGAAGGTATCAAGATTAGTCCAAGCAAGGTATCAAAGATTGTCCAAGGTACAGAATCAAACTGGAACACAGGAGATCAAATAGGAACACAGGAGATCAAACTGGAACACAAGGCAGGATCTTGGCCTGAGCAGAAATCCAAACTGCAACTTACTGGAACATCAACTGGATACACAAAGATCTCCAGAAGCAAGGATAAGACTGGAACAAAAATCAAGGTACAAGGCTGCTGGTATTAACATGACATTCACAGGAACATGGAGTGTGAAGCAGAGATCTCTCTCCCTAGATGAGCAAAGTTACCACCTCTGAATCTCTCAGAGAAAGCTGCCCTTCTTAAGGGAAACTCAAGATCTTTTCCTGTGAGAAGCCTGCTCATTATTTCGTTTCAATAACAATAGTTTGCTGCGCCTGAAATGCTCCCTTTCTCTCCTCTGCTCATTTATCACATTCTTTCTGTCAAGCTCATTAGTCTTATCACTTCCAGAATCCGAACTAGAATGTCCATCTGGCAAAAGAAGGTCCGACCTTGACTCCTTTGAGGAATGCGGTTCAAGTTGCCTGCTTGAAACCATTATGGTCTGTGGTCCCAGAATCCACTGTGACAAACTCTGGCTGTATAGGAACAGGAATCTCAGGCCCAAACCCAGAGTCCTCTGACAAGCCAGGGACAATCACATGCTGAACAGGCCCAACCTCAGGCTCAGATGGAGGCTGGGCTACAACATAGTGCTACGTTTGCAAGACCTGAGTAGAGCTGTTAATAATAGGATATCTTCAAGGTCTCTTATTTGTAAGGTCGCCATAGAAAGACATCAGTTTAATTTTGCACAAAAAGAAGATGTTATGGTTGATTTTTGAAATAATTTGACAGCTACAATTATAAGGGTGTTCATATAAAAGACAAAATGGGATTGCAGCCATTGTTCTGTTTTCTTGCTCACTTGATGTGTGTGCAAAAGAGGATGTGTTTGTATACATAGCATTGCACATGTTGGTTCAGACATGGATATGCCCAGTTTTATAAATCATTTTCCTACACCATGCATACTTGTGTCCACCTCCCCCCAGCCCACCTGTTTTCTAAACAGAGTACCACAGGTTCTTCTAATTTAGGTTAACCAAACAAAAGATTGCTACTAAATACATTACTTAAAAATAGAATTCTGTTTTTGAAGATCCAGATTGTGTTTACTTGGACACTTCTTGAATTCTTTGTGGTTCTTTTATATAACCATTTCTCTTTAAACACTCTTCACATTTGTTGAAAAATGCTACTGACAGTTAAGTCACAAAAGCTGTGTGGGTTACTGTGACCTTTATATCCACCTCCCCCCCCCACCCCAGAAGAGGACCATATTGGCACCAAGATAGCAGAAAATTAGTTCCACAAGATATGGACCAATCTTGCAGATATTTATCTTTTTTTCAATTTGAACAAAGCACAACCCTTTATTCCTAGAAGCAAGAGGTTTTTCCATTTATGATTCCATTCAAAAGCAATTCAGAAAATGCACCCAACATCTCTTAGGAGCATCTTTCATTTCTTTTCTCAACTATAAAAAATTGCATTTACATTCAATGTTATTATATTGTTCCATAATTGTTGAATATATTTTTGCAGCGCCATATACACTAATACTTCTTGCATCTTACATCCACACACAACTGTGGGCATTGTTGTTTTCAAAATTGTAGCATGTGGTGCTAACCTTTCCGAAATAAACCACAAGAGCATATAGTATAGCAGCTTGAAATCAAAATGTCTGTGTCTTTGTTCTTCCTTCGACTAAAGAAGAGAGCTCAGGATGTGGGCAGGAAGCAAGATAATTACAACATGGCTCATTCTGGATACCCATGAGACCACAAGTTTTTCTGTTTAGATCCTATGTGATATAGGTAAGCTTGAACTTTCCTGTTGATTTGGGTTATAAATCACATGAACTACACCTATCATTACCATCTTCTGGGTATTATAACAGTTGTGGCTATTTGGAGGATAGCAAGTTGCCTGTTCAACTCTATAGAATCAGGTCCTCATTGATAGTGATCAGAGATGCGAAATATCTACCTTATGAACCTAATATGGTCTGCAGAGGTGTTGCAATGATTTCTACTTTGCTCATCCCATGTCTTTCCTTACTGGTAAGATAGTTAAAGTTTCTACTGAGCTATATGTCTAGTCATATAGGCTAGACAGTTGAAATGATGATTCACCTGTTGCATGCCATCCCAAGTAGGGGAAACTTTTGGCTAGGGTAGTGTGGGCCCTTAGCTCATGAATCATCTTGAGAAGGTGCAGATAATGCTTTGGCAAGTGACCCAGTGGAGATATGATATGTGGAGGTATAATCCACAAATATGAGCCACCTGGCCCAAGCCCTTGATAATGTCTGGCCAATGAAGGGCTTGAGAGTGGATCAACCTAGCAGTTAAATGAAAGTAAGTTAATCAGTTCTAGGTTTCTTTAACTATAAATGTCAAACAAATTGGACACAAGATTCAATATCACTAATTTCCCTTAGTTTTTCTACTGAATACTCTCCAGTTTGTTGTTTATGAAAAAAAGAAGAAAAAACCCTTAGGATGTGAAAAAATACCCCACAATGGAATCAAGAGACTGTTTTGACACTGCAGCAGCCTGCTGAAAAATCTTCAAAAAGAGAGGGAGGCAAGAAATGCTATAGTCAAGGTTTCAGTAATTTGTACAAAAATATCTCTTTGTCAATGTTCGGTATTTTCCTTTTAAAAAAAATGAAGGCTGTGCACACACACACACACACACACACACACAGAGCAAAAACAGAATCAAAAAGACTAAAATAACTAAAATAACAAGTCCATGTCGTAAGGCAGCAGTTTCGTGGCACACTTTATGCTAGTACAAATGAACATTTGTACCAATATGAAGATGCTTTAACTAGCTTTAATATGCTGACAACATCTTCAATGTGAATAATTGATGAAGTTGAACACAGTACTTCTTCCTCCTTTATCTGTGTAACTCACAGAGAAACAGACAAGCAGGCAGGACTGTGGAAAGTTATTGAGGAAGGAGGTTCACCTTTACCTCCTCTATTCTTGTACTTTTGTCACAAGATGATTTACAACAGTGCAACATTTCAAGCAATAAATCTTCAAAAACCAAACCAGAAAATGGGCAAACAATAACCAAAACATGAAGCTAAATAGAACCTTCAAGAAAAAGCTCATATTACCAAAAATCACAATTGAAAACAAAAAATGTACTTTCCCATTTTCACTTGTAAGAATTAGACAAGACAGGATTTTCATCCTTAACAAGACACAATACTCATTCCCAGATTATTATTGGCAATACCTTTCCATCTATAATAATGTTAATTCCAATGTACTGTATATCTTTTTTATTTAAAAAAAAACTAGGATTAACTTTATAAAATATATTGAGGTGTGTTTTTTTTAAGACATAAAAAAGAAACAGAAAATAACTTTAGGAAAAATTGATTTTCAGTAGTGTTGGGGCAGTCTTGAAACCAGCCTATCTCTATTAGTAAAGAAAGTCTCTATTCTTAGTCATCTCAGCAGGAGCAGGAATAAACAGTGGGGAGTATCTTTCACACACAAAGCAGGTATTCATGCTGCTACAAAAGGAGCCATGCTAGCATTGTTATCCAGCAGGAAAAATCCACCTAATTTGTTTTATTTTCACAGTGACAACATTTCCTTGGGCACACTGAGCCAGTGCTGGTTACTCAGATGAAACTTTGCTTAGGATTGGAACAAAACAGGGGGGGGGGGGCTTTTTAGATTTCTTCTTTTACAAAACTGGAAGAAGCAGATGTGTTTTACTAAAAGTGGATTGTATATGGTTAATTCTTTTTCACTGACACTGTGGGTTAAGGAATAATTCATTTCGAACCGTTGATGGTTGGTACCCTCCATACTAAAGTTTAGTCTGAACTTTACAGAAACCATCCAAGATAGACCCCTCCCCTTCCCCGATACACAAACTCCAGTTTGGTCTGCCAGGCACCTTGCCAGCAGATCCAGCAAAAGAACATTTTTGCTAGAAACCGAGATTTGTGCCTAACCCTGACACTCAACAGCCACAATCTTTGCAATGTTAATCATTGATGAAGGTGAATACAGTACCTTCTTCCTCCTTTACTCTGTCTGTGTAACTCACAGAGGAAGGAGGTTCACCTTTACCTCCTCTATTCTTGCACCATTGTCACAAGATGATTCACAACAATGCAACATTTCAAGCAATAAATCTTCAAAAACAAAACCTGGGAATGGGCAAACAATAGCCAAGACATGAAGCTAAATAGAACCTTCAAGAAAAAGCTCATATTTTTTTTAATCTGCTTAAAAACTGAGTAATGTACTGAATTATAAATATATTACTGGAAAGGCCTTGTCCCTAGTACTAGCCAACCTGATGCTTCTTAGTGCAAAGAACAAGTCCTTCGTGGTTTCTAAATCTTTAAAGGTGAGTCCAGGGCTGAAGCTATAAGTTCTTTGGATGTCCAAAGAACTTCTAACTGGGCTAAGACTCAAAAGAGACATGCACAAGAAGCGGAAAAGGAGAGAAATCACTAAAGAAGAATTCACACGTATAGCCAACTCCTGTAGGGAAAAGGTTTGCAAGGCTAAAGCGCAAAATGAACTCAGGCTTGCCAGGGACATTAAAAACAACAAAAAAGGCTTTTTTGCTTACATTGGTAGAAAAAGGAAGAACAAGGAGGCGATAGGGCCACTGTGAGGAGAAGATAGGGAAAAGGCAGAACTGCTTAATGCCTTCTTTGCCTCGGTCTTCTCACAAAAAGAAAGCCGTCGTCAACCTCAGCAACATGGAATGGATGAAGGATTAGGGGAAATCCAACCGCAAATAGGAAAACAAGTTGTCCAGGAACACCTGGCCGCTGTAAACAAATTCAAGTCGCCAGGGCCAGACCAGCTACATCCAAGAGTATTGAAGGAACTAGCTGAAGTTATTTCAGAAAAAAGAACGACCCAAACAATTACCGTCCAGTCAGCCTCACGTCAATACCAGGAAAAGCTGATAATGCACAAATATCTATAATAATACAGAAAAATAATGTATGTGTATACACTCTTGTAACAATCCCAAGAAATGTAATACAATTCAGGTTTCTGCAACTCTATATTAAAGTGCAAACTATATTGTATATAACAAAATTGCTTTCAGGATTTCATAAACAAAGGTAAAATATCCATGTCATACTCTCACAAAATATACTATATCAAAAGTAAATAACAGACAAAAAGAGACAACCAAGTCCATATTATTCCTGGAGTTGCATAGAATCTTGGGCCAATGTCAATTGTAGTAAAAATATTCAGTGTCCAAGATAACAGTTTCTATATTCAAAGGAATTCTTCGTTTCCTTCGCAACGGCAAGAACTTGAACACAACAAGGTCTCCCGGGTTGTTCCCCTTGTTTCGTTATCACTTCCTCGGGTGTTGTGTCTGTTTTAATTTTATTGTGCTTAGCACGGTAGATAAAGGAGTAAAAATAACATACACAATAGATATATGAAACTCCCATATTAACACTATTAAGGAAAAGTTTTTAAAAAGAAAATGATAAAAAATGATAAAAAACACGCTTCTCTACTTACATTCTTATTAGTAGCACTGGCTCTGTTTTAAGTGGAGTTCTATAACGAGCAAATGAAAGAATTCCAGGATGCCTCTTAAGTAAGGTTACATGTTATAGAAAACAAGTGCAATCAATTCTATCGTTTAGCCCCTGAGGAGTTTATGCTTGTAGTTTGAAAATCCAAAAGGATTCTCTTTGCAGAAGAAGTTTTTTCACATCTGCATTTGGTCTGGGTAATACTTTTTCTAAAGCACAAAATTTAAAGCTATGGTATGCATGGGCTTTTTCATTAAAATGTAAATACAATGAAGAGTCAGTGGATCCATTCCTTATGCATGAACGATGTTCGTTTATCCTAGTTTTAAGGGGTCTGGTGGTTATTCCAATATATAACAGTAAACAAGGGCATTGTATAAGGTAAACAACATTATTAGTAGAACATGTTGTCAAATGTTGCAATGTGATATTAATTTTAAGTGTTGGATGGGAATATATTTTACCCTTAAGCGATTGCTGACAACAGTTGCAGTGGCCACAGCTAGTGTGACCCTTAGTGGTAAGTATATGGGATGTAGTAGGAGAGTTGTATTCTGAATGGATCATAAGATCTCTTAAATTTCTGGATCTTTTATGAGCAATTATTGGTTTGTTTTGGCATCCAGGAATGTCTTATAATAAATGCCAGTGTTCTGAAATAATCTTAGTGATTTTGGATGAATATTGTGTCAGAGTCAGGGGCCAAATTATGCGGTTATTGTGCTTCCTAGGGTGTTCCTGTAGTAGCTCACTTCTGTTGATGGAGTTAGCCTTACTCATGGCTGTGTTGAGTATCCTATTAGGGTATGCTCTCTCTCTGAGTTGTTTTTTCAGGATACCTGGCGTAGAATCAAAGTCCTCTTGAGCGCTTGGAAGAAGCAGGAGCTAGAGTCGGCGAACCTTTCTCAGGAAATAGCAACGTTAACACCGCAAAGTGTCCACGGTGCAAAACACTTTTATGGAACTCAGATTTGATCACAAACAAGGAAAGCCAAACTCCCTAAAGGTTCTCAAGGGAAAACCTTCTATCCATTATCCCCTCGAGATGCCAAGTGGTTACTCCTGCGGAGTTCTTGTTTCTCAGATCTCTGGCGATGCAGAAACTCCTTTCAGTTGAAGGACACATTCTCTGGGGAACTAAGAACATCTGGTTCAGCCATGGGAGTAATATTTTCACTTTCTCTCCCAATTAAGGAATCATCTGAGCTATCAACAGCCGGCAGCTGTAATTGGAAAGAGCTCTGTGGACTAGGTAAAAAGTCAGCATAAGCATCATCCTGGTCATAGTTCATTTCTGGATCAGGTTCAGAAGCCAGAGGTGGCTGGGGTATGACACAACCCTTTCGACACCAAGCTTTCAGGCAGTCGTTGGGTTCGAGCCACCAACGCCAACATCAGCCTCACCTCTCGGCTCTGGCTCAGAAGCAACGGGGTTGAGCCACCTTTGCCCCTGCTCAGGCCCATCGTCGTACCTGATACCATACCTGCATGCCCACTCTCCACATTTGGTACCGTTGCAGCCGCCATGTCACCTCTACAACCCTCCATCTCGCCGCCTCTACACACGTCCCTCTTCACAGACCGTCTGGCCCCCTTCTATCACCAGTGGGAGTCTATTACTTTGGATGCCTGGGTTCTCCGCATTGTTCGAGAGGGTTATGCCTTAGAGTTCGAAGAACTCCCTCCTACAGGCCATGTCTCCCTCACCAACCCCTCTCCAGAGATTTACGCCAAAATCATTTCCCTCCTCGCCAAAGGGCTATTCAGCTTTCTCCATCCGAACAGGACCCTCGAAGCTTCTTTTCCAGATACATCACGGTTCCAAAAAGAGGGGGGGGGGGCGGTCTTCGCCCCATCCTGGACTTGTGAGCTCTGAACTTATTCATTCGTCCAACAAAATTCCGGAAGGTATCCATTGCATCCATTCTCCCGATGCTCCAGCAAGGAGATTACTTCGTGTCCATAGACTTACGCAATGCGTATTTCCACATTGCGATACGAAAGGCCCACAGAAGTTTTCTCTGCTTCAAGGTCCTCGACCAGACCTACCAGTTTACTGTCTTACCCTTTGGCCTCGTCACGGCACCGAGGGTCTTCACCAAGGTAGTGGCTGTGGTTGCGGCCCACCTCAGACAGCAAGGCATCACGGTTTTCCCATATCTGGACGACTGGCTTCTTGTCAGGCCCGATCCGGTCGTGTTGCAGCGCCTCGTTGAACAGACTCTCCAGCTGTTGGACTTACTCGGCCTCCAGCTCAATGCCGAGAAGTCTCACCTCGTTCCATCGGGGAAGATCCGCTTCATTGGTGTGCTCTTCAACTCCATCGCCCAAACTGCCTCTCTTCCATCTGACAGGTTTCTCGCCCTCCGTCATCACCTCACGGTCTGCGAGCACAACCGAAGCATTCGGGCCCGATCCGTCCAGGTCCTTCTGGGTCATGTGGCGTCTACTGTTCTAGTCACCCCTTTCGCCAGACTGTGCCTCAGGCCTCTGCAAAGGTGGTTCATAGACAATTTCAAACCATCTCGGCATCCCAGCTCAAAGTTCCTCTCAGTACTGTCTCACGTTTCGCCCACATATATGGCAGGCATCCTCAGAGGTTGAGGTCTGTTGGAGACTACCTTTCATTTTTCAGTAATTGGTTGGGGGGGGGGGCGGCAAAATACTGTTTTCTTACACTTGAAAATTACCTAGGGCTGGCCCTGGGTGAGTCCTATGTAGAGCATGACAATAATCAAGTCAGAATATAACCAGGACACATCCTGAAGACAGAATGTGTCCAATTGTACCACCATTCTGTCTGGTTTAATGTTCAGTTTATTTGTCACAACTGCCTTCAAACAGATACTGAAGTCAATGAGAGCCAATGCAGTATATTGGTGTGATAATTAGACTGCGACTTAGTGGAGACTAGACTTCAAATCCCTGCTTAGCCACGGAAACCCACTTGGTGAGTTTGGGTTAGTCACACTTTCTCAGTTTCAGAGGAGGGCAAAGGTCATCTTTCTAAGAAACCTCCTTGATAAGATTTACCTTAGGGTAGCCATAACTCAGAAATGACTTGAAGGAAGGCAACAAGCTTTTTCTTTCCTTTCTTCCCTTTGTTCTTAGTGTGCCAACTGTTGTTGTAGTATTCAGCCTCCAACTTTAACATCATTTTAAAACAACATATTTTCAAACATCTGTAAAGTGCTAAGATAAGTGCAACTATTGCTACCTATAATGCAGTGGTTCTCAACCTGTGGATCCCCAGATGATTTGGCCTTCAACTCCCAGAAATCCTAACAGCTGGTAAACTGGCTGGGATTTCTGGGAGTTGTAGGCCAAAACACCTGGGGACCCACAGGTTGAGAACTTCTATAATGCATTGGTTTTGAACCTTTGGTCCTCCAACTGTTTTGGACTTTGATTTCCAGAAGCTTTATCCACACTAGCCAATTGTTAGGGATTTGGGACTTGAAGTCCAAAACTTCCAGAACAGCAAAACTTTTCTGTGTTGAGAAGAAAAGAATCAAATGATCCTAGAAGCCAGACAAAACTGCATGTGTGATCAGATCGACCATCCTTGCCATTATTGTTATTTTAACAACACCAACGCGGCCCCCTTTTTTTTTAACTTCTCCTCTTTGTTTCACTCCGTCTTTCTTCTCACCATTCTATACTACTTGGTTTTTGTTCTACCACTTTCGCTGTATCTATACTTACAATAAATAAATAAAAATTATTATGAAAAAAGAAACATGCCCTGGCAGATTATGTGAAAGGCAGTCAAGAACCAACATTGAGGGAAGTCAATAGTAGTAAACTGCTTCAAGTGCAAAAGACAAAGGGTGAATACTGTAAAAACACAATCCAGAGCAGAAGAGTGAACTGGAGAAAGAAGGTTCTCCATGGGCAGTTACTGGGAAAAATTGAGAGCCAAATTGACAAAGAAAAAACATGGATGTGGCTCACAAATGAAAATTTTAAAAAAGGAGATGGAGGGCCTGATTCTGGCTGCCCTGGAGACTAGGACGCAGAATAATGGCTTCAAACTAGATTTCACCTAAACATCAGGAAGAACTTCCTAACTGTGAGAGGTGTTTGGCAACTCTCTCCCCCGGCCTGTGGTGGAGGTTCCTTCTTTGGATGCCTTTAAGCAGAGGCTGGATGGCCATCTGTCGGGGGTGCTTTGAATGTGATTTCCTGCTTCTTGGCAGGGGGTTGGGCTGGATGGCCCATGAGGTCTCTTCCAACTCTACTATTCTAAGCCATTAGAACCAATTCCATCAAAGCATGTGCTTTGGTGCAGGCGGGAGAGCAAGCCAGCTGCAATTAACTGCAATGAATCACTCTGACCAGGAGGTCATGAGTTCGAGGCCGCTCGGAGCCTATGTTTGTTTGTCTTTGTTCTATGTTAAAGGCATTGAATGTTTGCCTATATGTGTAATGTGAGCCGCCCTGAGTCCCCTTCGGGGTGAGAAGGGCGGAATATAAATGCTGTAAATAAATAAATAAATAAATAAAGCCAAAATTGAAAAGTCAACGACAGATCCCAAATGTAGACTCTGCAAGGAAGCAGATGAAACAATAGATCACATCCTCAGCTGCTACAAGAAGATCGCACAGAGAGACTACAAGCAGAGACATAACACTGTTGCTCAGATGATTCATTGGAACTTGTGCCACAAATACCATCTGCCTGCGACAAAGACCTGGTGGGATCACAAGCCGGAAAAAGTTACAGAGAATGAACATGTCAAGCTACTCTGGGACTTCCGAATTCAGACAGACAGTTTTGGAGCACAATACTCCTGACCTCATGATCGTGTTAAAAAACAAAGTATGGATTGTCAATGTTGCAATCCCAAGGGACAGCAGGATTGAAGAGAAACAACTGGAAAAGCGGACACGATATGAGGATTTAAAGATTGAATCGCAAAGACTCTGGCACAAGCCAGTCAAGGTGGTCCCAGTGGTGATTGGCACACTGGGTGCAGTGCCTAAAGACCTTGGCCTGCACTTAAACACAATCGGTGCTGACAAAATTACCATCTGCCAGCTGCACAAGGCCACCTTACTGGGATTTGCACACATTATTCGCCGATACATCACACAGTCCTAGACACTTGGGAAGTGTCTGACGTGTGATCCAATACAATAGCCAGCAGAGTGCCTGCTGTGGACTCATTTTGTTGTGTTTCAAATAATAATAATAATCTATATTTCTACCCTACCACCATCTCCCAAAAGGGACTCGAGTCAGCCTACAAAGCACTTGTAATGTAACAATACATATGGTGCAATAAATACAGATACCTCAGTATCAAAGGAAAACATAATTCTCTGTAGTGATGCGGGGGAGTATAGAAGGATACTACTGTTTTGTGATTCCTAACTGCATTGATACAATTGCATTACCAGTATGGAGCTCATAAGCATTTTTACATTCCAAAGGGCTGATAAAAATGATTAGCCTGGAATGGTTGCTTGTTTTGAATGTTTCAAGCAAATAACTTGCTTTGTTTCATAACAATGTGGTAATTACATGAACAGATTATTCTGATTGACTCTTTGGGGCATTGAAGCAGACATTAAATAAAATGGTGACTGCACTGCACATTTGCTCTGTGATTTTAATGTGTAGCGATCTTCAACTGAAACATCTGCTATAATGAACTTGACATTTGCACTAATGACAGCATCAGTTTACTTAATGTCCTGCATTACATTTGCTTCCCCAAAGAGTTGTCCTTTTGTCAAAGGTGAGGGCAGATTTGCTGGTGTTGTTTTTAAGGAAACACATGTTGCCACTTTGGGAAATAGGAACAGGAAATGACAGGATTTGTCCACACAGGGCTCTCTCGAGTGGAACGCTCTGCATTTGGTGCTGAAATGCTAGACCAACACATGCCGAGTGCAGCAGTGCGTGGAAGCAATTGATGAAGACAGACTCAAATCCCAAATGCCCTTGATTGATTTCTTTTTTAATGAGAGCTGGAAGAGAGGATAACCAAAAGAGAATAGCACAGTCAATAGAGGGAAATATCCACAATTCAAACCATACTGGGTAAACCTTTGGTACTGTCAAGCCAGACTAAAGCCCTTTAATGTCTCACTGAGTTCAGCAGGAGAGTTAACTCATGCTATTAACCATGATAGCTAAATGAAACCTAGGTAGTGTATGCTGTAAACACTGGATCATATTGGGAGAAGGCTCTTGCCCTCATGGCTTGTACTGCCTGCAGCTATCTGTCTGGCCAGACGTTGAAATGGGATGTCAAAGTAGATAGATTCCTTGATTTCAGCTGGGAGAGATCATCTTATGTTCTGTGGATATACTTACATTTCTTCTGTTGAAATAATGCCACTTAAATGAGAATGGCTTTCTGCTGAAATGTATCTTTCAATTCTCCCTGATATAAATACTGTCTTCATGTGGGATAGAAAACCCTTAGCCTTTACCCACCCATAAGGAGTTTTATGCTATATGTGATCTCAGAGTTTTGGCAGTGTGAAGACTTGATGTGATGACAGGGATGGAATCTTTTTGGATCCCACCTCTGCCACCAAATTGCGAAGGATTCAACTTCTACCTCTATGTATCCTACTTTTCAATGTTGTCGCTGCCACCACCTTTGAAAGATGCTTTGCTCAAATAATAAGCAACATTTGAAGAAACAGTAACTTGTTTATTTATAGCACAAAGCTTGAAGGTTGCAAGAATGTTATATCTTGAGGTGAACGATGTTACTTCTGTACAGTAAATGTTGCAAGATTTCTCAATAGTTTCACTGAGCTTAGTATGGTATCAGCTTTATATTACTTGTTTCTTTCAGTTAGGAATACTGTCCTTCTTGAACTTAGTTGACCTGTACCCGATCAAACTTGGATTGGGGAGTTTAACTGGTTAACCCTAGTCCTCCTTGACTTAGGGATATAGCCTCAGCTCTTTAGTTATTCCTACTAAAGGCTCAGCAACTTTAATTTTAGCCCTTCTCCGCTAAAACTCTCTAGCTGCTCAACTTCCTCCCACAATCTCTTTTTTTCGATCACACTCCTTTCTCACTGAACAGAACCAACTGCTCTGCTCAACCGACAAACTCCAACTGCCTAATTCCAACTGCTAAATTTTGAATTCTAAGGCTTCCACCAGCAAGGTGAAGCCACGCCCCTTTTCCTGGCCATGCCTTAGAGGCTCCCAGCTTCTGTATAAGAATAGCTGAAATATATAACCTTAAACAGTCAACCTAAACATAGCAATCATGAATAAAACACAATGATCATGACATCTTTACATACCTTCCAACCCGGAAAGATTATTTTTGCTTTTTCTAGACCCAGAATAAGCAAAAATAATAGAGAGTAACACAAAATACATATCTATACATAAACATAGCATCATACCTTAAACTCTAAATACAAACCTGTAAGTCTTCCGATCAAGGTGCTCTGGATAGAGCATCAGCTACTACATTACATTTGCCCTTTATATGTTTAATATCAAATGTAAAGTCCTGTAGTGATAAACTCCATCTCAATAATTTGTTATTGATCCCTTTTACATTATCCAACCATCTTAGGGGTGCGTGATCAGTTTGTAACGTAAACTTCCTTCCCCACAAGTATGGTTTCAGTTTCTTTATGGACCAAATTATCGAGTAACATTCCTTCTCGATTGTGGACATGCTAAGCTCATTAGAATGCCACTTCTTACTGAGGAATAGTATGGGCCTATCCTCTCCCTGAGTTCTAAAGGCCGTTTTGGACTGGTCTTCAGGTGCCATAGGCACTTGCCAGAACCCCTTAGTCAAATCAATACTACTTATAAATTTGGCTTTTCCAATTCTTTCTAGTAAATCATCCAAACGGGGCATCGGATACATGTCGTTTTGGGTGATTTTATTTAACCGCCGGTAATCTATGCAAAACCTTACGGTTTTGTCTGGCTTCTTTACTAACACTATGGGCAAAGCCCAAAGGCTGTTAGATGGCACGATTATATCCAAATCTAACATCTCCCTGACCTCTTGCTCTATGCATTCGCTTATCTTACCCGTTACCCTATAGGGAGGGGATGCTATCGGTGCGGCGTCACCGGTGCATATTTTATGTTGCACTCCCTGCACTCTCCCGGGTAAATCCGAAAACATGACTTTATACTTAGCCAAGATTCCTTTAACCTCTCTTTGTTGTGATGGAGATAAGTCTGAATTTATGGTTACTTTATCCAAGTTTCTATGTATCTCCCTATTACCTTCCCAAAATGAAAAAGGACCTGTATCTTCCTCTGATACTATACAGTAAACATTTGCCGACCTATTTACATACGGCTTAATCATGTTTACATGCACCCGTTTCTCAATCCCCAATCGTTCATCTAGGATGTCACAGTTCACATGGTTCTGCTTCCTGACGATCCTCCACGGTCCAGTCCAGTCTATCTGTAGTTTGTTGTTCTTGTTGGGTGTTAAAAACAGGACCTCATCTCCGACGTTGAAGTCTCGGGGTCTCGACGTTGCATCGTACCGGATCTTTTGTTGCTCCTGGGCCGTCATAAGATGTTCCTGGGCGATGTCCCTGGCCATCTTTAATGTTGACTGAAGAGCCTTGATGTAGTCGTCGACAGGAACAGGATCTGGCGTAGGACTTGCTTCCCAGTGCTCTCTGATCAAATCAAGGGGTCCACGAGCCTTCCTTCCGAATAACAATTCAAAAGGCGAGTAACCAGTGCTGTCCTGTGGGACTGATCGATATGCGAATAACAGCTGCTGCAACTTGGTGTCCCAGTCGTGGGGTCTCTGCTGGCTATAGGCCTTGATCATTTTCACTAGTGTTTTGTTCAGGTTTTCTACTAGGCCATTCGTTTGCGGATGATAAGGTGTGGACGTTAGGTGTTTAATTCCACACAACTCTAATAACTTCTTCATTAGCCGCGAGGTGAACTGAGTCCCCAGGTCTGACACAAGCTCTCTGGGAAATCCAGTCCTTCCCCACATTGATAACAGCGCATTGGCTATGGTGGAAGTTTCAATATTGGTCAAAGCCACTGCATCTGGATACCTGGTTGCATAGTCTATTACTGTGAGGATATATTTGTATCCTCTCCGACTGGGCTTATACAAAGGACCAACCAAATCAATCCCCACTCGGAAAAAGGGTTCCCCAACAACCGGCATGGGAACTAAAGGAGCTTTGGTCTTATCTCTTCCCGTGCTAAACCTTTGGCAAGTATCGCACGACCTGCAAAACTCCTTGATATGTTGATACATGCCAGGCCAGAAAAAGTTCTTGCTGATTCTTTGGGTGGTTTTTCTAACCCCCAAATGCCCTCCTTGTGGATTGTCATGGGCCACATCTAACAGTTGTTTCCTGTAGTTTACAGGTACCACTATTTGGGTACGTGTTTCTGGCTCATTCAAAGTCTTATGGCTTGTACTTTTCCTGTATAAAACTCCCTCCTTAAGTACGAACTTAGGAGTTTTACTTTCTTCTGTTCCTGTGGCGCTCTGAGCTTGCAAGAACAAAGGTTGTAATGTTTCATCTGCTAGCTGCTCTCGCAGTATCTCTTGTTTTCCCTCTATTCCGCTGACCAACTCAATGATGCTCGAACTAGACTCAGGAAGTTGCTCTGAGCTAGCTTGGATGGTCAAACACTTGGCTTTTGGAGTGTGGACCTCCATGTTGCCTTCATGTTTATCAGCTTCTTTCTGCCAATTCCTAACTTTTCCATTTAAATCATTCCCAATCAAACATTTGTATGGGATATCCGCACAGACAGCGAAGTCCCATAATCCTTCCCAGCCTTTGTACTTGATGGGTAAGGATACTACAGGGGTTGGTATCGACGGGCCTATCCCCTTTAAATTTATCTCTGAAGAGGGATGTTGGTATCTCTGTGGGACCACTTCAGGACGTATAATACAGACATCCGACCCAGTGTCTCTCCATCCCTGCGTGTGTATCTCATCTATGACAATAGATTCTAAATAGTCTTCAGAGAATTCTCTTGAAAGGATAAATAAACATTGTTTTTCTTTTGGCCTCGCATCAGGGCTTCTAGACTTAACTTCAGGTTCCACTTCTTGTTCTATTGGAGCTCTATTTACAAAGAAAGTAGACCTGTCTTTCTTGATTAAGTTACATTGATATCTAAGATGCCCTGGCCTTCCACAATGGTAACATTTTATCTTTTCCTCAGGCCTGGCTTGGCCTGCAACTGCCTCATGCTTCCTATAGGCGGTGTTTTCTCCTGAACCTCCCCTTTGCATCTGTGTGCGTGCGTGAGGGTAAAACGTCAGCTTTAGAGGTTTTTTCTCTTTTGGTTCTTCCTCCTTCCTAAAGCCTTCTTTCAAGGTAATTAGCTGGTCAATCATAACTGCAGCTTCGTTGGCTGTCTTTGGGTTTCGGTCTTGAATTAGCCATCTGTATTCTGAGGGAACTAGGTGAAAGAGCTGCTCCAGCTTCAATAGTTCCTTAAGTTGCAGAAAGGAATCTACTTCAGAAGTCCTCACCCAGCTGTCAAAGTATTGAGCTTGCTTTGAAGCAACTTGCGCAAAACTTTGGTGTCTGTCCCTCTTTAAAGTTCTGAACTTTAATCTGTAAAATTCAGGCGTCAACTGAAACTTTTGTTGTACCTGCAGTTTAAACATCTTATAATCTCTGTGAGTGTCTTCAGCCATATCACTATATATTTCCAGAAGCTTTCCACTAATTTGTGGCCTCAGATATAACATCCATTTGTCTTCACTCACTTCAAAATCTTTACAGCACCTTTCAAAGGATATAAGGAACTTTTCTATATCATCTTCCTTGTTATATCTGGGAAACCTTTTTAAAATTACATCAGGTGCTTCAGCTCTCAAATCCCCTTCTTGGGTATCAGCTTGAGGTTGAGAGTGTGTCAATCTTTGCTTCTCCAAATCTATTTCCATTCTCTTCAACTCTAATTTTGCCTATCTGGCTCTCTCCTCAGCTTGTCTCTCTTTCTCTTTTTCCTCAACCTCCATCTTTTTCATTTCCAATTCTTTATCCTTCTGCAGTTGCCATCGTTTTTCCTCCCATTCTCTCTCTCTTTGCTTATCCTCCAATTTCTTCATCTCTAATTGATACTTGAGAGACATTTCAGACAAGGTTACTTGTTCTGAATCTGAGGAGGAAAGCTCTCCTGCCTCCTCTGCCAACTTTTTCTGTTTCCTGGTGGCCATTTCCAGACAAGTTTTACCTCAGCCCTTTTACCTAAAGCTGATCTCCGGCACCAAACTAACTTTTGCCAAACGA
Source organism: Anolis carolinensis (assembly GCF_035594765.1). Taxonomy (NCBI): domain Eukaryota; kingdom Metazoa; phylum Chordata; class Lepidosauria; order Squamata; family Anolidae; genus Anolis; species Anolis carolinensis. Next base: position 69,943,569 of record NC_085841.1, read on the forward strand.
ATTTCAGGCACTGAATCAGTTCTTGTCACACATATCCCAGGCACTGAATCAGTCTTTGTTACACGGATTCTAGGCACTGAATCAGTTTTTGTTACACGTATCCCAGGCACTGAATCAGTCTTTGTTACACGTATCCCACCGCTTGCCGCCAAATGTGAAGACTTGATGTGATGACAGGGATGGAATCTTTTTGGATCCCACCTCTGCCACCAAATTGCGAAGGATTCAACTTCTACCTCTATGTATCCTACTTTTCAATGTTGTCGCTGCCACCACCTTTGAAAGATGCTTTGCTCAAATAATAAGCAACATTTGAAGAAACAGTAACTTGTTTATTTATAGCACAAAGCTTGATGGTTGCTAGAATGTTATATCTTGAGGTGAACGATGTTACTTCTGTACAGTAAATGTTGCAAGATTTCTCAATAGTTTCACTGAGCTTAGTATGGTATCAGCTTTATATTACTTGTTTCTTTCAGTTAGGAATACTGTCCTTCTTGAACTTAGTTGACCTGTACCCGATCAAACTTGGATTGGGGAGTTTAACTGGTTAACCCTAGTCCTCCTTGACTTAGGGATATAGCCTCAGCTCTTTAGTTATTCCTACTAAAGGCTCAGCAACTTTAATTTTAGCCCTTCTCCGCTAAAACTCTCTAGCTGCTCAACTTCCTCCCACAATCTCTTTTTTTCGATCACACTCCTTTCTCACTGAACAGAACCAACTGCTCTGCTCAACCGACAAACTCCAACTGCCTAATTCCAACTGCTAAATTTTGAATTCTAAGGCTTCCACCAGCAAGGTGAAGCCACGCCCCTTTTCCTGGCCATGCCTTAGAGGCTCCCAGCTTCTGTATAAGAATAGCTGAAATATATAACCTTAAACAGTCAACCTAAACATAGCAATCATGAATAAAACACAATGATCATGACATCTTTACAGGCAGAGACAGACAGAAAGATATGTACACATATTATTTTATATTGTAAAGGAAGATGTGTCTTTGAACTTTAGACATTTCTGCTCCCTTCCTAGAAAGTGCTCTTTTTTTTTCAGGGACACAATAAAGATATGCAACCAAACATAACAGTAGAAGCAGAATGAGCTGCTGCTATATTAGTGTTTATTTGCAGGCGATGTTCTTTATGGAAACAATGATTAGATGCATCTGCATTTGGAAACAACATCGACAGAAAACGTTCATTTTTCTTGGCTACTGAACCAAATCGTCTGACTGTCTGAGAGGGAAAGGTTTGAAGCAGAGAAGACTAACTGTAAACTGATAGCTTGTTTTTGCATCATCTTTTTTATTCCTAGTTGCATCATGTTTGCATATTGCAGTGCAGAAGAACATAAAGTGCTGCAACTTAACAAGATGTGATGAGGCAAGAGGAAAGAAACAAATAAGCCTTCATTGTGACATCAGTTTGATTGCTCAAAGTTGCACAGAGATTTGTAATTGCAGAGAGCAAAATATTGCCAACCTTGTGCCTAGGCTAGCAAATGTATTTTTAGCTCAAATAACAATTTCTCAAATAACAGTTTTAGCCAGCTAAAAGGCGATTATTTTAGCCAGAGTGGATTTATGCTAATATCTGCATACAAATGTAAACTAAATGCAGTCTCTCAATTTTCTGGGTGATTGAATATGCCATAAAGCAGGCGCTTGTGGATATTAGCGAATGTGTTGGGATTGATTCCTGTCCCCCGTTCATAAAATGCTTCCTTTCTTTCTATCAACAGACATTCTCAGAGCTGATGAAAATGTCACTCATAGAGACAAGCCATCTTCCTCCCTAAAGAATACTTTTTGGAAGGCCTAGTATTGCTGAAAATGTGCAGAGGATCTTTGTGAATAACTGTAGTCATGTACTTAAAGATGTAAATATTAATAGTTCAAGAATTTCAGCAATCATCTTGTTCATGTGATGGACTTTTGGTTAAAAAGCTATATAATTGACAGTGTAGCATGTGTACAAATCTGCATGCATTTGTATCCCTGTGATCTGTCATTTCCAAAATTTTATATAGTATAATCAAGAAGATGCTACTAACTATGGTGTAATGTGCCCAGTTTATTACATCTATTAATGTGCAAGGAATCATTGGGTGAAATAATCTACATTCTTTTCATTCTCACTGTATGACTGGAAAGGAGTTTCCTAAATGCTGTTGTAGTACAAATTCAAGAAACAAAGACAATATCTATTGTTGAAAATGTTCTAGGACTTGGTAAAAACCTATGCAATCTGTCATAACAGTTCATGGATCTGACATATCTGACCCAGAGCTTGTTTTCCTCGTTTACTTTCCCAGAATTCCACTATGCTTCTCTTAAAGTGGGAAAAAGATACAGTAATAATCAACAGAGGCATAGCTTAGAGCTGGCTGGCCATCACTAGTTATTTTTAAAAAACTACCACGAGGAAAGAATTCAACAAATTCTTTGTGTCAAATGCTGTTTTTTATTGAAAATTTGCTGTTAATCCATTTCTCTCAGGCTTTAATTATACAGAATGCTTCATCCTCTCCCCAAAAAATTGTGACAGAAAATGTTTGTTCATTTTATAACCAAGGAACAAGATGCTGCAAGTGATTTTTCCATGGTTCTTTATTGAAACTGTGCCGATGTATAAGCTATCCCTGTTCTAGCCTCCTACCATTTCATAGTTCTCAGACTTTGTCTGACAATTGTTTTGGGTTGTTCACTATTTTATACAAAAAATGCCATTTTACTATGTCATTCTGTATAATGGGCTCTGAACATCCACAGGTTCTGGTATCCACAGAGGAACCACACCCTAGCAGATACTGTATATAATTCTTCATAAAGAACAGATGTAGGCATCCTCCTGGTATCCTGTTGTCTGACATACTCTGGCGCAGGTACCAGTAGGAATATAGTAGAGCCCCGGTTATCCGAGAGAAAGGGGCAGGCACCATCTTGGATAACTGAATGGCTCAGATAGGGCGAGGTCTCACCGAGGGATGACCCTTGGTGAGGCCTCACCCCTTGGGAAGCGCCTCACCATCACTGCTGTCTAGGCAGCAATGATGGCGAGGTGCTTGCCTGGGCCTAGGTCTTGCCAAGGGATGTCCCATGGCGAGGCCTCGCCCCTTGGGAAGCACCTCGCCATCACTGTTGTCTAGGCAGAAGCGATGTCGAGGTGCTTGCCTGTGCTGAGGTCTTGCCAAGGGATGTCCCTCGGCGAGGCCTCACTCCTTGGGAAGCGCCTCGCCATCTCTGCTAGGCAGCAGCTATCGCGGGGTGCTTCCTCCACCCTCTACCTCTCCTTCTCTCGAACTCGAGAGGAGAGGGAAAAGGTGGGGTGCCCCCGGTGGCGCCTCGGATAATACAGAGCCTCAGTTAACTGGAGCTCGGTTAACTGGGGCTCTACTGTGTATGAAAGGCAGTGGCCAAAGAAAAGTGTCTGATAGCAGAGAAAGAAACCTCTGTCAACGACTGTCTCTTAACTGCTTAGGAGCCAGCAGACTAGATTTCTCTGCTGGTAAAGAAAGCTTTCTCTGCCATTCTTTGATAGCAGTTAGTCACTGCTGCAAGAAGTACAGTATAGTGGTGTACTGATATATTTCCAGTGTTATCCATAGGAGAATGGATGCCCCCATTTACTGAAACTGCAGTCCACATCAATGGTTCCCAAGCATGCCACACTTCAGAAACTCTAAACATTATTTCAGCTTATGGGGCTAGTTTGCGTTCTTTTGCCAGCACCCTATTCTTTTTGATAGTTTAGAAATCAAATAAATAGATAACACTTGAACTGGCAAAAGCAAACAATGCATTCACTTACTCTCATTAAGATTCAGCTGCATATTTGACAGGAAGTTCTGAGACATCAAAGAATATGTTAGGAAAATGAGCTAATAGAAGAGAAACTCCAGCAAAAAGAAATCAATTTCCTTAATGGCTGTCTTCCATTTTTATTGCTCTTAGTGTTCAGTTTGTAAGATTGAATAGTGAAAGCTGTAAAAATGAAAGACAACCAAGTATACTTAGCTGATTAAAAAGATATCCATAAATTATACTCACTATTTTCCTTAATCTGCTGCAGAAGTCAAAGTATGAAGTACATAATATAATGAAAAGTGGAAGGATCCTCAGGGGTTTTATAGCTTTCCAAAATGTTTCCTTGAAAACAAAAATTGGCATATTGTATTTCTTTTTACTAATGTGATCTGAAATGCTCTATAGAGATATTGTGCTTGCATATTCTGACCAACAAAAGTTGATCTAGTTAGACTTATCACTTGGCCTATTTTAGTGGAATCAGTCTTAAAAAGCAATATAAATATAGCAGCAATATTTGGAAGCAACTTTATTTCCATTTGTTTCTATATATATATAATTATATATATATTTAAAATTTATATTGCCACATAAGAAAATAGGAAGAGCATTCATTTGGTTGTAGCACTGATGTTTTCTTAGTATTTTTGCGATTAAGAGCAATCTCCATGATGAGTGTTTGTGTGTGTGTATCTTGCTGATTTTTTTTTTTACTTTTGTTTGTGTTCTAGAATTATTGGGTGGTCTGATAACTTCCCAAATGCTTGCTTGGGGAATGAACATAGTAGGGGCCCTCTAGCTTTGGAGAGAAGGTATACTTTTGCCTATACTATCTCTAACCAGAGGGCTTTCTCCTCCTACTATACAGAATGCTACTCCATATACCCACCAAGCCACGATCAAGAAACACCCTTGGAATATCAAGAAGGTTTTTAAGATCAAGTCGGGGTGCTGTCGTTTTTAACTCTGAATATGTTTTAATGGATTGTAACTGTGATTTTTGAACACTTATGTTTAATTGTGTTTTAATGTTTGCATATTTGTATATTTTAAGTTGTGTGGTAATACTTTTACTGTAAGCCACGTTGAATCTCCTATGGGGGAGATAAAGCGGGGTATAAACAAAGACAATAAGCATAAGAATGAGAATAAGAATAGTGTGGATGAAAATGCTTCAGACATATAAGTAAAATCTGAGGGTGCCAGTCAGCTGGCACACAATTTACCTATCATATATATATTTGTGATGTTTCAAGATATATTAGAATAGACCAAAAACAGGGAAAGGCTCCTGTACCTTTAATATTTGTGTAAAAACCGGGATTACATGGAGTGTTGCGTATTACCTGATAACTACAGCTAATCAAATTTCTCTCTTCTACGCAACCGTTAATGGAACAGGAAACCTTTCCAATATTATCTCTGACAAACCTAAACATAACACCAAAATTGGCTTGATGTGTATGTATTGAACAAAAGTAAACAAGAAGAAGAAATGTAGGATTTGCATAGATTTTGCTTCCATTTTAAAACTAGGAGCACAAATTTTGTAAACAGAAAGTGAATACCTGGACCTATTTCAAAAGTTGTATGTTGATTATGAAGTTAGATATAATGGCAATAGAAAATACTGACCCAACAATGACTCTGTAAGGATGGAAAGACTATTTGGAAATATTTGAAAAATTATGAAAAAATTGATTTCTCAAAGATTGGGAAAATTTGATGATGGAAATCCTAAATAGGCAAGAATGTAGAAAACTTGTAGTTCAGATTTAATGATTTGTGTGAATGCTCACAAATCATTTTTTGCATTTTCTATGCAGAAACCCAACATTTTTGTGAAAAAACATTTTTTGCAGAGAAAACAATTTTTCTGCACATAAAATATTGTTTCCTGTCCAGAAGTGTTGTTTTCTGTGCAACAAAAGTTCCTTTCTTCACAAGAATATTGTTTTTGTGCAGAAAAAGTCTAGTGATTTTGAATGCACAAAAAAGGTCTACACTGTGAATAACCTTCAAAAATATGTAGTTTCCAACATCTCTTGGGACAAGGAGAAAAATTATAAAAACATGAACATTTTACTGCCTCCTTCTGTGTTGTGAACCTTGACATTTTAAAAGAATATATTAAAGTGTTATTTACTGCATCATAATAGCTCATTTTATAAAAAGGGGCATGAAGTGTGTGCATTCTGCTGTCTGCTTTCCTATTCACATCCCCATGCTGAATAGAAGCTTTTTTTTACTCCTCTCTCTCTTGCTTGCTTTCTTGCTCACTTGGAGATGACAACCCTTTTGGGATAAAAAAATGGAATAGTATTGCTTCATTTCCAAATACCAGTGAGCATAAATATCCCCAATATTTCAGCTTATAAACATCTAGGTATTAGTATCTTTTCCGTAACAAATAGCCTTTTTAGGGAGCAACCTTCATAATACGGTGTGTCAATTAAATTAATGTTCTTGGTTTGGTAAATTTTGTCCCACTCCTCCTCATTTTTGTTAACAATGAAATAGAGCTGGGCATATGTACCTTGACGTCTTTCCTAACAGGCTTTTCTTGATCTCTTTCTCTATTCTGTCCTTTATGTTTTCATGCATGAGACAATGTGATTTGGGGGGCAGGTGGAGAGAGTTACAGTTAACAAATACACTGTGAAATTGGAGTTGGTGCTTATTGCTTAAGTGTTTCAGTCAAGCTGGTAAGTACAGGTACTGGAATTGTTTCCCCATTGAACTATTTCATCCGCATTAGATATGAGCATGGGTTATGTGTATATCTAATTCTCACACCTAATTATGAAGCAATAAGTGACATTACAATATTTGAAAAGTACAAATAGATATATTAAAGCACCTATTGATTGACATCTATATGCAATCCTGCTTATTGGATTTAACTAAATCTTTCTTTGAAGTGTTGCTAAGGGTGGACATGGATGTTTTCATGAAATTCCATATCAATTCACAATAGATTGTTTTTGTTTGGACAGCTATTGAATGCATATTTTAAATCAGGCTATTTAAAATGTAAATAATACACAGGAAAAATACATATGCCACATGATTCAGTGTTTTGTAGAACATTATATAGCAACATATATAAGGAACGGTTTCCAAAGACACATTACATCAGGGGGCTGTTCTAAGCAGGTATTGACAAACTAGAATTTTATCCTTTCTGTGGGACCGAGTTTATGGATATTTGGCAGTATCTTCCTGTATATATAGTTCTACATAAGTTAACATTTTTCACTTTTCTTAGTTTTGCCAGTGTGTGTTACTTGTTATGCATTTTATTGATTGCTTCTCTCTCCTCCTTTTGTGTGTTTGGCGAGCACTGGATTTTTGTCTAGTTATGTCTAATGCCTTTTTTCTTCATCTATGCAACTTACACCATCCCTTTTTTGTGAAATTTTGTCTTCTCATTCACATAAAAGTTTATATCCATTAATAAATGTGTGCTTTAGCTAAATGCTAGTTTTAGCTATAGCTGGAGTTCCCACCAAAGTATGTGTCTTAATGCCGGTTGGTGGGAAATGTGAACATGAAGGCAGTATTGTACTCATGCCCAGGCTGGGGAATCCCATAGATATCTAGTTGTCAATATAAGAAAATTGGACCACATGGGCCAACATTAATATATTTATTAATGTGTAAAGCAACACATAATTCAGTGAAATAATTATGGACTGGAGAACAACTTTCCTGTAGAGTCAACCCTCTATTGTCATAATTCTGTATCCATGGATTCAACTATACATAATTTGAAAATATATTTAATTCTCCAAAACAATTTTATATAAGGGACACCATTTAAGCAGCCATAAATTTTGGTATTCATGGGTGGGGGTGGGACTGGAACCAAATCACAGTAGATACTGAGAGACTGCCGTATACCCCCTTTCTTTTTATTTATTTGCATAATACATGTATTTCTCACCTTTCCTCCATAAATCATCTCAAAGTTTTCAGAGTAAGCTCCATTCAGTCACAGACTTGCTTCGGTTCTTTAATGTGCCATGTGTGCCCTCAGCTTGCACCTTGGTACTTCAGATTTCAACTACAGTACAACAGAGCACAGGAGTAATTTTGAGCAAAGCTAATGGTGTTCTAGTGAGGCCTTTCTGCTGAGAAAGTGAATTTCTCCAAAAACACTAACTTGGTATAACAGAGTTGTACTCAGAGTGCCGGGCATCAACTCCAGTGTTCTAATCACTGGACAGTGCTACTGGGATTCTAATCAAACTTACTACAGATATTACATGTGCTGTCCAAACTTACTGGCTCTCCATCTGTTTAATCAGAGACTGTCTGACTAACTGACATTTCCTTTTATCAGACTCTAGATTTCTCATACAAAACTCAATATACATCAGTGCTTCTATTTATCCAGATATTATCTCAAAACCAGGACATTTCCTCTTCCCTTTGCCATAACCCCTCCTATGAGCTTGCTATAAAATTGCACATTGTTATGCATAATGTTATGTCCTTCACAGAAAGAGGATGGACTGGATGGTTCTTGTGGTCTCTTTCCAAATGTGTTAATTCTATGTAATCTGTTGGGACTGGGTTGCATCAGTTCACTGGCACACAATGCTTAGTTAGGAAAATACTTTAGTATATACATATGTGAACAGGAGGACCTGGGCTTATTATACCATTTCCTCTAGTGTTCCCCTGGAAGTATGTTTAATCAATTCATTTCCTTCCCAATTTTGCTGGTTTCTCTGGAGGATCCCAGTTGCGCTCTACTTGACTAGCTGTTTCTGGAGTATTCCATGCCTGTTGTTCCTGTTCTTAGACAAATACATGAAGCCTGCCTCAGAATAATTGATCTGAGTTGGAAGGCATCACAGTATACAAAGTACTCCTGACTGATGGCCTCTGTTTAAAAATCTCAGAAGAAGAAGACATCACCACAGCTTATTCCACTGCCCAGAACTGGACAGAGCACTCCAGATGAGGTCTGACTAAAGCAGAATAGAGTGATATTATTATTTTCCTCAATCTAGAGACTGTGCTTCAGATGATATACCCTAGAATAACATTGGTTTGCATTACAGTGTTTATTCATGTTCCATTTATGGTCTACCAAAACTCCTGTATCCTTTGCACATGTGCTACTGTCAAACATATTTTAACTATTCACTTTTTACTGTAAATGTCATCTGTTAGGTCTTTAGAAAAAAAGTTAAATCCTGGCTAAAGCAGGCATTTGGAAAGTAGTATATTTAAAGTGCAATAAACTCTCACTGAATTAACATAAGAAGCAACCTGGACGATGATTTGGGGATTGGTGCTATGTTCTACATGTTTTAATAGTTTTAATTTGTATTTTATATGCCTATTTGATTTTAATGGTTAATTGTGTTATGTATTGTTTGATCTTTGTATAATTGTGGCATTGAATATTTGCCAAAATTGGAAGCCGCTCTGAATCCCCCTCGGGGTGAGATACAGCGGGGTATAAATAAAGTAAATAAATAATTGTATGTATGGCATATAGGCCTATAAGAAAAGTATAAACATTTTTCATAGTCAAAATCTTTGAATTCACGAATAGGGATATGTTTTCTAATATGTATAGTACTTTGTCTTATTTCATATTTTCTCTGTTGTGGACTTGACACAATGGACTTGATGACCATTAGAATAAACATTAGGAGACAAGCAATGGAAGTAGAATATAGTTCAATCCTACAGTATTTCTCCTTTCAGTGTCTTGCCTCCACTTTCAATGTTGTAGATGAGCAACAGTTATTTCTTACCCTTATTGCAAATTGAACCTGAAGTGCCAAAGATTCACAGAAGCTAGGTTCATATCTCATCAATCACAAGTAAAACAGGCCAGTTCTATCTAGTTATTTAGAGTAGCAGCAAAATACCATAAATAAATGTCACCCTGGATGACTGTGAAAGTAATGCAGAATATTTCATAGGCATCTACTGTATATTCTGAAATCTCATCTGAAGTCAGAAACAGCTGTGTGTGCCAAATGCTATGTGGCTTTTTGATGCTAAATGTATGAATTAAAATGAGAGGAATGAAATTTTTTCAATATTGCTTAAATACCACAATCAAAGTCATGACACCTGCCTGACTATCTCCCATATATTAAATCCATAATGTACTTAATGTGAAGTTCAGCCTTCATATGCTTTTCCCCTGTGTTACTGTAGAGAAGTCATAGCTATTGTGTTTAAATTATGTCTGTTGGAGTATGTATTTGTATTTTAGTTGACAGTAGCCATTTTGTAACATGAATGAAACAGCAGCCATTTTGTTTCAATTCCACAGTGGTTCAGTTACCATGGAGACGAAGCTGGCTAGCTCAAGAAGAGGGAGAAGTGGGCGGAGCCAAGGAGAGGGAAAAAAGAGCAGTTTTAAAAAGAGAAGCCAGTTTTGAGGGTGTGGGAGAGAAGGAGAAAGTGTGTGTGAGCGTGGCTGGAGGCTTTTGAGTCAGGAAGGGCTGACTGGCCTGAAATCTTTAGTCAGGATAGACTAAAGGGAATCTAGTAAGACCACTAGTTGAGAGAAGACTAGTGATCAAAGATTTGATCGGTATTGGATCAAATTAATAGTTTATTGTAGTTGGAACATTGTCCATTAAAGAGCTCAAGCTGAGGTTAGAGTTTGCTACAATTGGTAATATCAGTAGGAGAGTGGAAGAGGATTTACACCAAAGACTACTGTTGGGTGGTTAAACCACTGGTTTATTTAAAGTTACATAAGTTAATTAACCAAACCTGCAACCATAAACTTTGTACAAAATAAACGTGTTGTTATTTGTTAACAATGGTCTCATTTCATTCCATCTACGTCTGTGGAGCCAAGTTTCATCAGTAATAAATCAAAAACCTCACGTTGGTGGCAGTGACCTGGAAAAATCACTTAATTGGGGAAGAATTTTAGACACCAGTACCTCAGAAAGGGAACCACAACATCTAAAACCCTAAATACAGAAACAGAGGCTGGGATCTTGGAATAGAGATCACCCCCTATAATCTTTCCCCTCATATAAATATATAATCTAGAGGGATTAAAAGATACAAAATCCCCTCAGCAGTGGAAACAGCATTTACCATTTCCCTGCCTCACCTCATCCATTTCCATCAGCCACACACATCATCTATACATTTTTGGTGGCAGTGGTGGGATTCAAAAGGATTCCATCCCTGTCACATCATCCATCAATCACACTTCTGTTCAGTTACATTTTTTTAAAAAATCATGCTTGCTCCATATTGTGGTCCCTTGTAAGCATTTTTGACCCTTAGAGCCTCATCACATGGACCTTGGGAAGCATTGGGGACTGTCTGTCTAGCACAGGGAATCATTAGATCCCCAATTATCTAGTTTCAAAGGTGAATATGGAAAGGTAGAACAGGTTGTACCATGTATCCTTGCCCATAAGTATGTGTACTGTGTGACTTTTCTACATATAAAGGTGGGCTTTGCCTTTACAGACTGCCATGCTGTACAAGCAATTATTCCACAGATTTTACACATGCTTTTGAGGAGGCAGATGTATGCGCTACAACCAATCTCCTGCTTAGCTACTTTTTTTTGTGTCAGGAGAGACTTGAGAAACTGCAAGTCGCTTCTGGTGTGAGAGAATTGGCCGTCTGCAAGGATATTGCCCAGGGGATGCCAGGATGTTTTTGATGTTTTTATCATCCTTGTGGGAGGCTTCTCTCATGTTCCTGCATGGAGCTGGAGCTGATAGAGGGAGCTCATCCGCGCTCTCCCCGGGTGAGATTAGAACCTGGCAGCTTGCTGATCAGCAACCCAACCTTCAAGTCACAAGGCTTTAATCCACTATGCCATCGGGGGCTCCACTTAGCTACTGAGGAATGGGAAAGTCCAAACCGGGGCTTTTTTTTCTAGCTAGAAGAAGCTCAAATAAAATTCCATTTTGGGAATCAGACTCTTCTGAACGTTACTTATTTTAAATATCCCCCTTCTTTATAGACAAGTGGTACCTGTTTTACACTGTACAGTAGCCATTTGGAATCATCAAAGGGTTATTTGGTGTTCTTTGAAAGGGAACAATTTGATAGCTTGAATTGTGATAGCATATGGGTGACAATCTTGGAAAAGGTAGTTTTCAGTTCACTGTTAATGAAAACGCTGATAGCTACTACAGTAATAATAAACAAAAATCTTGGAACAAAGCAAGGGGAAAATGGGAAAAAACAACTTCACAAAAAGAAATGAAAAATGAAAAAAATGTGTACATGCACAAAAGCCTCCCCCATTCCTCAATATAGGGTAGAGAATAATTCATAAATGACTGATGGAGAGGTAGAGGTGTCTTTATGGTAAGAAATGTTTTCCTTTTGTGAAAAGATAGACAGCCTAGATTGCAGATCAACTCCCACGCTTCACACCTGTGCCTGGCAGGGAGGAAGAAGCCTCAGTGATTGCTTCTAAATGTATCATTTAAATCATTATTTCCTTTATATTCCTTTTTTTGCCAACAATATAAATGTACATTTGTGGGGAGGAGAAGAGACTGAATGTGAATCCCATCTCTGCTTTTTCATCCCAGCAAAACAAATGAATTCATGGGGAAAAAATGATTTAGGACTTGAAAGATGTATTCTCTGTTGCCCTAGTTTATGGAGTAAGAGCGTTACATTGCAAACCGCAAATTGGCAGTCAGCTATCATAGTTGTGGCCTTTGAAAGTCAAATGGTTTTATATCTGAGCTTCAGCTTATATTGGGAGAAATTTAAGCTGCCTTTCTTTTTTTCCTCCTTCCCCCCTCCCTTTCCCTTTCCAACTTAAGCGTCAGTCATGAGGCCATTTTTTTATTACAAAATTATAGAACACATCAGAGAAGGGCTGATTTCCCTGCGTGTTAAGGTAATCCTTTAAAGGTCACCGTCTAACCAATGTGAACTTCCAAGATAAGGCGCTGAGAGTGGTTATTTCTTTTTCGTGTGTGTTATTATGCGATAGGATATTTTGAGAGCTTACTTTGAAGTTTGAAGTCCTTGCCTGCTGGTTCCCTGTTTGCAAATGCTGACTTATTAATGTGTTGTTGGTGAGACATGTACCTGTTCTTGTTCCACTGGCATCAAATCAAGCCTTTTAGGTTTGCTTATGATTGGGCTGGATGCAAGGGAAGTAGTAGGAGATAGAAAGAAAAAATGATTTTAATGGCTAAAGATCAGGTGGCCCTGCCAACACCTGACCATGCTTTTAGGTGAGGAAATAGTTTGGACTTTCTATTCTATCATTGTTGCATTGGGGTTCTGTTCTTATACCATGTTTGGATTACAGTATTGAAAATAGCTCAGCAGATAAGGCTAGATGATATTTCATAGCCCTCTAGCCTTATAAATTGCTAGGAGACCTAGTTCTATATGGATTAGCAAATGGAGGCAGGAGGATCATACCTGTTTCTTCTAAGTTAAATCCCAATAGGTTAACCCGAAGGAAGAGAAATGTGTGAAAAGATGTGATTGTGCAAGTAGATTTACTGTTGCTACACCCTCAGAGAGGTATATTGAGCCCATGCTTTGTCATTTCTTCCAAGACATGGGGAATTAACAGACAAAATGAGAAAGGGTGGAATAGTTCTGATTTGTATCAATGAAAAGACTGTCCATGTCAACAAAATCAGTGATGTGCAAGGAATACATTTTAGGAAAATATTTTTAAGGAGGGGGGATAAACATTTTGGGTTGGGATAAAGGTTTTGCAAGATTTTATATTTCAGCAAAAGAAAGTAATTTGGAGCAGCGTCTCATTAGCCATCTTAAAGCACATAAAGTTCATGATATTTTGTAATGATGTGATCATTACCCACGTAGACAGTGTGTGAGCCCGTGAAATAGATAAAAGTTTTAGTGTACCATTACTGATCCTGTGATTCATCCCATCATTCTCCAAGCCCAATCCTACCCAGAAAGCCTGTTAAACAAGGAATTAGGAAGGAAATCTCCTTACACTTATTCTCATCATGGCTAATAAGTGGCACTGAAATAAAAATGAAACCTTATTAAAGCTGTACCATAGTGTAAGTGTTTGAGAAGGAAATGAAAATATGAAATTGTGGAGCCTGGTAGACTTTCAGCATTACTAACACAAAGTCCTAGCATAAAGAAAAATTGGACTATTTAGCACAAATTCCTTTAACAGAAATCAGATTTCCTTCTCATTTTATGGTAAGTCTTCGGGCTTAATAAAGAGCCTCTCTAGAACTCTCTGTGGAATGAGATACTGCTAGGAGGGTAGACCATGCTGGTGTGCTAGGAAGAACAATGTAATACACCCAGCATACCATAGAATCATAGAATAGTAGAGTTGGAAGAGACCTCATGGGCCATCCAGTCCAACCCCCTGCTAAGAAGCAGGAAATCGCATTCAAAGCACCCCCGACATATGGCCATCCAGCCTCTGCTTAAAAACCTCCAAAGAAGGAGCCTCCACCACAGTCCGGGGGAGAGAGTTCCACTGCCGAACAGCCCTCACAGTGAGGAAGTTCTTCCTGATGTTCAGGTGGAATCTCCTTTCCTGTAGTTTGAAGCCATTGTTCCGTGTCCTAGTCTGCAGGGCAGCAGAAAACAAGCTTGCTCCCTCCTCTCTATGACTTCCCCTCACGTATTTGTACATGGCTATCATGTCTCCTCTCAGCCTTCTCTTCTGCACGCTAAACATGCCCAGCTCTTTAAGCCGCTCCTCATAGGGCTTGTTCTCCAGACCCTTAATCATTTTAGTCACCCTCCTCTGGACGCTTTCCAGCTTGTCAACATCTCCCTTCAACTGCGGTGCCCAAAATTGGACACAGTATTCCAGGTGTGGTCTGACCAAGGCAGAATAGAGGGGGAGCATGACTTCCCTGGATCTAGATGCTATTCCCCTATTTATGCAGGCCAGAATCCCGTTGGCTTTTTTAGCTGCCACATCACATTGTTGGCTCATGTTTAACTTGTTGTCCACGAGGACTCCAAGGTCTTTCGCACACACTGCTGTCTAGCCAGGCGTCCTCCATTCTGTATCTTTGCATTCGATTTTTTCTGCCGAAGTGAAGTATCTTGCATTTGTCCCCGTTGAACTTCATTTTGTTAGTTTCGGCCCATCTCTCTAGTCTGTCCAGATCGTTTTGAATTCTGCTCCTGTCTTCTGGAGTGTTAGCTATCCCTCCCAGTTTGGTGTCGTCTGCAAACTTGATGATCGTGCCTTCTAACCCTTCGTCTAAGTGGTTAATAAAGATGTTGAACAGAACCGGGCCCAGGATGGAGCCCTGCGGCACTCCACTTGTCACTTCTTTCTATGATGAAGACGACGCATTGGTGAGCACCCTTTGGGTTTGTTCGCTTAGCCAATTACAGATCCATCTAACTGTAGTTTTGTCTAGCCCACATTTTACTAGTTTGTCAGAAGGTTGTGAGGGACTTTGTCGAAGGCCTTACTGAAATCCAGGTACGCTACATCCACAGCATTCCCTGTATCGACCCAACTCGTAACTCTATCAAAAAAGAGATCAGATTATTGTATTTATTTATTTATTTATTTATACCATTTATATTCTGCCCTTCTCACCCCGAAGGGGACTCAGGGCGGATCACATTACACATATAGGCAAACATTCAATGCCTTTTTAACACAGGACAAAGACAAACAACATAGCTCCGAGCGGGCCTCGAACTCATGACCTCCTGGTCAGAGTGATTGATTGCAGTTAATTGCAGCTGGTTTGCTTTCCCGTCTGCGCCACAGCCCCGGGCTGATTAGTCTGATTAGTCTGGCATGACTTGTTTTTGGTAAATCCGTGTTGACTATTAGCAATGACCGCATTTGTTTCTAAGTGTTCGCAGACCACTTCCTTAATGATCTTTTCCAGAATCTTGCCTGGTATCGACGTGAGGCTAACCGGACGGTAATTGTTTGGGTTGTTCTTTTTTTCCCTTCTTGAAGATAGGGACCACATTCGCCCTCCTCCAATCTTCTGGGACTTCTCCTGTTCTCCAAGAACTCTCGAAGATCATTGCCAGTGGTTTTGAAATAACTTCTGCTAGTTCCTTCAATACTCTTGGATGTAGCTGATCTGGCCCTGGGGACTTGAATTCGTTTAGAGAGGCCAGGTGTTCCTGGACAACTTGTTTCCCTATTTGGGGTTAGATTTCCCCCAATCCTTCGTCCATTCCATGTTGCTGAGGTTGAAGATAGCTTTCTTTTTGTGAGAAGACCGAGGCAAAGAAGGCATTAAGTAGTTCTGCCTTTTCCCTGTCCCTTGTCACCATCACCCCATCTTCTCCTTGCAGTGGCCCTATCGCCTCCTTGTTCTTCCTTTTTCTACCAACGTAAGCAAAAAAGCCTTTTTTGTTGTTTTTTATGTCCCTGGCAAGCCTGAGCTCATTTTGCGCTTTAGCCTTGCGAACCTTTTCCCTAAAGGTGTTGGCTATACGTTTGAATTCTTCTTTGGTGATTTCTCCCCTTTCCCACTTCTTGTGCATGTCACTTTTGAGTCTTAGCTCAGTTAGAAGTTCTTTGGACATCCATTCTGGCTTCTTCGCACTTGTCTTATTTTTCTTCTTTGTTGGCACTGTTTGCATTTGCGCCTTGAGTATTTCACTTTTTAAAAACTCCCATCCATCCTTAACTCCCTTGTCTTTTAATATTGGCGTCCATGGAATGCCGCTCAGTAATTCCTTCATTTTTTGGAAGTCAGCTCTCTTAAAGTCCAGAATGCGTGTTTGACTTGTCTTAGTTTCAGCCTTCCTTTGTATTGCAAACTGCAGGAGCACATGGTCACTTGCCCCTAAGGATCCAACCACTTCGACTGTATTGATCAGGTCTTCCACATTTGTTAAGATTAGATCAAGAGTAGCCAATCCCCTTGTTGCCTCTTCTACCTTCTGGACCATAAAATTGTCTGCAAGGCAAGTGAGGAATTTGTTGGACTTTGTACTCTTGGCTGAGTTAGTTTTCCAGCAGATATCGGGATAATTGAAATCGCCCATGACTACTATATCTCTTCTTTGTGCCTGCTTGGTCAGCTGTTGACAGAAGGCTTCATCAAGTCCTTCATCCTGACTCGGAGGTCTGTAGTAGACACCCACGACAAGGTCTTTTTGAGTCCCGGTTCCCTTGATTCTTATCCAGATGCTTTCAAGCCCGTTTCCTGGATTACAGTCTTGCATTTCTTCTGCAGCGTAACTGTTTTTGACACATAAAGCTACTCCCCCTCCTCTCCCCTTTGTTCTATTTCTGTGAAAGAGGTTATAGCCCTCAATGGCTAAATTCCAGTGATGGGAGTCATCCCACCAGATTTCAGTGATGCCTATGACATCGAATGTGTGGTGCTGTGCTAAGAGTTGGAGTTCGTCTTGCTTATTTCCCATTCTCTGAGGATTAGTGTAAAGACATGTAAGCCCCTGTGACCTCCCCTCGAGTTGTTTATTTGGGATTATTCTGCTCTCTGTACTTGGTCCTTGCTGTGTTTGTGCAGCCCTCCGTTTAGCCTTTTGGCAGTTCCCTGTGGTCGTGGGTAATATAGTGTTCGCCAGGCTGTTGTTCCCCTCCCCCAGCGGATCTAGTTTAAAGTGCGCCTGATGAGGTTTGTGAGTCTGTGTGCAAAAAGATGTTTTCCTATTTGTGTGAGATGTACCCCATCACTTGCCAGTAGTCCATCCTCCTGGAAGAGTAGACCATGGTCAAGGAAGCCAAAATGCTCCTCTTGACACCATTTTCTGAGCCAGTTATTTACCTGTACTATTTTTTCGGCCCTTGTAGAGCCGTGTCCTACAATGGGGAGGAGGGATGAAAAGATCACATGTACATTATACAGTTTTAGCTTTGTTCCCAGAGCTTGAAAATCATTTGCGATCTTTTGAAAAGTATGACTAGCGGTGTCATTGGTTCCTACATGAATCAACATAAGGTGGGGAGGGTGATGGGGCTTTAGGAGCCTGCTGAGCCTCTGAGTGATATGGTGTATTTTTACCCCCAGGAGGCAGCATATTTCTCGAGCCATCCCATCTGGTCTGGAAATGATGGCTTCCGTTCCTGTCCATACCTGGAGACAATACTTATTTCCAACATATTCTCTTAACATAGAAATAACTTGAATCTGATAATCAAGAGATTTTATTTGATACAGTAGATTTTCAGTTAACTCACTACTAGAGCCCTCAAGCAACTCGCCAAAAGAATATAGCAAAGAAATGATTTTTTTAAAAAAAAATTAAAATAAAATTAATTTTTATAAACAGTATACTATAGTTTTAAAATATAGTAAATCTGTGTTACCTTAAATTAACGTTTCTCTTTATTTGCCTTTAATTGCTGTATTCAATATTAAAATCAAGTCAATACAGAGTTTATAGTATGGTGTAGCATGGAATATAGTATTATTTAGGCTTATTTTTTAATATTAATTCTCAAGCAATCAGAAACTATCTGGCATCTACCTATCTCACGGGAGCTGGTTAACTGAGAGTGTACTGTATATTGAATGGAGAACTGCTTTGGTCCAGAGACTAGACTCTCCCCGTTACATTCCCTGGAAGCTGAATAACATCAGAGGACAGACATCCTTCTTTTTGAAGCCCTTTCCCAAAGCCCCACTGCCCACATAATCTATTCCTAGGTAAGGACCGTTGAAAGCCTGTGCCATCTGATCTGGGAAACAAAAATTGCAAAAGCTCTAATGAAGTGGATCATAATTCATAAATCCTGCAAAACATATCCTGTTGGCCATACTAACATGTTCATTAAAATGGGAAATTCCAAATAAACTGTTTGTTAGATGTACATTATTTCATAAGCCTATCTCCTCAGTCATAAGTATGTTTTTGGAAGTCAGTTTCATGGAAATATGTTGGACTTCTTCATTGCATTTTATAGGTTTGAGTGATCTTTTCTACCAGCAGAAACATTTTCTACACTGAATTCTGCTCAAAGTGCTCCTGCTTCATGAAGACCATCTTTGATATTCACCTTCACTGTTCTGAGGGGTTATAGTTGTGGTGAGGAACACTAAGTATAGTGAACTGCACAGGAAACCAAAGATTTCTACCTCTTCCATCTCAATAGCAGGAGGCAAAATATTATACTTTCTTGTGTTTATGACAAAATAAAGTAATATTGGTGTCAGATTGTTGCTTTAACAAACACAAGTTAAACATCCCTTATTCAGAATTCAGCATTTTGAAATCCACCACAATCTAAAATGGTCCACATAGGTGACTGAGAGAGTGAACTCTTTTCCTCAGTGAATACAAACTATTCTTCATACACAAAATTATTAAAAATATTGTGTATAAAATTATCTTCACCTTTATCTACACCTATGGTGTAGCTGAAAAAGAAAATGTTGTGTTTAGGCGTGGGACCCATCTCTAAAGTATGCAAATATGGCAAACAGGTTTTCCGAAATTAAAAACACAAAACAAATGCAAAGTACTTCTGGTTCCAGACATTTCAGATAAGGGATACTCAACCTGTGCAAGATAGATAAATTCCTGTCCCGTTCCCCCTCCCCAGGCATGCTGAGTTTAGGCAAAAAACAGATATCAAGTAAATTACTTTAGGGCAAGAGTGATGTTTACAAGCAATCGTTTTCTGTTCTTTGAAGGACATTCCTGTCTGGCTAATAAGATGAATTGTCTTATTTGATAGTTAACATCAGAAGAAGTAGATGAGATTTCTGATAAGAATATTGTACTTGTGATGAAAAGTACTTTCCAAATGTTGGGTGCTGCATCGACTGCTTGTTTTCTTTTTTGTATATTTGCCATAACTCAAGGTTGTTAGGCTATTGCCTTTTAAAAGCTGGCATTTATCAACTGTCTTGTGAAGACCAAACATTCAATATCATGCAAAACATGGGGAAATTCATGCAGCTGACATGTTTATGGCAGATACATGTCGAAACTGAGCACCACTAATAGACTGCCAGACTACAGTTGTGAAACTAGTGGCAACTGGTGACTTCCATTTCAATATTGCAGTGAATCTGCTCTGGGTTTTAGACTGAACTTCAGTGGAGCTTTCCAAAATTATGACTTCTGTCCCTATAACTTTCGCAATTCATTCATATAGAAGTTAACACTTAGAACAGTAAATCATTTAATTGTTTTCTGATCTCTGTCCTTCTCATGTGACAAAATACCATTGGGTATTAACAAATATACATTCACAGGAAGAAAGACCAACATTTTACAACAAAACTGTTGCTAACTCGATAGCTTCATTATGTCATTACATATACCATGGAGGAAGTAAGAGACCTTTCTTGCTTTTTAAATGGTGAAACAAGCATCTGGAAGGTCAGCATCTTTCCTGGTTTTTTTCTAACCCTGACTAAACCCAGAGTTCCAGGTTAATTCACATTATTCTGAGGCATTGTTTGGATGCTTCAGGATAATCTGCCATTGAAGATGAGGCCTTAGAGGAAAGGCATACGTGTGCAAGTACATGCAGAAAGGTGACTTGTATCAAATCAAATCAAAATCTTTATTACTGTCATGGACCAGCATAAGTGGTGACTTGTATGTCCTATTCACCCTTCCGTCTTACACATACATTTCATTTATGTTGATATCACTACATTTTTAGTTGATATGATAGAAGATACATATGCCATGACAGAGCTTGAAAAATGGGGTCATTTTTTGTTTGTTTGTTTGTTTTTGCAGCTCTCAGAATCTCCAGCTAACATGGCCACTGACTGGGGGATTCTGGGAGCTTTAGTCCAAGAAGTAACTTTCCCTAAACACTACATCTGACATAAATACAAAAGTAGGGGGGGGGCAGAATTAGAGTGGTTCTTTCCAGTATATCTGTGTTTGGCCCACATTATCTCAAATAAGATTTCTCTTTGTCAATTCTCATATTTTCTTTGCTTGGGTCACTTGCATTCCCAGCTCTTCATCTTATCTACTCGCTGCTGAAGCAATTCTTCATATTCAGCAGCATGACTTCTGTGTCTATTGGTTTTGCCTCCTTGTTCTCTGTCTCCAAATACATGGATTCCCATGATACTATTTTCAATCTTGTTCATAAATGGAGTTGATATCACTGTTATCTTGCAAATGTATAAGAAAATTGCTCTGTCTGTGTATTCTAGAGTCTGGACGTGGCTGGATGTTCCATGATGTTCCAATTCATCTATTGTATATTCTCTGAATTTCAGCCAGGCTTTTTTTACAAACTGAATCTTTACACTGCAGTACTATGGGGGTTGAACACCTACTTGGAGATGTTTGCATAGAATGTGATGACAATGTGTGTTTTAGTTATGTATTTTCACTTTTTAATGCAGTCCCTAATCATTTATCCTGCTTAAAGCCCTCAGCCCCTTCCAGTATTTAAAAAAGGGCCTAGATAGACAGTTCCCTTCCTCCCAAGTCCTATAAATACCTAAAACACTGAAAGATAGCTTAGAATAATTGACAAATTTGCAGGTAAAAAACAAACAAAACAGAAAATAAACATCTGGTCAATTCTGAAACCTGTTTTCAGCTGAAATGTTAACTGTGGCTGACCACATTTGATTTAGATCATGCTGGTAAATTAATGCATTTCCAATTTATATTGTATTGTTATGAAATACAGCTACTTAATGTATATGTGCATTACCTTCAAGTCACCTGTCAACTTATGAGGGTCCCAAAATTTCATACGGTTTCAGAAAAAATTTAGAAACCACTGTGCTGCACAAATGGCTTGCAACATAATGCAGATAAAGTTAAAATTGGATTATGTGTCTAAAATAATTTGTAAACAAGTTTTATGTGATAGATTTGTACAATGGTCCAGAATTATTTGTAATTCCTTTGAACTGCTTCCCTAAGTAGGATCAGATGGATTTTCTCTTCATGGAGTACGACCCACCTGATTGTATCAGTTTGGTATGTTGTGGGGGGTGGTGATGGGATTGTTCATTCTGCTGTTTCTCTGAATTTTGGATTGGATGCAAAAGATTACATTTTCAGTGTAGCATGTTAATACTTAACCCATTGCATCAGTATTCACACAATATTGCATCTATATCTGTATGTTTGTATTCTATCAATTTACAAGGTTTGAAATATGAGGGCCTTTAGTATTTGAAATACAGCCAGCTTTCCTAGCAGGTGGGCTTCTGGTAACCAAATTTACTTTGATCAATCAGTAAAGATCAAACAGCATAATATTTCCCATCTTCACGACAAAATGTTGATTCATGTTGGTAGTCTGGGGTTTTGCTGGCTTCACAACGTTTTTATAAACTTACGACATGGTGTTGAGTCCTAAGTGCTATTTCCAGTACTGCCCATTTCTGGAGATACTTTCCATCAGGGATGGATGAACCATCTCAACTGGGAAGGATAATATTCCTTTTAAAAAAAGGTTATAGAGCTGAAAATTTAAAAGTTTTACACTGGAAGAACATGAAAGTCAGACATGACAGCCATAATTTTATCTTTCCCACTTCTCCATCTATCTTTGTTTTTTGCTTTGTAAAGAAGGAATCAGTGTAGGAATTTCTGGAAAATTTCTGGAACTTGTTTATCCATTACAGGAAGGCCCTTATTCTTGCTTTCCTTTCTTTCCTTTTAAGCTTGTCTTTTTATGCTCCTCTTGTCTTTAATCTCCTGATCCCTGAGTTGATCCCAGCAAAAGTCTCAGAGTAAGGAGCTTCAAAATACTGTGTCGAAGAACAAAAGGGGAACATTTATGTGACATTCAGGGTAAACATAGAAGGACCACCTGTTAGTGAAAAAGGCTTTCCAATTTGTGTTCTATTTTTATCTTATTTTTGTTAGAGAATTTGTATCCTGCTCCTCAGCTACAAAGGCATTTCAAGTGGGTTAAAAAAATTAATTTGCCCTCAGGCTTACAATGTGCATAAGATGAATAATTATTACATAAATATTACATAAGACATCATGTTGTTGTGTCTTGCTGGCTGCCTCCCACTGAGTGGCCAGCGGAATGTTAGTTGAATATTTTAATCATATATTTAACTCAACTATTGTACTCTGCTGGTATCAAGTAAAATAGTACTCATTTAAACCATTAAAACACCTGGTGGTTGGAGAGATGATATATAAAAGAAGTGGCTTGGGGGTGGGGAACATGGTGGTGAGTATAGGAAAATATGTATAAGCATGAAAATAACAGTAAATGCAAAATGTTAATGTATTGTAGATTGTATTGAATATTATGTGTCTGCTGTAAAACAAATGTATTAACATTATAGGTGGTCAAATCAATAATTACATACATCCATGCATATGAATACTTCACTTAATATGTAGTATTTTAAATTCTAACTTAGAGGTAGCAAAATGCAGTTGCTGTTATTGGTACCTTGACTTCTTCCACGAGTTACTTGGTGTAAGTAAAAATAATTACATTAAAATACATAGTTAGGTGGGTTACATTTATACCACATCATTCTTCCACTGAATCCAAATGATATGCATGACTTCCTCCTTATTTTTACCTCACAGCTGCTCTGTAAAATAGATTAAGCAGAGAGATAGTGAGTTTCATGACGCTATGAGGATTTTAACCTGGGTCTTCCAAGGTTCAATCCATTACTCCAAACACATTCATATATTTGAATAGATAAATATATTTCAAAATCAGATTCATAACTATCTGTTGTAAGGTTTACCAACACTTATTTGTACTGATCTTTCCTTTTTATTGCAATTCTTAGGTTAACTATAATGAAACAAAGCCTTTTGTACATAATCTAATGGTTAATTCCAATTAGGGTAGACCCATTAAATTAGATAGATTTACGTAATTGCTGATGTATCATTTAGTAAGTGATTCAGTCGAGAGACAGTGTGATGTAGTAGTGTGAGTGTTGGGTTAAGACACTGGAAGACAGAATATAAATCCTCACCTGATCACAAAAACTCACTGGGTGACTTTGGGCAAGTCACATTCCTCATTTTCAGAGGAAGTCGTGCACAAAATCTCTGAATCATTTTGCCAAGAAAACTTCTTAATAGATTCACTTTAGGATCACCATACATCAGAAATCACAACAATTGATTCAATAGGTTTGCTCTAGTTGGAATTAGCAGTTGGATAAAACGTGTATTATACAGCGGAAGAGAAGGTTGTCTGAAATTATGTTCTCAAGTATTTTAAGATTGTTACACCTTGTGAGACTTCCGGTGGGCAGTTATGGTGGCGTGCACAGTCAGCTGAGACTCTTGGCTGACCAATTGAGTGTGGTGATCTGGTAGAGCCTGGGCCGGGCTGTGGCGCAGCTGTTGAGCAGCTGCCTTAAATCACTCTGACCATGAGGTCATGAGTTCGAGGCCAGCCCGTGGCGGGGTGAGCACCCGTCAATTAAAAATTAAAAATAGCCCCTGCTCGTTGCTGACCTAGCAACCCGAAAGATAGTTGCATCTATCAAGTAGGAGATAAGGTACCACTAAAGTGGGGAGGCAAGATTAACTAATTTACGACCTGGAATGAGGAAGTGCCGTCAGTGTGGATGATGAAGCAGCTGCTCCCCCCTGTGGCCAGAATCGAACATCCCCTCAGAAGAAGGTTAACTTGCCTCTGCGTGTGTCTCTCAGTCTCTGTTTGATGTGTTTATGGGCATTGAATGTTTGCCCTATGTGTGTTATAATGTGATCCGCCCTGAGTCCCCTTCGGGGTGAGAAGGGCGGAATATAAATACTGTAAATAAATAAATAAATAAATAAATAGAGCCTAGGGCTCCCCTCCGACCACGGATTGAAGCAGCTGGAGTCGCGAAGTCAACTGGCAGCTGCTCCGAAGACCCCAGTGCGTGCGCGCCCCCTCAAGGGTGAGCGAGTGGGTCCGAAGCCAGACTGGGACGAGCGGGTCGCCCATCGGAAGGTAGCTGGACACAGACCACACTAACCGCAAGCCTCGCCCATTTTAAACTGTAAGAAATAAAAAGAGAAGAAAGCTGGGAAAAACAACTCAGTAGGGGCTAACCCCCCAAGAAGAAGTTCTACTCCTCTCCGGCAAGCCTTCCTTAAGGGTAAGATTAAGAAAAAATTTAAAATGCAAGGATAAAGATTTACTTGACAAAAGGATAAGGCATGTCCTGGGGAAGGGGACTGGCAAGGTATCTCAAAACAAAACAAAACAAATAATTATAGAAAGAGAATGCCAAGGCAAGCAATAAGGGTCCAGCCTCAAGGCATCTAAGTGTTCACTTAGCTGGTATGCCAGTAAAGAGAACACTGACCTTGAAGCCATATTGTTTAGACTGGGGTGCCTTTCTTTGTAAACAAAGGTGGCTTATCGCTCACTGCCTCCTTGCGTGAGCCTGCACGAGATCCAGAATGCAGAAAAGAAAGAGGGAAGCACCACGAGACTTTAAAGTAACGTGTAGTGACTCGCCGCTTCCTCCTTCCTTGCATGAAACCATAGAGCTGGGAATGCGGAAAGGATAGCGTGATACATTGTGATAGAATATACAGAGAGAGCAAGGTAACACCAATCAGTGAGAAAAGAGAAGAGAGACAGATCACCTGAACGGAAACACGAAAGGGAAACAATAGAAGGGCTCTCCTCTTAAAGTGCACCGGAGGAACTAATAGAACTAAAAGACTGTAGATAAAGCCTGAGATTCGGCAGACAGACATCAGTGGATATAACTGAATTAAAAGAATATTGATTATTAGATAACTCAAGAAGAGAATTAATTTGAGAATAAATTTTAAAAAAAGAAACCTCAGAAGATTGGTAAAGGGAGTAAAATGATTACTAAAACAGGTCAAAAGGGTTGAAGAAGAAGAAGCTCCAGGGAAAACATAATACTACAGAAGAATTGGATAAGAGACAACAACAATAATAACAATAATAAAAATATTACAATATAAGCTACAGAAATAAGATTAATATCTACCAACATACGAGGTAACTAGCTAAAGCCTGTTAGTGACCCACTCTACTTTAAAACAATACTCCTAGACGTATAAAAGTATTACTTTTATTCTTGTAATAATCAACCTCACAACCCTAATTGCAAGACCCCTTGGAGACCTAACAAGGTACTAAATTGGACAATAGGACTGAAAATATTGAATCAAAGAACTAAACACTATTTAAACAATATAAAAAGGAAGACATAAAATAACAGTGAGACTTGGACTGTGGAAAAGAGAAACTACCAGTTCAAAGGAAAAACACCTAAGCATGCTTTTGCAGTAACAATAAAGAAAGAAAATGTCAACCTTTAAACTGAAAGGAGAACCAAAAGATACTAAAGCCCTCACTCGCAGAATGTCTCTTGCTGAGGAAGTTAGCTTGAAAGACATTTTGCATGAAGTGCTGAAACTTTTGGATAAATAGGACGCAATGAAAGAAGAATTACAAAAAGAAATACAAACCCTATCCACTAAACACGACACACAACAGAAAATGATACAAGAGGAAATGACTGAATTGAAGAAGGAATTGAAAGAAAAAATAGGATCAATGAAGGGTGAACTTACAAAGGTATTAAATGACATAACCGATTTGAAAGCCGATAAGAAAAAGATGGAGAAAACTCAGATAAAGTTTCAGAAACAACTGGAGGAAATAGATAAGGGGTCCCCAAACTAAGGCCCGGGGGCCGGATGCGGCCCTCCAAGATCATTTACCTGGCCCCCTCCCTCAGTTCTATAATATAATATTTTATATCATTTTTAATAATAGAATAATTGTATATACATATAATATTGATAATATTATGTTATACAATATAATGCTAATAATAATGCCATATAATAATGTTAATTATATGTTATATATTACATACAATATTACAGTATAGTGGTGTAGTTCAATATAGTAATATATAATGCTAATATTGTCAAGAGTCAGACGCCAATTAGCGAACAAAAATAGAGTTTATTCAGCAGATAAGCCAAAAAGTAATGTTAACACAGAAAAAACCTTGAAACACTTCACTATCAGTGCTTCAAGAGCAGTTCAAACAAAAATATAATTCAGCAACACAAGCAGGTAAAAACAAAGTTAAACAAACTTAGTGCAAACTGCACTTTCTGAGTCCAAGCCCTGCCAGCCGGCTCTGTAGTTTTCAAAGGAACAGTTCCCAAAAGAAAACACCAAATTGGTCAGGAACAAACAAACAAACTAAGAATGCAGTAGACTGCTTCCACAATGTGGATAAAGCCGAAGGCTCCAAAAGGATGGTGAAAAGACGTCGTCCGGGATTCCAAGGTCAGGTCAGGAGATAACAGCGGTGTCCAAAGAGCAAGCCAGGAGTCAAAAGCCGATAGTAGTCATCAATCACAGGGCGAAGGCAGTAGCAAGGTCAAATTCCGATCCAAGGTCTGAAGAGGGTGCAGTCATCCAAAACAGGTCCACGATAAGACACAGCGAGAGCCAAGCTAGGTGATAACAGCAGATTCAAATCATAGTCCAAGTCCAGTCTTCATGGAAACACAGAGATCCCAATGGTGCCTCAGCTACACCTTGCCACACGCAAAGTGCAGTGGCCAAACATTCCCATTTTATTCCCCTTCCTCCTGGGTGACCAAACACTCACACCCAAACACCAGGTGTCCCAAATCTACTCAGAGTCTGAGCTCCACACAGCTAGAGCTCGTGGATCTGGAGTACCTAGCAATTCGTCGGAGTCCCAATCATCCTGCCCACACTTAGCCCCATGAACACTTAAAGAACCATCCTCTCTTCTCCAAGCATCCCAATTGGGATCAGCTCCTGCAGAAACCCCAGGTTCAGAAGTGTCCATAGACCCCAAATCCCCAGACATCTCCGGTGGCTGTGCCCATTCAGTGCCCGCTTCCCCAGCCACCACCTGTTCCTCAGCATCCATCTCCCCATCTGAATCTTCCTCAGAAGATCCCCCATATAGCTCTCTAAGTCGCTTCCTGCGCAACTCCTCCAGTGAACCCTCATCACGAGGGTTTTTTCTTCCTCTTCGAATTCCATCCCCATCAACCATAATCCCTGAAGGCACAGTCACAACACTATCCCTCCCCGCAAAGGCCCCTCCCACCGGAATTAATGTGGGATCCGAGACCTCCGCAACTACTGAGGACCGGTTAGATGACGTGTCCAGTTTTAGTAAAGATCGATGAAACACCGGATGAACCTTCAGAGTGGAAGGTAACCGCAATCTAAATGCCACAGGAGAGATCTGGGTAACAATGGGGAAAGGTCCTAAGAATCGAGCTCCAAATTTTCCTGCATGCGTCCTGATGTGCTTAGCAGACAACCACACCATATCCCCTTCCTTCAGTTCCACTCCAGGCTGACGATGTTTGTCAGCTTGTGATTTTTGCGTTGCTTTAGCTTCCAGCAGAAGCTTCCTTGCAACGTCTTGCAAGGCCCTGAGTTCACTGGAACGATATACTGGATCAGGCGACACTGTATTCTGCGCAGGCGCTACTACCCCACGTGGATGGCAACCATACATAATTTCAAAAGGCGAGTATTGGCTAGCGCTATGTGTCGCCGCGTTATACGCAAACTCTGCCACCGGTACCCATTGAACCCAATCCCCAGCTTGCTGTAAACAAAAACAGCGCAAATACTGTTCCAGCAGACCATTTACCCGTTCAGACTGCCCATCAGTCTGCGGATGGAACGCAGTGGAGACGTTCAGCTTAGTTCCAAGTTGCGCATGGAACTGCTTCCAAAATTGCGACACAAACTGCGGTGCTCTGTCCGAAATAATAACTTCTGGAGCACCGTGCAAACTGAAAATATGGCGCACAAATAACTTGGCTAGAGTAGTAGCCGCTGGTACTTTAGAGCATGGAATAAAATGAGCCATCTTGGAAAACAAATCAACCACCACCCAAATACAAGTATATCCAACCACCCTAGGCAAATCAGTAATGAAGTCCATAGAAATAATCTGCCAGGGCTTTTCAGGGATGGGTAGAGGCGATAATAAACCACAAGGTCGACCCACTGGATGTTTACACTGCTGACAAATAGCGCAGCTATCACAGTACTTTAAAATGTCCTGCCTCATTTTGGGCCACCAGTAATGACGAGTGATGGCTTGTACAGTCTTAAATCTCCCAAAATGTCCCGCAGTTGGCTCATCATGATATGCTTGAATGATTTCCAAGCGTAATTTACCAGGCGGTACAAAAATCTGCCCATTACGTGATAGTACCCCGTCCTCATCTTGTAAATTAGGCAGTATAGTCCTCATATATTGAGAGAGCAATATCAGCTGTTCTTGCGTCCACCTATCCTCTTTTTGAGAGGACAACACCCGGTCATGAAGATCCTGCCTGTCCTGTACCATATTTAACAATGAAACAGGTAAAATAGTTTGCTCAGAGGATATTTCAGCAGTCTTAAACTCAGGCTTCCTAGACAAAGCATCAGCCCTCAAGTTCTGCTTCCTCTCTACAAATTGCACTCTGAAGTCAAATCTGGAAAAGAACAATGCCCACCTAATTTGCCTTTGGTTCAATTTCCTTGCAGTCTGCAAATGCTCCAGGTTTTTATGATCAGACAGGACCACTATCTGATGTTTAGCCCCCTCCAACCAATGCCTCCAAACTTCGAAGGCCACCTTGATAGCTAGCAACTCTTTCTCCCAAATCGTGTAGTTTTGTTCAAACGCGGTGAGTTGTCTAGAATAGAAACCACAAGGCCTTAATCTACCGGACGGGTCCTTCTGCGAGAGCACTGCTCCCAGCGCATAATTAGAAGCATCTGCCTCAACAACAAATGGTCTGTTCACATTTGGATGTACTAGAATGTTCCCATTCTGAAAGCTACGTTTCAGTTGTACAAATGCCTCTTTGGCCTCTGTAGTCCATTCAAATGAACGCTTCTTTTGCAGGAGTTGGGTTAAAGGCACCATCAATTGTGCAAAATGGGGAATGAACTCCCTATAATAATTGGCAAAACCCAAAAACCTTTGCACATCTTTTTTGGAGGTTAATTCTTGCCAGGTATTGACAGCGTCCACTTTTCGCGGGTCCATTTTTAGCTCCCTCCCAGATATAACATGTCCCAAAAACTCCACCTCAGACACATGAAAGGCACACTTTGAGGCCTTAGCAAACAACCCATTTGCCCTGAGCCTAGACAGAACCTGATGCACATGTTCCCCATGTTCACGAACGTTTTTCGAATAAATTAATATATCATCTAAATAAATCACCATAAATTTGTCCAAAAGGTCCCGGAACACATCATTAATGAACCGTTGGAATACCGCTGGCGCATTGCACAACCCAAATGGCATTACTAAATTTTCGTAAGCGCCATAACAGGTGTTAAACGTGGTCTTCCATTCATCCCCAGCCTTTATACGCACCAGATTGTAAGCCCCGCGCAGATCTAATTTAGTGAAGATGGAAGCTCCCTGAACCCGAGACAATAACTCAGGAATTAGAGGTTGAGGGTACCTGTCCCAAACAGTGTACTTATTTAGCACACGGTAGTCGCACACAAGTCTCAA
Source organism: Anolis carolinensis (assembly GCF_035594765.1). Lineage (NCBI taxonomy): Eukaryota > Metazoa > Chordata > Lepidosauria > Squamata > Anolidae > Anolis > Anolis carolinensis. The sequence continues at coordinate 69,973,798 of NC_085841.1, forward strand.
GTCGCCTGTCTTTTTTGCCACAAAAAAGACTGGAGCAGCCGTAGGTGAGTTAGAAGGTCTAATGAAACCCTTCTGCAAGTTCTCATCCAAATACTCCCTTAAAGCCTGTCTTTCAGGTACCGTGAGCGCATACAACCTGCCTGCAGGCAACTTAGCTCCTTCCACCAAGTTGATTGCACAATCATAAGGCCTATGTGGTGGTAATTTATCCGCTTCTTTTTGACAGAACACATCCCAGAAGTCCCGAAAACAAGATGGAACACCTTCCATATCCCAACCCACTTTGTTTAGAGTTAAACACACTGGCAGGTCCAAGCTAATAGTTTTGCGAGCCCAATCCACCCAAGGATTGACCTGTGTCAACCAGTCCATACCTAAGATGACATCATATCTAGGTAGTGCAGTGACATCAAAAGTTAACGTCCCCTTTTGCCCTTGCACTTGTCAGGTTACACCCGCTGTTTCTTGATCCACCATCCCGGAATGCAACAACCTTCCATCAGCACCCTCCACCCAAGCTGTGACTTTTTTCTTCAATATTGAGATCTTATTCCTTTCTGCAAAACTTTGGTCTATGTACGAAACGGTAGCCCCTGAATCCAAAAATGCCTGAGTACTAATTGGTCTCTGACCCATTATACTTAATTGTATGGCCACAAACACATGCTTATTTCCTCTAGGCAATTGCATCATAGGCCCTAATGCGCTGGACTCATGGCGCATTAGGGCTTCCCTTTTCCCGGCAGCTGAGACGGTTTTAAAGAGCAATTATGAGCAAAATGCCCCTCATTTCCACAGTATAAACACAGCCTTAATCGTCTGCGTCGATCTTTTTCCTCTTGGGACAGTTTGCGTTGCACTCCAAGCTGCATGGGTTCCTCCCCAGAGTTCACAGGGGCACTAGCATGATACTCCACAACTGGAGTCCTGTGAGTTTTCTTTCTAAACTCCAACCGAGCCTCAATTCTATAAACTTTGGTTACCAACTCATCCCAATTTTGAGCTGGTTCCACACGAGACAGTTCATCCTGCAAACCATCATTCAACCCAGCAGTAAATGCCAACATAAAAGCATGTTCTCCCCAGTCCAACTGATGCTTAAGCAAATTAAACTTATTCAAATAGTCAATTAAAGATCCTTTACCCTGCTTTAACCGATATAAAGCCCAACCCGCATTTTCCTTTTGTAAAGGATCTCCAAAAGTTTCAGTAAGAGCTGCCTTAAAGTCCACCAAATTATTCTTAATTGGGCTATTGCCCCTAATTACATTAACTGCCCAACGCCCCGCTGGCCCAGTTAGTAAACTCAAAATAAATGCAACTTTGTTAGTGTCTGTAGGAAACGAGAGGTCAGATATTTGCAAAAAGTGTAGGTCCACTTGAGCCAAAAAGGTTGGGAGTTTCTCCCTGGCTCCATCAAAACGTTCAGGAACAATAACTTGTCCTTTGATCTGCTGTGCCTTTTTTAAGGCTTCCAATTCCAGTTCCAAAGCTGCCACTCTGACGTCCAGCCCAGCCATGTTAACTTGGCCCTTTGTTGTTGTTGTTGGGCGTGTGGCAATCTGTCAAGAGTCAGACGCCAATTAGCGAACAAAAATAGAGTTTATTCAGCAGATAAGCCAAAAAGTAATGTTAACACAGAAAAAACCTTGAAACACTTCACTATCAGTGCTTCAAGAGCAGTTCAAACAAAAATATAATTCAGCAACACAAGCAGGTAAAAACAAAGTTAAACAAACTTAGTGCAAACTTCACTTTCTGAGTCCAAGCCCTGCCAGCCGGCTCTGTAGTTTTCAAAGGAACAGTTCCCAAAAGAAAACACCAAATTGGTCAGGAAACAAACAAACAAACTAAGAATGCAGTAGACTGCTTCCACAATGTGGATAAAGCCGAAGGCTCCGAAAGGATGGTGAAAAGACGTCGTCCGGGATTCCAAGGTCAGGTCAGGAGATAACAGCGGTGTCCAAAGAGCAAGCCAGGAGTCAAAAGCCGATAGTAGTCATCAATCACAGGGCGAAGGCAGTAGCAAGGTCAAATTCCGATCCAAGGTCTGAAGAGGGTGCAGTCATCCAAAACAGGTCCACGATAAGACACAGCGAGAGCCAAGCTAGGTGATAACAGCAGATTCAAATCATAGTCCAAGTCCAGTCTTCATGGAAACACAGAGATCCCAATGGCGCCTCAGCAACACCTTGCCACACGCAAAGTGCAGTGGCCAAACATTCCCATTTTATTCCCCTTCCTCCTGGGTGACCAAACACTCACACCCAAACACCAGGTGTCCCAAATCTACTCAGAGTCTGAGCTCCACACAGCTAGAGCTCGTGGATCTGGAATACCTAGCAATTCGTTGGAGTCCCAATCATCCTGCCCACACTTAGCCCCATGAACACTTAAAGAACCATCTTCCCTTCTCCAAACATCCCAATTGGGATCAGCTCCTGCAGAAACCCCAGGTTCAGAAGTATCCATAGACCCCAAATCCCCAGACATCTCCGGTGGCTGTGCCCATTCAGTGCCCACTTCCCCAGCCACCACCTGTTCCTCAGCATCCATCTCCCCATCTGAATCTTCCTCAGAAGATCCCCCATATAGCTCTCTAAGTCGCTTCCTGCGCAACTCCTCCAGTGAACCCTCATCACGAGGGTTTTTTCTTCCTCTTCGAATTCCATCCCCATCAACCATAATCCCCGAAGGCGCAGTCACAACAAATATTGTGCTATGCTAATAATATAATATATTGTATGTACATACAGCTGCTCTGAGTCCCCTTTGGGGTGAAAAGGGTGGGATATAAATGTAATAAATAAATGTAGTATATGAATAAATAAATAATTTTAGACTTAGGGTCTCATAAAGTCTGAAATGACTTGAAGGCACACAACAACAACAATCCTAATTAATTGGCCAGAAGTAGGTCCACACTTCCCATTGAAATCCTGATAGGTTTATGTTGGTTACAATTGTTTTCATTTTTAAATATTGTATTAATCTTTCATTGTTGTTGTTGTTTTGCACTACAAATAAGACATGTGCACTGTGCATAGGAATTTGTTCGGGTTTTTTTCCAAATGATAATTTAGCCCCTCCACAGTCTGAAGGATTGTGGACTGGCCCTCTGCTTTAAAAGTTTGGGGACCCCTGAAATAGATAATAAGAATACAAAATTGGAGAAAACTCATGAGAGATTAGAACAAAAGGAAATGGAATACCAACTTAGACTTCATAATGTCCAGGAGAAGGCGAATGAAAATAGAAGACAAACCATCATTCAACTCTTCACTAATGTACTCCAAATCTCAGATCAGGAAATGAATGCTGAAATTGATTGAGTTTTCTGAATCCAAACTAATTATACTAAAAAGAACAAAGTGGCCAGGGATATCATAGTACATTTTGTGAAAAAACAAATGAGAGATGAAGTGCTGAAACAAAACAAGAGCAAACCAATACGTTACAAAAACAACAGAATTGCAATTCTTAAAGAATTTCCACTCTTTACTCTCAATAGGAGAAGAAAATATTTCTTTCTGACAGATGAGCTGAAAAAGCTACACATTAAATTCAAATGGGAAAAATATGAAGGCCTGATGTTAACCTATAAAGGAGAAAAGATATGGATCACCTCAGAAGAAAAAGCTAGAGAATTCCATCGAAAACTCAGAAAGTGCCAGAAACCAATCCATCACCGCAATCATTGACAAAAGGAAAAAAAAACCAAGAAAAGAAGATATGACTCTCCTAAGGAAGAAGAAGCGAAGGCCAATCCTGTACCCATGGATGAGGATGAGGATGAAATTACTGATGACAACGATAGCTTAAAGGATGTATGATTGTGTCAGAGTTTTATATTATTTAGGTCATTTCTTATGTGAAAATGGATAAGTGTTGGTAAGAATCATGTCCTATCCATGTATGACCAGCAGCAATCAAGACACCTGCTAAAGACTGAGGGCTATTAATAGAGACTGAGTAAATCTTGAGTTAGTGGATGTGAATGTGAATGTGATTGTGAAGGTGATGGTGCTGCTGTTGGAGTGGAGCTGAAGAAAGCTAGAAGATAACATTTTGTTTCGCCGGTTGAAAGCTGCTGATAAAAGCCAAGGACTGTTATGTTTGTATATATTTTCATATAAATCTTTCTTTACTAAAAGACAGTTTGTTTTGGGGTTTCTCCTTGGACGAAGGGTGCAACTTCCGCAGAAGGGGTTGAGAGTTTGGAACCCCAATTTGATAGCTGCGACAGATTGTACTTATCAAATGGGATATGCTATTCAAACAACATAAATGGTTTGAATTCACTGAATAAATGAAAAAATGTTTTTAACCACATAAAGAACGGAAAGTTTAATATTATAGTGCTCCAAAAACCCATATTGCCCAGAAGCATACTAACCTCTTACATCAGGAGAAAAGAAAAAAAAGTGGTGTAGTGTTATATATTGACAACAAGCTCCTGGAAACATTTCAATTTAAGGATAACAAGGGAAGAATTATAGTAGTAAAGATTGTGGTGGGCACGGGAAATATATTCATCTGCAATATATATTCGCCGAATGGCCCCAAAACAAACTTTGTTAAGAAATTGAGGGAATACATTGGTCAAAAAGAATATGATCAGATTATAATTTTAGGAGACTTTAACGGGGTCATGAACAAAAGCATAGATAAATCCAATGATGGTAACAAAAAATAAAACAAGCAGCAGGCTCCCTCCCAAGAACCTTTATATCACTGATGAAATAATACGACCTACAAGACACTTGGTGAGAGCACAATCCCAATGAAAAAGACTTCACTTTATTTTCTAATAGATACCAAAATTGGTCGAGGATAGACATGATTTGGTCCTCAAAAACCATAAATACCAAGGTAAATAGGATAAGAATACTTCTGAGAGAATTAAGTGACCACTGCCCAATTGAAATGATTATAAATTACAGAAAAGTCCCATGGAGATGATGATTAAACGATAACCTTATAAAAATGGAAGAAGATATTAGCAAAACCAAAGGAATTTTTTGATATAAATGATAAAGCAGAAACAAAAACGCAAATCATATGGGACTTGTATAAAGCAGTTATAAGAGGTCACTTTATCCAACAGAGTGCATATAAAAGGAAAGTCAGAAATCAAAAGATGATGAGATCAACAAAGGAATCGAAACGACAGAAAAAGAACTTAAAGGAAATCTGCCAAACACAAAACTAACAAATAAACTGACTTCGTTGAAAAAGCAGAAACAAAATCTTGAACTAGATCAAATAGCTAATCAAATGAAATTTGCCAGACAAAATTATTTTGAAAACGCGAATAAACCCGGCAAATGGCTAGCCAGAAAAATCTGAAAGAAAATACAGGCACAACAAATAGTTAAAATAAAAGAGAAGGACAAAATCCTAACAACAGATGAAGATATACGACAGGAATTTCTAAAATTTTATAAACAATTATATTCCAAAGACAACATTAGTATGGATGAGATAACGAATTAAGTAAACAAGGTTTACAAAAAATTACAGATGAACAAAGACAAAGCCTAAACAAAGAAACAATGGAAGAAGAAATTAAAAAAGCAATAAGAAACCTCAAACTAAATAAGTCACCTGGTCCAGATGGCTTCACTGCAAGCTTTTACAAAACAATGCAAGATGAAATCATACAATTCTTCAGAAAAACAATGAACCAGCTTTACAAGAAAAATTATCCCAGAAACATGGAAAAATGCGGAAATAATCATGATTCACAAAGAAGGCACAAATTCAGAAGATGTGAGAAATTACCGTTCCATTTCCCTGCTGAATACTGACTATAAAATCTATGCAAATATATTGGTAGAGAGACTGAAAAGGTTTCTAAACTCGTGGATTGGGGAAGATCAGAATGGATTCTTAACAAATAGAAATATAAAAGATAACTTAAGAATTGTATTGAATACAATAGAGCACTACGAAATTGTCCATCTAAAGGAAATGGGATTACTATCGCTGGACGCCGAAAAAGCCTTTGATAACTTAAATTGGAGCTTTTTCAAACTATTATTTGAGGAGCTTGATTTGGGCTTTTATTTCCAAAACGCAGTGAATACCATTTATGAAGACAAGAAAGCGAGTATCATCATTAATGGACATAACACGGAACAATTCATGATTAACAAAGGTACCAGACAAGGCTGTCCGTTATCACCGCTAATATTGATCTTCTCCATTGAAATTCTACTATGAAGGATCAGAGCCGATAAAGAATTAAAAGGCATAAAAATTGATCAACAAGAATGTAAAGTGAGGTCATACGCTGACGATATTATATGCATAATCGAAAAATCCAGAGAGAACATATTGAATTGGCTTACAAAAATAGAAGAATTTGGCTGTCTAGGTGGATTTAAAATTAACAAGAAAAAGACGACAATTCTAACCAAAAATATGACAATGAAGAATCAAGAAGAATTACAAAGAATTTCTGGCCTGAGAAATGCCTTCAGAATAAAATACCTTGGAATTAAGATAACTGCAAAAAACAATCAACTATTGGAGAATAATTATATTGAAACATGGAAAGAGATAAAGAAGGATTTGGAAAACTGGAAAATTTTGAACCTATCACTATTGGGCCGGATTGCCTGTATCAAAATGAATGTCTTGCCAAGACTACTATATCTTTTTCAAAATATCCCCATAATCCGCAACATGACACTCTTTTAAAAAAAACTTTAAATAGTGCTACGTAAAATTATACAAATGTTCAGAACATTTTCCATTGGTAACACATGTTTATATTCTTCCTCTTTTTTCTCCCTCCCTTCCCCTCCCCTCCCCTCCCAGGAAAAGTTTACAATTTTTCTATATTTATTATAATTGTTTGATCATGAGGATAATCTTGTTTAATTCCTTATATTTGTATTTCCCCTTTATTCTGTAAATTAAGTCTTTCCATTTTGCTTCCCATGTCTTTCTGATTTGGCCTTTTCTATAGTAACTTTTCCTTTCGTTAATGTAGTCTTGGAGGAGTAAATATTTATACCATGTTCTAATGTCCCATTTCTTTTGATCCTTCCAGCCTAAAGTGACTGAGGCTTTAATTGCATCTAATATATAATTTATTAATCCTTCCCATTTTTTAGTTCCCCCTTCACCTTCAATTTTCTGGAGGAAAAATTTCTCTTGTTCCAATCTATTTTTATTCCTAATAGCTCCTCCATTTCTTTTTTAATTGTTTTGTGGAACTTTTGTATTTTTTCGCAATCCCACCATATGTGGGTGAATGTTACGGTTTTCCCGCAGTTGTGCCAACATTGTTTTGGGGAGGTTCTGGTTATATGAGCTAGTTGCACAGGTGTTGTATACCATTTTGTCTGGATTTTGCATTGCATTTCCTTTATCTTTAAATGTTTTAATTTATTAATTGAATTTATCCAATTGTCTATTTCTCTCTCAACTTAAGTTGTAAGTTGCAACATGACACTCTTCAAACAATGGAATAGAGACTTGATGAAATTTATTTGGAACGGGGAAAAAACGAGAATTAAATACCTAACTATGATCACTCCAAAGAACAAAGGAGGTTTCGGACTGCCAGATTTACTTTGAAGCATGTGCCCTAGAATGGGTAAAAGACGGGGCAAAACTAGACAAGAGGAAGATCTTAACATTGGAGGGATATAACCTAAGAAGGGGATGGCACGCATACCTGTGATACGGAAAGACAGCTGTAAAGAAAAACTTCAGCAACCATTTTATCTGGTCATCCCTCTTCAAGGTCTGGACAAAATACAAGAATTACTTTTACACGAAAACTCCACTGTGGCGTTCCCCACTCGAAGCCAACCAAAGAAGTGTAATTGGATGGATAGAATGGCCAACATACAAGGAAATGCTGACAAAAAAGAATAACGAGGAAGGATTGCACATAAGAAAATATGAAGAACTCTCTCAAAAATATAAGCATATATCTTGGCTGCAATATATGCAAATCAAAGAGGCCTTTAGGACGGACAAGATAATAGGATTCGAAAATACCCAGAATTGCTGGGATAAATTATTAACATCGGAAAGAAAGAACATAACACAATTGTACAACAAATTAATCGAATGGGAAACTGAAAAAGAAGAAGTAACAAATTCAATAGTTCTCTGAGCCAGAAATATTGGGAGACCTATAAAAATGACAGAATTGGAAACAATCTGGATCAAAAAACTAAAGTATACGTATGCTACGGACTTTTAAAAAAATAGCTTAAAAATACACAGGTGGTATTTAACACCAGAAAAATTGGGGAAAACGTATAACGACAAAAATAAACAATGTTGGAAGTGCAAAGAACAAATTGGATCATATTTCCACATGTGGTGGAGCTGCAAATATTGAAAATATTTGTAGCTCCACCACATTTGCAGCAAATACTCAAAATATTGAAAAATGATTCATGAAGAAACTAATAAAATATTAAAAATAAACTCACCACTGAAACCAGAATATTATCTACTAGGGATAACGGATATGCAAGTGATGAAAGAAACAAACAACGATAAGCTCTTCACCTATCTAATAACAGCAGCAAGAATAGTATTCGCAAGATCTTGGAAATTGGAAGCTATACCTGAACGGGAACTGTGGATAGAGAAAATAATTGATATTAAAAATATGGACAGATTGACATACTTGTTGAAAAGGAATACCGGTAAACCAATCAACGAGACGGGCTGGACGTGCTTTGAGGACTATTTAAAACGCAAATATTAAGGAAGACAGTGAAAGGAAATGAAGAGGCTAATAATACTGAACTATGGACTAATACCAATATTGAAACCTAGCCTCCCCAGAGAAAAAGAAGATGGAACTCGGAAGGAAGCAGAACGGAAGCCGAAACAAATCCCCCCATCTCCCTTTCTCTCTCTCGCATCTTCTCCCCCTCTCTCCCACCCCCTATTCCCCCCATTCCCCTCACAACATCCCCCATCCCCACCACCACCGCCCTACTAAATTCGCCCTCTCTCCCCCTTTCCTATCTTAGCCTACCCATTTTTATGTATTATTATAAAACATTTTTCAATAAAAAATGTTTTAAAAAAGATTGTTACACCTTTCCTTTGGTGATAACTCTGAAAGCCCTTGCGATCCCAGGGAGCTACACTTGAGTAAGTGCTTTGAATCTTGCAGCCTAAACATGGCAATTCCCCAGCCCTGAGGTGCTAACAAAAATTAAGAAGTTGTTTTTCAAAACTTAAAAAAAAACAGGGTTTGGGTTAAAAAAATCAGCTGGGAAATTTAAAATATGTTGCCTCTTTCGTACTGTTTCCATGAATTCTCAGCATGCTTAATGAGCATCATTTCCTTCTTGGCAATGGGAATGCAGTGCAGCGCAATGTGATGAAACAGAGTGGGAGTTAGTCTGCTTAGAAGAAATTACACATTGCTGGATATACAGCAGGAGATGACACTTCTCTGAGAAGTACAGCTTCAGGAGGCAGCTGTCTGCCCAGGAGAGACAACTGTCAGCATGCCCAGTAGGGAGTTGGGTACCTATTTTGTTGTTGTTTTCCCCATCCCAAAAATGTGGCATGTTCTCTCTTTTTTTGTGGTTCAAAGTCCGTGCAATCTTGGAGGAATAGAAAGCATTTTAGTAAATACTAGCTGTGCCCGGCCACGCGTTGCTGTGGCGAAGAATGGTGGTATGGGAAATAAAGTATTGAGGAATTGGTGGTAGTTAAGGTAAAGGGTAAACGTTTTCCCCTGACGTTAAGTCCAGTCATGTCTGATTCTGGGGGTTGGTGCTCATCTCCATTTCTAAGCCGAAGAGCCGGCGTTGTTCATAGACTCCTCCAAGGTCATGTGGGATGACTGCATGGAGCGGCGTTATCTTCCCGCCGGAGCAGTACCTATTGATGCACTCACATTTACATGTTTTTGAACTTCTGGGTTGGCAGAAGCTGGGGCTAACAGTGGGGGCTCTCTCCGCTCCCCCAATTCAAACCTGCGGCCTTTCGGTCCAGAAGTTCAGCAGCTCAGCGCTTTAACATGCTGTGCCATCAGGGGATATTATTTCCTAAAGGTTGTGAATATACAATATTTCTGATTGTTTTTTTTGTCTGTTGGAGGCAAGTATGAATGCTGCAATTAGGAAAAATGATTAGGATGTAATGGCCTTGCAGATTTAAAGCCTAGCTGTTTCCTCCCTGAGTGATTTTTTTGTTGGGAGGTGTTAGCTGGCCCTGATTCTTTCCTGTCTGGAATTGCCTTGTTTTCAGAATGGTGTTGTTTGTGATATTTTATGTGCTTCTACTGTCTGTGGCCCTGAGAAAACAGAGGATTGGCCAGACTTTGATGATGGGAATACTTTGTTGGGAGGTGTTAGCTGGCCCTGATTCTTTCCTGTCTGGAATTGCCTTGTTTTCAGAGTGTTGTTCTTTATTTAGTGTTCTGATTTTAGAGTTTGTATTGTTCTGTTTTATTATACCACATTAATTTTTATATATTCTGATTTTAGTGTTTTTGAATACTTGGAGCCAGATTGTATTCATTTTCACGGTTGACCACAACACAATAATAATAATAATAATAATAATAGTAATGATAGTAATGATAGTAATAATAATGACTTTGGTAATATAGAGTGCTTCACTGCCTTCTCAGCTTCCTTTCTGGAAGAATCCTTTCTTGGGAGGTGTTAGCTGGCCCTGATTGTTTCCTTTGTGGAATTTCCAATTTCCTTGCTTTATTTACTTTATTTTTTATTACTGTCCTGGTTTTAGAGATTATATTGTTCTGCATTATTCTATCCTAGAAATTATTTCATATCAAAGTAGAATCTCACTTATCCAACATTCGCTTATACAATGTTCTGGATTATCCAACGCAGTCTGCCTTTTCATAATCAATGTTTTTGTAGTCAGTGTTTTAAATTCATTGTGATATTTTACTGGTAAATTTGTAAATACAGTACAGTAAAGTCTCACTTATCCAACATAAGTGGGCTGGCAAAATGTTGGATAAGCGAATATGTTGGATAATAAGGAGGCGTTAAGGAAAAGCCTATTAAATATCAAATTAGGTTATGATTTTACAAATGAAACACCAAAACATCATGTTAGACAACAAATTTGGCAGAAAAAGTAGTTCAATACGCAGTAATGCTATGTAGTAATTACTGTATTTATTAATTTAGCACCAAAATATCACGATATATTGAAAACATTGACTACAAAAATGCGTTGGATAATCCAGAACGTTGGATAAGTGAGACTCTACTGTAATTACTACATAGCATTACTGCGCGTGGAACTACCTTTTCTGTCAAATTTGTTGTATAATATGATGTTTTGGTGCTTAATTTGTATAATGATTACCTAATTTGATGTTGAATCAGCTTTTCCTGAATCCCTTCTTATTATCCAATATATTTACTTATCCTGCTGGCCTGTTTATGTTGGATAAGTGAGAGTCTACTGTATATTGATAATCTTATATTATCTGCTTAGAACTGGATTATATGAGGCTCCTTCTTCACAGCTGTATAAAATGCACACTGAAGTGGATTATAGGGCAGTGTGGAGTCAAGATAATCCAGTGCAAAGCAGATAATATAAGATTATAAATGGGTTCTATAGCTGTGTGGAAGGGCCTTGAGTCTACACTGCCATATAATCCAGTGCAAATTAGATAATCTGTGGAAGAAGCCTCAGTGAGGCCTAAATTTGCCTGTCCCCTAACTGAAACCTGGCTGTCCCTTGGTTGCTAGGCAACGAAGTGGGCAGAGATTAGCCCTCTAAACTGGCAGCAATTGGATAAAAACAATTATTGCTCTCCCTCTAATTAGGACTTTATTTTTCTTTTCTTTTTGTTGTATCAACCCTGAGGCATGTGTGATGGGTTGTGTTGTCAAATTTCGAGGTTGGGGGGCCTGTAGTTTTGTTGCTTTGTCCGCTGCCCTGATGCCATCACTCTTTTATATATATAGATACATATATATAATTCATGTTAATACGATTCTGTGCCTATAAAAATAATACATTAAATTCTTGCAGTTGACAAAAGGTAACATAGCCTCTTTTTGTGATATTTTGCCAAGCATTTGCTTTTGTATTATAACATTGACAAATATAGATCAAGCTGTTGCTTGATTCATTTTAACAGCTGGATTACACAGTATTAATGAAAGCTGCATGGCACTGAATGCTCTTTTGCTGAGTGATGGAAACATTCTCTTTCTGTACTATTGATATGACTATTTTTTGTGTTTGCACCAGTGGAAATCCTTGTAAAGCAGAGGTTAATTGCCCTAAATATTAACACAGGATTACTGAGGGAAGTGAACTTGCACGAGTTAAAACTATTTCTGTTAGATTGCAAAAAATTGCAGTGGGGGTTAAATTCCAAAAAATTGCAGAAGTCAACTGTCACAAAATTGAGTGAGCATAGTATAACTCATCATCTGTATGTAGTGCCTACATCTCACTTTTATAGCCCCCGAGGTCCCCATCCTTTTAAAAAAGTCATGATTTGGGGACAAGTTTTGCTTCCAGACCATGGAAAAGGTTCCCAAACATGTAAAAAAAACTTCCTTATTTTTGTCATACATGATCACAGAGATTTAGTAAACTTCATATTACATTTGTACAAAATTCACAGCTTGGACATTTAAATACAAGATATGCTCAACCTATGACTGAAAATGTATTAGCATTTCTGTACATTTCTGATAGCTAATAATGTTATTTACCAAGAATTGACATCTAAAATAGGCTCCTTCTTTTAGGAAAAAACACTTTAATAGAATGTATAACCTCTATCCTTTAGAGATTTGATATGAAGATAAATGAAATGCTCATGGTCCTTGAGGACAAAATGGCATGGCAGTCAATATATAGGTGATGTGAGCTTTGACCATCCAGATGTATTTACCGTAATGTGGGGTGAGGCAATTGCTGTCGACGCTGGCATGGGGATGGGGAAAATACATATTTTAGGCTTACTGAAGTGTTGAGGTGAGACGAACCCAAGAAATGTTAAGCTTGAGGTCTAGTGCAGTGACTAATCCATATCATACGTTTTGGAAGCTGTTGAAAAAATAAATACTTTGAAGGCTGATAATATTTCCCTTTCTGGTGCTGGTGTGCTAGAAACACACATTTCCATGGCTTCTGCAGTAAGTTCAATTATTTTTTTGATTGAGATACTAGGGACTTACTATAGGGGGGAATCCATGCATTTCTTATGACAGTTTTTGTGTGTCAGATCCAGAGCTCACAAATAATGTGTTCATATCAATGGCACTATTTATGTTTTCTATCCAAAACATAAAATCCCAGCACTATGAAATTCAGTGTAATTTTAGGGCATTTCCCCAGAAATTATACAAATGATAGGATTTTGAGTCAATCATAATGTGAATTTTCTTCTTCAGAATCATGGTAGGCTATTCACAGGGACATCTTTACAAATCTTCAAGAATCCCTTTCAAAATACAGCCCACAGGTCATGGCTTGGGTCTTAACATTGACAGTTTTATCGATAAGTAATTTCAATGATTCAATCTATTTGGAAAATCTTTTGGTTTGTATTATTTATATTTGCATCTCAATCATTGACATGTTTTTGATATACAACTGTTTTAGTGTCAATGTTAGCATTACATAGGGCATAAGGATGCATCATGGGAAGGAAAAATACGCAACTAGGGCCAGACTGGGTGCTGCTGGGTGGTGAGGACTTCATCCTGCCTTTGCAGTCAAGAGTTTGTATGACTATACCATGCCAGATTAACCTCAGGAGAAGGGGTCAGTGTAGGTCTGCCCATAGAGTGGAATTACGGTAATTGAAAAGTGTTTTTTTTTTACATGCTGTGAAATGGGCTTCTATTCTATTAATGCAAAATCTCCAAGATACCCTTATATCAACAACCCTGATCAGATCTTGCAAATGCAGGGCTATAGCTTCCATGATTGACTTCTAATGTGGTTTTCCTCTTCAGTCATAACTAATATTTTTAATTCAATAAATATTCTGTCTATCGATAGTCTTGAAATCAAATTTCTATGCATACAGCATTATTTTCCTCTTTAAAATTATTAGCATTACGGATGTAAATTTACCTTTGTCCTATGCTCATACACCAAAACAAGAGATGCCTGTTTTCTTCTTATCTGTGAGATGTTTTTCCCAGTATTGACTATAGCTTGTGAATTTGCAGAAACTGTCTAATTGTTCAAACAAATGACAGCTACTACCTTATTGCATAGTTAAAAAAATAAAATAGAAAAGTATGGTAATTTTTTTTGTGCCTTTTCCATCCATCAGCTAGTTTTTGTCAGACAAAATTGAGTCCTCATTTTACACAGACAAAATTAAGTGTCCAGGAAGTATAGTGAAAAAATGGACTTGTTGTTTAGTAGAATCTCAATGTATAGTTTGCTGAACCTATCAACCATTAGTCAGATTTACTCACATCCTGTCAGCAGTACTGGTTGTACTTGTGTATATTTCTTCACACTGCAGCTTCCTAACTCTAATATTTGTGCCTAGTTTAATATTTGACCAATAAGTACATATTAATTTGAAAACATGCCTCAGTGGTTTTAAGGACTGAGCCACATCAGCATTAGACTCTTAAGAGTAAGGAGAGTGGGTTTTGAAGTCTGTTCCGCATTAATACCTGAAATTAGAAATTGCATGACAACTTAACTTTGAAACTGTTTAGCCTTGATGTCATTTTCAGAAGTCCTGCCAATAGTAACTGATTTAATCTGATGAACACTTTTAATATGGCAAACCATTGAGTATCTTCCTCGCAGCTGTGTCAGCTTGCATAGAAATTAGTAGAGGATTGCATAAACAGGATATAAACCCAGCCTGGCACAATGTTGCTAGAGGTTTGGTGTTCTTATCAGGCTTGTCACATATAGTATTTTTTACACTGATCAAAACAACTGAATAGCAGTTTCTTAGAAGAGCAATATAGAAATTGTGTTTGTTTTGCATCAGGGTATTGACTTTGAATCAAATAAGAAAGAATCCATTTAAGCACCCACTCAGAATTAAAGTGCTCTGTTAGGGCCACTGTTATAATGGATGAGAAAACATTCCATTATAAGCTTCTCTTTTCAATTGCACTTGGCTTTCTGAAAAATTATCCTTCAAGCTCAAATCGATCGTGGTTATTCTCCATCAGAAGGTGATTAGGCTTCTTTTAATAATTAAATAATAAATGTTGCTTCGTGGTCTTTGTCTGAGCAATGTTCAACATCACATTTCCACTTACATTTCAGAAAAAAGAATAACTGGAATACAGAAGTATGCCCTTCAGACTTAAACACATGGATGACTCTCCCACACTTGCATTAAACACTTTAATATAAGAGTTAAAGCCATTATGTGTGCATACCCTTCTTTAATGCAAAACAGAAATTGTTACTCAAGTCTTATCTCTTAACATCATTGCTGTTTCTTTATAATGGTGGCTGCTTAGCAGAAATTAGAAGCAAAATTCATAGCTTGAATGGATCAACCAAAGATGTATGTAATGCAATGTTGTATTCACACGGAGGCCAGTAATTTTCCTATGGGAACATCACCAGCAGAATATGAACACAATGACCTTCTTCTATTCATGTTTCCAAACACCAGATGCTTAAGAATTTGACATCTCCAAGGCTTCTATACAATATAGCCTTAATGATTAGCAGCCATTGATAGCCTTAGCATGTCTAATTCACTTGTAAAGTTATCTAAGTCAGTTGTCATAACTACATATTGTACAACTAAATTCCATCTTAACTATGAACTATGAAAAGAATTACTTCCTGTTGTCAATCATGAATTTGCCACCATTTAGCTACATTGGATGAGTCCTCAAAGATTCTGGGAAGGAAAATATATCTGTAGCCACTTTCTCTGTAGTGTACATATTTTCTACATCTACCATTTTCCCTCATACTTGTATTTTCCAAAAGCAAAAATCCCCGAATACTGTAGACGGTCCTCTTAGAGGTGTGACAGTATTCTGCACTTTCTATAGATATGCCCTTTTCAAGGTGTCCAAAATTATACATTGTTCTCCACATTATGCGGATATGGTGGTTTATTTTTTTTACATGCTACTGTATTTTGTCCACACTATTTGAGATAACAGCTCCTCAGTCTGTTTTATACACAAAACAAGTAGCAAAGGAATGAGATGCAAGGTTGGAGAGAGATACAAGGCTGGAGAAAGATTTAAGAATGTGTGAAATAGCAGGAGGTGTAGATATCCAAGATTCCACATTAAGCACATGCAAATAATCCAAAATCCAAATCATTTCTGTTCCTAAGTATTTCAGTTAGAGGATACTCAACCTGTACCTCTCCAGCCATTCTAGGAGTGTTAATCCCACTGACACCATTAAACTGGAATTGCCTTCTTGATACTTGTAACCCGACTAGCATTGGATACTAAATTACTTTACAGACCTTTAACCAGTTCAGGTACTCACTCTTTATATAGAGCAAGACTTTAACATTCTCTATTTTCTAAAGATTTTAGATAAATTTCTCATACTTATTTAATATTTAAAACTGTGTCAGCGTGGAGTTGTAGTTTGAGTGGACTTAGGCCCCTTCCACACAGCTAAAAAAAATTCCACATTATCTGTTTTGAACTGGAATATATGGCAATGTGGACTCAGATAACCCTTTTCAAAGAAGATATTCTGAGATATTCTGCTTTGATATTCTGGGTTATATGGCTGTGTGGAAGAGGCCTAAGATGCTGGGGGACTGGGGTTTGAGTCCCTGCATGGTCTTGGAAGTCCACTGGGTGATCTTGGGCAAATCAGTCTCAGAGGAAGGCAAAGGTAAACCCCCTTTGAGCAAATTCTGCCAAGTTCATTTTAGAGTTGTTATAAACCGGTAATTATGTGAAGACACACAGCAATAACAACTGTATTTTGCCCATCCCATTTGGTATGTCAGGTATTTTGTGTAATGGGTTTGTAAAACTTTTTTAAAAGATAGATGAATTAATATTATATTGCTATGTTGGATTTCATTGATGTGCTGTTGTACAGATTGTGTTTTTTTCAAATATTTTTAATTGATTAATTTCCTTTATGAATTAAAAAACGGGGAAATATGGGGTTAGTATTAAGGGGGAGGGTAGAGGGCAGGGTTGGAGGGGTTGGGATAGGGGAAGCGTTAGAAGGTATAAGGGTGAGGGGGACAAAAGAGAAGGAGAGAGAAAAGAATAAAATATGGTGTACTTCCATTCTTCTTTGTAATGGTGTGTTAAAAAGATTTTTAAAAGAGAGTTCGGTGTTCTCCTTTCTTCATCCTTTTCTGCGGTGTTGTTTTGTTCTTCTCTTCTCATTCTTCTATATTAGAATATTTATTCTATTCTCTTTTGCCCATTCCTTGAATAGAATCTGTCATTTTGATCTTGGTACCTTACGACTTTGAAACCAGAAAAGTCAATTTATCCATATTCATAATATCTAGCATTTTCTTTATCCAGTCTTCTTTTAGTGGTATTTCCTTTTGTCTCCAAAATCTTGCAAAGATTATTCTAGCTGCCATTGCCATATATGTGAATAATTTATCTTTGTTTATCTCCCATTCCCTATTAGTCATCCCTAATAGGAAGAATTCTGTTTTCAGTGGGATCCGTGTTTTGAGGACTTTTGTTTGACATAGTTCATGGATTCCCTTCCAATAGCTTCTAGCTTGTTCAGAAGACCACTACATGTGGTGGAAGGATCCTTCACATTTCCCACACTTCCAGCTCTTATTGTTTAAGATTGTTTAGTATTTCTAGAATATGGAAAACCTTCTACCATTAACTGTTATTCTTAATAGGATGATAAAATGTCACTTACAAGAGAGGCCAATATAAATATGTGCCTGCTCTTGTTTCACTTTCATGCTCATGCTCTAGTTGATGTAGCAGGGAGAACTGTACAATCAAAGTTTGCAATAGACATTTCTCTGCTGGCTACCTTGTGGTTTGCCTTGAAGGGCTTCATCAGTAGAAATAGTTGTGGGATCTTCGCAACAAAAGCTCTTTTCCACAGGGAATTCTCTTCTATGAGAAGGGGGGCTGCCTTTGAAGACTGCTCGGAAGCTTCAATTAGTCCAACAAGAGGCTGCCAGGGTAATAACTGGAGCGGCACACAGGGAGCGTACCACTCCTCTGTTACGCCAGCTCCGCTGGCTGCCGATTAGCTACTGAGCACAATTCAAGGTGCTGGCTTTAGCCTATAAAGCTCTAAACGGTTCCGGCCCAGCTTATCTGTCCGAACGTGTCTCCCACTACGACCCACCTCGAAGCTTAAGATCATCAGGTGAGGCCGTGCCTCACAGGTGCAGCTGGCGGGGACGAGAGACAGGGCTTTTTCAGTAGTGACTCCCGCCTATGGAACGCCCTCCTCAGTGAAGTCAGGCAGGCTCCCTCCCTCCTATCCTTCCATAGGAAGGTTAAAACTTGGTTGTGGGGCCAGGCTTTAGAATAACAATTAGCAGCGTTAATTACTATTACAGTAGAGTCTAAACGGGCCGGCAGAAGCTTGGATAAGCGAATATCTTGGATAATAAGGAGCTATTAAGGAAAAGCCTATTAAACATCAAATTAGGTTATGATTTTACAAACTAAGCACCAAAACATCATGTTATACAACAAATGCTATGTAGTAATTACTGTATTTACGAATTTAGCACCAAAATATCACGATGTATTGAAAACATTGACTACAAAAATGGCTTGGATAATCCAGAAGCTTGGATAAGCCAGGCTTGGATTAGTGAGACTCTACTGTATTTGGAACTCAATTGACAGACCCAATCTTTTAAACTTGAACACACCTATCTGTATTTTATAATGCGTTTTATGAATGTCCGATGTAAGTTAATTTTTTAACTGATTTATAGTGTATTGTACAATTTTTATATATGTGTTTTATTGTAAGCCGCCCTGAGTCCCCTATTGGGTGATAAGGGCGGGATATAAATATTGTAACAAATAAATAAATAAATAAATATGCCTACTCTGAACAGTTTCCTGGGGTACAGTTTTCAAAACAGTTGGTTAAGTGGGGATAGGGAACCAGAACGGACACTGAATTCTAGTTTGAGAATGATCTCCTTGTGTGTCCATTTTCCCCTTCCAAATCTCAGGCAGCACAAAAAGAATGTTTCTTTATGGAATAATAATCCAACCAGTTTTCCTCCCATTTCTGCATTTATTTGGATTACCTAGGCTCTTCATCAGGGAAAAATACTGAGGGACAAAAAATAGTTTGTATAAATATAAGCTGTAGTGAGGGATGCAGAGAAATCTGAATGTTGTTAACTTCTTAGTTAAGGCTGCCCATCTCAGCCTGAGGAAGCACATCTTGCAAATTTTCCACCCCTGTCAAAACATCTAATCTCTAACATAAGACCTAGTAGCTACCTAGCTCACTAACCTGTTCTGTTCTGTTTGTTTGTTTTTTGCAGTTTACCCCCACTAAATGTAGACTGGAGTCTTTCCTTCTCTGAGGTTTAGCAAGACAGATGGACTTTTACTACCATCTGTCAAATTTTAGCATACAGAAAAATACAGAAAAACCACTTAGGAATATAAACAGTTTTCTTACAGACATCCTCTAAAAGATGGGACAAATTTGTTATATGAGGGTGAATCAGCTCACGATTTCCATCCCTGCCTGCAGTATTGGGAATTTGTCACCAAGAACAATTTTCCCAGGAAAAGGCTCTCCCCATCCCCTAATTATTATCTTACCTTGGAAGTGAAGATTAGGGTCCTATTTTCCCCTTCCTCTACTAGAGTTTGCGAGCATCATACAACCATAAGAGTTGGAAGGATTGTCAAAGATAATTTATTTCATCTCCCTTCCACTGCAGAAATCCACAACACAATTACTGCTCAGATGTGGGTCTTTAGCTTCTATTTAAAAACTTCAATTGAAGGACTGTCCACCACCTTCTGAGTGCACTATTCCATTGCAAGACAGCTCTTATCATCAGGAAGTTCTGCTTAATGTTTATCCAAAATCTCTGTATTAAATTCATTAATTCAGGCTCTATTAAGTGTATTGTCAGCAAACAAGATAATTTCACAACTTTTCTGATATTTGAAAAGGCTGCTGTACCTCATTTACACAAGGAATAAACACCTGCACTCACCTTGAACATGCTGTGATTAGTCCAGGTTTTCTTTAATACCAAAGATCCTTATTGTTTCAGCATTACAGCATCTTGCTTACACTTAATTTCCATTAAAGCTCATACTTGTACACACTTCATTTTCATGTAAAATTTCTTTTGTCTGCACCTTCTCTTTCTATACTTCCTTTTCTTTTATGACACTCCTCAACTCCACTACCCATCACTCTTCCCTCTGACCACATATTTACCCTATATCTTTATCATTAATAATGCACACTATTTCCTTAATTTCTGTACAATATTTAAATAGGATTCACCTCTTTAGTCCAGATGATGTATGGCAGGTCCTGCATCATAACAATTTTTCTAGTCTTTATTCTATCATAAGGAGACATACACACTACCCTGTAGTAAGATGAAGTTATTGTACTGGATTAATGGCTGGAAGCAATGATTCTGCTGTGGAACTGAACATATGTTGTGTGGGCTGCTCTCATTTAGTCTGTGTAAACACAGCAGTGGTGGTACCTGTCACGCTCACTTCAAACGATCAGCATGAACGCAGATCAAAGACAGCTGCTATCAAAACCAATCTTTATTGAAGAATACACGACTTGGGAAAAGTCGAGAATGACATAATGTTTACATACAATCAATTTTATTACCTTTGCTACTACGTCACATCACACGTAAATATCATCACCAAACCCCACCCCCTGTATCACATTTCTACCATTTCCACACAAACTACTCATTATAATTGTTTTGATTTTCACTCCACAAGTTCCCATGCTCTGCTGCCAGGTGTTTTCATGAGCCGTCGAGGAGTGCTCTTTGTTATGGCTCCAATTCCAGAGCTTGCAGACTCAGCTCTGGGAATTGGCCCCATGACATGGCGCCCCCCCTTTCGCCGACCTCTTCTTCTGTGCTTCCCCCGTCACGACTCTGAAACAAATCAAACATGAACACTACGTATCCATTTTATCCAAAGTACCCATATACTTTTTTAACAAGCTGCGATGGAATACAGGATGTATTTTCCCCAGACTTTTCGGCAAGAACAATTGGAAAGTCACTTCGTTTATGACCTTCTGTATTCTGAAGGGTCCAATAAACTTGGGGCCCAGCTTTTTTGAAGGTAGACCCAGCTTGATGTTCTGCGTGCTTAGCCACACTAAGTCCCCCTTCTCCAGTATATCGCCTTCCATCCTTTTTTTGTCTGCGAATGTTTTATATTTTTTGTGCGCTTCCTTTAAGGATGCTGTCACCTGACCCCAACATTCTAGCATTTGTGCTTTCCATTTCCCTGCCCCTGCGTCTTCATTCTCTGCCCACCTTGGCAATTGGGGTAGAGGCTGGACCTCATATCCATAAACTACTTCGAATGGGGTTTTATTTGTTGCAGAATGGATAGTAGAATTAAAGGCTAGTTCAGCGAAGGCTAGCCACTTAGACCAATCGTTTTGTCTCATATTAGAGTATATGCGAAGGAACTGCCCAAGTGTCTGTTGGGTACGTTCTACCGCCCCATTTGTCATGGGGTGGAAAGCAGAACTTAGGCTCCTTTCTGCTCCTAGCATTTCCAAGAATTTCCCCCAGAATTTTGCTGTAAATTGAACACCCCTATCACTGACCACCCTACTAGGACATCCATGAAGTTTGTAAATATGGTTTATGTATAATTCAGCCAGTTTCTCTGCTGATGGTAATTTCGCAAGTGCTATGAAGTGAGCCTGTTTGGAAAACAGGTCTAACACTGTCCATATATAGCGATGTCCCTTGCTGACAGGCAATTCCCCCACAAAGTCCATGGCTACACATTCCCAAGGCCTGGTAGGTTCTGCCACCGGTTGTAATAGTCCCATTGGCTTCCCTCCCCTCGATTTATTCATGGCACAATCATCACATTGGGTAACATAATTTTTTATGTCCTTTCTCATCCCTGGCCACCAACAGTGTTTCGCTATCGTCTTCGTCGTCTTTGTAATCCCCATATGACCAGCGCTCTGGTTGTTATGAAAACGATGCAAAATCTTAGTTCTCAATATTGCTGGAATGTACAGTTTCTTTTTCACAAACCAAAATCCCCCCTTCTGCTCCCCTTTTTCTGCGTTGGATAAAATCCACTGGTCCCTTTCATATGACTGTATCAGCTCCTTTTCCCAACTATCACCTTCGTCAAATTTGACAGCGGCCGTGCTCTCCCTTTGAGCTTGCGCCCTTGTACTGACAGCTAAACCCCATTGTCTTTCGGAAAACAAAGTTCCTTCCTTTGCTGCGGCTACATCCTCGTGTTGAGGCATGCGTGAAAGGGCATCGGCCAAAACATTCTGTTTTCCTTGGAAAAACTTCAATTGGAAATTGAACCTGCTGAAGTATTGTGCCCATCTAATTTGTTTGGGGGATAATTTTCGTGGGGACTTTAAGTACTGGAGGTTCTTATGATCAGACCAGACTTCAAATGGGATTTCGCTTCCTTCAAGGAAGTGCCGCCAGCATTCCAAGGCCTTTAATATAGCTAATGCTTCTTTTTCCCATATGGGCCAGCATTTCTCAGTTTCGCTAAATTTTCGTGATAAATATCCACAAGGTTTCAAATTCCCATTTTGATCCTTTTGCAATAACACTGCCCCATATGCACAATCCGAAGCATCACAATGTATTATGAAAGGACTCTGGATGTCGGGATGCTTTAGGACAGGTTCTTCCGTAAAGCGTTCTTTTAGGGTTTCAAAAGCCTTTTGGCATTCTGGCGTCCAACTCAGTTTGGCGCCAGGGGCTTTCACTTTCGCCGTCTCCCCTTTCCCCTTTGTTTTTAAGAGTTCTGTAAGGGGTGCGGTTATTTGTGCAAAGCCCTTTATGAACGATCTATAAAAATTCGCAAATCCTAGAAACGATTGCAATTGTCTCCTCGTTTGAGGTACTCCCCATTCCCTTACGTCCGATACTTTAGATGGGTCCATAGCTAACCCCTCCGGAGATATCCGATACCCCAAAAAGTCAATTTGTGTCTTGTTGAATTCACATTTGGAAAGTTTTGCATACAGTTTTGCTTCTCTTAGTTTTTGCAAAACTTCCCGGACCAGTTCAACGTGTTGCTCTCTGTTCTCGCTCACGATAAGGATATCATCTAAAAATATGAATACCCCTCGATACAACAGTGGGTGCAAGATTTCATTTATAAGCTGCATAAAGCAAGAGCCGCCATTTTTTAATCCAAAAGGCAAAATTAAATATTCAAAAAGTCCGAATGCGCAGGAAAATGCAGTTTTCCAAGTATCCTCGGATTTGATTCTTAATTTATGATAAGCTTCGATTAAATCCAGTTTGGTAAATATGCTCTCTTTCTTTAACACGGTAATCAGATCCTTTACTAATGGCATAGGGTATTTATTGTCCTTTGTAATTGCATTTAAATTTCGATAGTCAATGCACAGTCTTAAAGAGTTGTCTTTCTTTCTCCTAAATAACACGGAGGCTCCTAAAGGGGAGCTGGATGGCTTAATGAAGCCCCGCGCTAGGTTTTTATCAATATATTTCCTCAATTCCTCCTTCTCCCGAACAGACATGGGGTAAACCCTTGGCTTTGGTAAGTTTGTCCATGGGGTTATTTCGATTTCCACTTCTATATTCCTTTTGGGAGGTAATTTACTTGCTTCTTTCTGATTGAACACATCCACAAAGTCTCTGTATTCAGGGGGCAATAGTTCTTGGTTTACTTCCTCCGACTCATCCCCCTCACTCTCTTCCTCTGCTATCTTGCCTATCTCCCATTCCGTTTGTTGTTCTTTAAAAGACATGCTCTTTCCCCTCCAATCTACATCGGGGTTTGCCTGCTCCAGCCATGGGATCCCTAATATGATATTATACATGGCAATAGGGGCTACTACAAAGGGTATTCTTCCTTCCCATTTGCCTATTTTACATGGGATCCCCTGTATTTCTTTCGTGGACACTTCCCCAGCAGCCACCGATCCGTCCAATTGCAAGAACGCAATCAGAACTTTAAGTGCAGTTTGTTGGCATTTTAGCGCCTCTGCTAATTCTGGAGTTATAATGTTCCTAGAGCAACCACAATCCACGAATGCTCTGCAAGTGGCTCGACTCTCCAGCCCCGATAAGCAGATTGGCACTACCATCATGCGTTTGTCTTGACTCACCAGCTGTTCCGGAGGTTCTGGGGCTTGCCCCTCCTCCTCCGCTCGTCTCCCGGCTGCTGGCGTGGGTTTTGTGGCTTTGGGCGATTCTCCCTTCCGGGCCCAACATTCCACTGCCCGATGGCCCGCCTTCCCACACACAAAGCATCCTGGCTTGGGTCTGTTGTCGTCTCCTTTGTAGGGGATCCCGGGTCGCCCTCCGGGGCGCTCCTGCTTCCGCGTTTCTCCCTGACCCCTCGCTGCCGGTCGCTGCTGGGCGCCGCCGCTCCGAAAGCGCCTCACTTGGGACAGGGTGGATTCGACGCGCCCTGCTAGCTGAATCCATCCCTGTAACGACTCCGGGTCATCTCTGTGCGCCGCCCAGCTGAATATCTCGGGGCGCAGTCCTTCTTTGAATAATTCCACTTTGGTCACTTCGGACCACTCTGGTACCCTTTCCGCAAGATGGAGGAATTCTCCTGCGTACTCGGGTACCGTCTTGTCCCTTTGCTTTATGCCTTTTAATTGGTCGCGAGCTCTTAATTGCTCCAGCGGGTCTCTGAATCGGTTCTCCAGTGCAGCTAGGAATTGGGGCACTGATCTCAAGCACGGGTCGCGCCTGGCATGCAATTGCACATACCAGCTGGCCGCCCCTCTTTTGAGGGTATTCCCAATGGCCCGAACCATGCTTCCTTCGGAGGGGAATGTGTGTGCATTGTCCTCCATGTATCCTCTGATGCCAATGAGGAAAAAGTTCAGCTCGGACGATTCCCCTCCGTATTCTAGTTTAAGCTCCTCTCTCCCAGGCATCCATTCTGTGGTCCGTTGCCTCTGCATGGGCGGCCTGGGGAGGGGTTGCATCAGGTTCCCCTGAGCTGTCCCTTTGACCCCGCCGCGCCCCAGCCTTTCACGGAACTCCAGCTCCTGCCAGTACTCCTCGTCTCCGTCGCCGCCTGCTGTCGCTGGGCTCTGCGTTGATGCGCGCTGGCCCCTTCGGCCCCAAGCCTCTTCCTTGCACGGCTCCCTTTTGGCCCCGTATTGGGTGGGCTCCCTCTGGAGATTCTCCTCCAACAACGGCACCAATCTTCCCACGGTTTCCGCCAGCCGGGACAGGCTGGTCTCCAAGATGGATAACCGTAGGGCCTCGGCCTCCGGCGTGCTCCCTCCGGACCCCCAACCAGTCTCTGCAGCCGCTGAGACGCCTCTCCCTCCTCTGGGGATCCTCTGGGTCACTCCATTCGGTCTGGGGTAGCCGGTAGAGGAAGCGATGGCTTGTAGCATTTCCTCTCCCGGCGGCCGAACATCTGGCAAGGGCCCCTCTGCCCCCTTCAGGCTCCGATCGCCCCCTCCACTAATTTTCACTTCACTGCGACTCCGCAGGAGGGTGAGAATGTGTTTCTCGACTTAATGTCACGCTCACTTCAAACGATCAGCATGAACGCAGATCAAAGACAGCTGCTATCAAAACCAATCTTTATTGAAGAATACACGACTTGGGAAAAGTCGAGAATGACATAATGTTTACATACAATCAATTTTATTACCTTTGCTACTACGTCACATCACACGTAAATATCATCACCAAACCCCACCCCCTGTATCACATTTCTACCATTTCCACACAAACTACTCATTATAATTGTTTTGATTTTCACTCCACAAGTTCCCATGCTCTGCTGCCAGGTGTTTTCATGAGCCGTCGAGGAGTGCTCTTTGTTATGGCTCCAATTCCAGAGCTTGCAGACTCAGCTCTGGGAATTGGCCCCATGACAGTACCCCTGAGGAGAATGGCGCACTATTGCAAACCACTATTGGCCCAGCCCACTATTTGGACTGTAAAACAGCTTTGGGGCACTCCTGTGGTATATCTGGGGGAGCTACAAAGCAGACGAACAACCTTGTCACACGGCTGCCAGAGGTGCTCTGCTTCATCGAGGGGCGTGGGGAACCCTGCATTGCCCGGCTCCAGCTAAGTGCGATCATATGAGGGGAGTCCCCCTCCCATGGATATCGATGGCAACACAGCAGTCTTGTGTTTCTGTGGCTCCGGTAGGCACCAGCTCCACTCTCCTTGGGTGACCTAGGCTAAACCAGTGTATGCTGTCAATTTTGGCCCCATGTGAAGAGGTCCGAAGACGGATTGCATGCAGATTATTTCATCTGGTGTAGATGCATCATTGGTTTCCTCCGGGCCAAATATGCCCAGCTCTCACAGCTGCTCCTCATAGAGCTTACCCATATTTTTTCTCATCTTCTCTAAGAGCCCTTCCATACTGCAGTGTGGAATGGCCCTAACTCTCTCAGTTTGTGCCACACTCCCTCTCTTTGGCCAATTTGGTGATTAGCACTATATCATAGAAAATAGTTGCATACAGGAAAGCTGGAATGTTGGAATTCTTGGTTAAAAACATGTCAGAAAAAATATACAACTCCTCACAGTTTAAGTACCCAATACATAACGTTTTAGATATCCAATGGGGTGACTTTTTGTGAGGCTAAAAATATCTCTTTCTATGCTTTGTATTCTGCACTTTATTACATACACACATGCGCATGCACACACAGAAACACAAACACTATATAGCAAGAAAAGGCTCAGGCAGATAACTCTGATTGTGAAATATTTGGCACTAATATAACACATTGGGAAATAAAAATAAAATAAGGTTTTGTTTTCAAGTACTAAACATGACTCCCAGGTGGTAGCAAATTAGATTTGCCCCAAGTTAAAAGTATTGTGGTTAGCACCTAAAAGTATGCTGTGACATTCTGTTGTGGACTCCCATCTGTATTTCTTATTTTTGAAAAATTATGATAGGTGTTTTGCTATGACATTTGCAATCTTCTCCTATTCATTCCTTAAGCAACAGTGCCTGCCTGAGCCTGTCAGACCCGGTGGGAAGAATGTGTAGAGATGGATTCATTAAAAAGATGCCCAGCGAATACACTCAAAAGTGATTCTTCACATTTGGGAGTATTATTACTTATATTCTCTCAGCTGAAATGTAGGGAATAATATACTACTTGCTTTGGAGGATAGCAAAATGTTATTTAAAAATTCACTTTGTTGTTGCCAGTAAAGTAACAGTGAAACGTTTTCCAAAAATAAGAATTAAAATAGCTCTCTTCTGCAATTTACATTAACATTTGACTCCATCTGTATATTTTTATAATATTGTTTTATCCAAAATGTCAGCATGGCATAAAGTTCAACATGGTGGAAGACTGCAGCCAGGTTGTTGACCTTGGCTGGTATAGGGATAACCCCCCCCCCCAAATAAATAAATAAATAAATGTTTCTTCATGTCTTGGTTTTCAGGTCTGTCCTTGGTTTATTAGGCATGCTGATTCAGAAAATTGCATTGGATAGATCCTATCACCTCTAGTTTATCAGATATGGTTATCCTGATTTTCTATGGGCAAGCACATGGTGATTGGTAGATGGCATATGTTCTGTATTTCAAAAATCAGAACTGATGGGGGGGGGGGACTGGTGTCATTTGTGGAATCCACAGGTTAAATATACCAAAAAAAAAACAGAACTAACATTTGAGGTACCGAAATGTGTGTTGGCCAGTGTACACACCATGCCCCTACTAAAGCAACTTCACTGGCTGCCGATGAGTTTCTGGACTCAATTCAAAGTGCAGGTTATCACCTATAAAACTCTATATGCTTCAAGTCCAACCTATCTTCGAGATTGCATCTCCTTCTTTGAACCGGCAGAGGCTTTAAGATCTCCTCTCAGTCCCAACTCCCATCTCAAGTGCGGTTGGTGGGGATGAGAGAGAGGGCCTTTTCAGTGGTGGCCCCCTGGCTTTGGAATGTCCTCCTGAGGGAGATCAGGCTAGCTCCCACCCTCCAAACCTTCTGCACACAATTAAATACATGGGTTTTCCAACAAGCCTTCAACCAAGTTCAGCTTCTTTAATAATATGTATGAAGACCTTCAGATTTTCTATCAATCACAGTTCTGAGATTGAATACTTCTGTTTTTACCTCCAGCAATCACTGTATTTTATTGTTTTTAATTGGGGTTACTGTGAATTTGTGATGTTATGTTGACTGTTTATTGTTTATGTTTTGTTTTGCAGTTTTTGTATTTTGCATGTTACACCTTGAGTGTTCTGTGAGCTGGCCTGAGTCCCTCTGGGAGATGGTGACGGGATGTAAATAAAAGATGATGATGATGATTACTATTACTATAATCCCCCTGTTCAAATAGCTTAATTGGCTACCATTCCTTTTCCCAACAGAATCTAAAGTGTTGGTTTTGAGCTTTGAACTGCTATGTGGCTTTAGTTTAGATTATCTGAAAAATATCTTCTATTTTTA
Source organism: Anolis carolinensis (assembly GCF_035594765.1). NCBI lineage: Eukaryota > Metazoa > Chordata > Lepidosauria > Squamata > Anolidae > Anolis > Anolis carolinensis. The sequence continues at coordinate 70,002,400 of NC_085841.1, forward strand.
AAATTTACTTCAGTGTTGTAAAATAGGGGCAAAGGAAATTGTTGTTGTTGTTGTTGTTGTTGTTGTTGTTGTTGTTGTTGTTGTTGTTATAATTCCTAACCTTATCTTTCTAAAAAGAGACCCAAAGAAGCTAACAATAAAAGCAATATATATAAAAACATACAAACCTTGTAACAGAATTAAACAGTCAAATTTCCAAAGCCTTACTGTAGTGTCTAAAGCAGGGGTCCCCAAACTAAGGCCCGGGGGCCGGATGCGGCCCTCCAAGGTAATTTACCTGGCCCCCGTCCTCATTTATAATATAATATTTTTATATCAGTTTTAATAATATAATATATTGTATATACATATAATATTGATAATAATATTATCATTGTATACAATACAATACTAACAATAATATCATATAATAATATTAATTATATGTTATATATTACATATAATATTACAGTATAGTGGTATAGTTCAATATAGTATAATGCTAATATTGTGCTATGCTAATAATATAATATATTGTATGTACATACAGCTACTCTGAGTTCCCTTCGGGGTGAGAAGGTTGGAATATAAATGTAGTAAATAAATGTAGTAAATGAATAAATAAATAATTTTGGACTTAGGCTTGCCCAAAGTCTGAAATGACTTGAAGACACACAACAACAACAATCCTAATTAACCTGACTATCTCATTGGCCAGAAGCAGGCCCACACTTCCTATTGAAATCCTGATAGGTTTATGTTGGTTAAAATTATTTTCATTTTTAAAGATTGTATTGGTTTTTCATTGTTATTGTTGTTTTGCACTACAAATAAGATTTGTGCAGTGTGCATGGGAATTTGTTCGGTTTTTCCCCCCAAATGATAATTCGGCCCCTCAACAGTCTGAAGGATTGTGGACCAGCCCTCTGCTTTAAAAGTTTGAGGACCCCTGGTCTAAAGTTTTTGGAGAAACCCCCCATTTCCCCATCCCCTCTCAAATGTTTAATTAAAAATACCCTGCAATAACCCTGGAAGTGGGGCAGAGACAATTTGTTTCAGATTCAGAAGTCTCTTTTTAAACAAGAACAAGGAATTAAAAAACAGATGTTTGTACAGGATGTTTTATTATGTTTTAAAAGCAAAACTGGCACTGTTACTATTAGACATTTTATTTGTCCATCATTGAGAATGCATAAAATAACACTTGTCAGCTTCCCATTTGCCTGCATTTCCAGAGTAATTTTTGTGAGTTCTTTATGTCACAAGATAACTCCCAAAGGAAATTTGTTAGTATATGGTAGTAAAAGGGAAGCCTATGAAAGGGGACCATACATCTTCAAAGCTGTTAGCCTTTGTGTTCCCTCTGGCAAATTTACTGCACTAGGTTAATTGTTCCAATAAGGCTATTTTACACAACCTTTTATACTAGGAAGGAAGGAAGGAAAACATACTGCTGGTATGGAGCCTGTATAAGGAGTAAGGCGAGTTATACTTTGAAGAAAAGAAGGGAGGGGGGAAGAAGTTGCCTTTCATTGCTTAATTTTGTGCCACCCAAAAATAATCTATATACATTGCATATAGATACTCTTTCTTGTTCGTGGTCTCTATGAAATTGTACATATGGTAGAAAATCATGCGCAGAAGTTTGGAACCTATAACAAGCTCTCTGGCTCTTTAACTACAGCCCACCCTTCCTCCCCAGAGGATATATAAGAAACAGGTGAGGATGTAACCTTAGTTCCTTTTTTCCACCCTTGCAAAGGCAGTGTTAGGAACCTCTCTCTGTGTGCTTATATTGGATTCTTTTGATAAAGACCTTGGATTGTGTTTGAATATTGATATTGGACTGTTGACTTACCTTCTCCATTGACCTGGACTGTTGACCATTCCTGTCTTCTGGTGGCCCTGACTTGGACTGTGTTTGACCATTCTTAAGGCCAGTATGTCTACAGCACTTTTTAAAAAGTGTACTGCTTGTGTACTGATCCTGATGGTCATGCAAAATGTTTGCTATGCTTGGGAGAGTCTCATTCAACTAAAAGTTGTGTTGCTTGTCAGTATTTTACTCCCCAGGCAAGGAAAAACCACCAGGCTCGCTTGAAAGCTTTGTTGTATAAAAAGGCATTTCTCCCTGCGACGTCTCCACGCTGCGTGGCCTCAGAGCGCCGCCGCTTTTAGCGGCAGAAACTCCCTCCTCTCGGCGGCCACAGAGACGCTGAAAAGCCGCCGCTCCCCCCGCCCAGCCTCACCTCAGAAGAGCGGCTCCAGTAAGAAGCGGAGAACACTGAAGACTCCCGTGGTGGCTGCCATCTTGGACGCTCAGTGTCCGGAAGAGCAGGGGCGGAGCCAGGAGCCCTCACCAGAAGTGAGGCCTTCAACTTCCGCTGAGGCGGTGCACGTGCTCCGGAGAGCCATGCAGGAGAAGCGTGCGGGGGTGGCCTTTCTCCCCGCTGTAGATGCAGCCCCCCCCTCCCTGGTGCCACCAACACTCCCTGTGCCTGCTACACCCCGCATAGGGGCAGCAGAGCCGGAGTTTGGGGCTGGCCACCTGGATCTTGCCTCCGTGGCATTGTCGCTGCCAGACCCCCTAGAGCAGGGGTCCTCAAACTTTTAAAGCAGAGGGCTGGTCCACAATCCTTCAGACTGTTGAGGGGCCGAATTATCATTTGGGGGAAAAAACCGAACAAATTCCTATGCACACTGCACATATCTTATTTGTAGTGCAAAACAACAATAACAATGAAAAACCAATACAATCTTTAAAAATGAAAATAATTTTAACCAACATAAACCTATCAGGATTTCAATGGGAAGTGTGGGCCTGCTTCTGGCCAATGAGATAGTCAAGTTAATTAGGATTGTTGTTGTTGTGTGCCTTCAAGTCATTTCAGACTTTGGGCGAGCCTAAGTCTAAAATTATTTATTTATTCATTTACTACATTTATTTATTACATTTATATCCCGCCTTTCTCACCCCAAAGGGGACTCAGAGCAGCTGTATGTACATACAATATATTATATTATTAGCATAGCACAATATTAGCATTATACTATATTGAACTATACCACTATACTGTAATATTATATGTAGGTTCGAATCCTACCTGGGAGAGCGCGGATGAGGTCCCTCTATCAGCTCCAGCTCCAGCTCCATGCGGGGACATGAGAGAAGCCTCCCACAAGGATGGTAAAACACCAAAAACATCCGGGCGTCCCCTGGGCAACGTCCTTGCAGACAGCCAATTCTCTCACTCCAGAAGCAACTCCGGTTGCTCCTGACACGAAAAAAGTATTATATTGTATAACATAATATTATTATCAATATTATATGTATATACAATATATTATATTATTTAAAATGATATAAAAATATTATATTATATAACTGAGGGTGTGGGCCAGGTAAATGACCTTGGAGGGCCGCATCCGGCCACCGGGCCTTAGTTTGGGGACCCCTGCCCTAGAGGATCCTCAGTACCATGGCTCCCAGTCTCCAGCGGCTTCGATACAAAGGCCCGGCTATGGATCCAGGTCAGGCTCCTCAGGAGTACTTTCCTATTCCTCCTATTCTCAAAGCCCATCTCGGTACCTACCTTCGCATTGATTCCAGACTCCTCCTCGATGCTATTATCAGCTGCCCTCTGCAATGCATGGCAATTACAATGCTGATCACCGTGTTGAGCCATTGCCTTCCCAGTACATCCACCACTCACCTGGTGATAGAGTGTACTATTTTGGCCCTCCAATTGATGTGCCTCATCACAGCCAGCTGTCTGTTAAGTGGCTCCAGCCTGTGGTCACACCAGCTGCCTCAGGGCAAGCTCCTATGGTACCTGATGCTACAGTTCATGATGAATCCGAGGGTTCCTCACCTTCATGCCATACCCCTCCACAGCCAGAGGCTGATGTTGGGGAGAAGGAGCCTAATCCTCCTGAGGATACTTCCTCTTTTGTGGCCCTTATGACTCAGCTTACACAAGCCTTAGATTTGCCAGCAGCAAAGGCACTAGAGTTGTCCAAGATCCCCTCTTTCCTTCCGACCAACAGGAAGAATATGCACCTCCACCTTCCACAGTACCATTGCTTCCTTATTTGATTAAGCTGGCCAGATCACCAGGTCTTCCACCTGGAACCGTACCGCTGGTGGCAAGATGCTATGATGCCATGTATCGTGTTGACCTGGCAGGGGCTCAATGGGTAACGAGGCCACCCAAGCCAAATTCTGTTGTGGTGGATGTCCACCAGGGAAAGAATTCCAAAAAGATGCTCGCTACTCCACCAGATAAGGATGGGAGGAAGATGGAGGCTTTTGGGAAGAAGGTCCACACAGGCGGAGGCTTTGTGGCACGCCTCGCCCATTATGGTGCCTACATGGCTGCATACTAGCATTTTCTTTGGACCAAGTTAGCACCTTACCTAGATCTCCTGCCTGCAGATCAGCAGGCTCTTCCTCAAGCGTACCAGCAAGAGGCTTTGCTTTTGGCCAGGGCTAAAAAGACATGGCCAAACACACTGTAGAGGCAGCGGGAAGGTTTTTTGCAACTGCTATTGTCATTTGCAGACATACCTGGCTGAGGACACCCACTCTCTTTGAGCCTGGAAAGGCTCTTGCAGAAGAATTAACTTGGCGTGATGACACCTTGTTTAATCCGGACACAGATACTAATCTTAAGACCAAGCAGGAAGCATGACAACCAGCCAGTAAGTATGGCTTCTCATCGCAAACATTGTCTCGGCCTAAACGACGTTGGCACCCACCTCCTGTGACTTCTTGCCGTTCATATACATCACAGCACCCGTTCCCTCGAACTCTGTCTCCCTCCACAGGCAGACAGTCTCAATCTGGGAGAGCTCTGCAGCCTCGTAAAGGCTAAGCCAAGAAGGTAATTTTATTTATTTATTTACTTACAGTATTTATATTCTACCCTTCTCACCCCGAAGGGGACTCAGGGCGGATCACATTACACATATAAGGCAAACATTCAATACCTTAACATAGAACAAAGACAGAGACAAATGCAGGCTCCGAGCTGGCCTTGAACTCATGACCTCTTGGTCAGAGTGATTTGTTGCAGCTGGCTGCAGCTGGCTGCTCACCAGCCTGCGCTACAGCCCGGGCCATTTTAGTGCTTCTTCATCATCTTCATCACAAAGCTCACCTTATACACACATGGTTTCAGGTTCTTTGGGGAATCTATCTCCACCTTTACCTTCCACCTCACTACAACAACTGCCTCCGGTGGTCTGTTTTGGAACACGGCTTGTGCCATTCTTTCCAAGGTGGCAATCTATCACTTCAGATGCCTGGGTGCTGGATGTAGTACAAAACGAGTACTCTATTGAGTTTAAATCTGCCCCAAAGGTTGGATGCGTTCGCTCCACCCCTATCTACCATGTGCTTCTGGATGAGGTCCATACCCTGCTGCAGAGAGGCACAATTGTGCCCTTGCACATGTGGCACCTCAGAATAGTTCACTTTGCTGTTGACACCAAGTCATTAAGCTAAAGCAGAATATATATATAATCAAAGCAGGCAGAAATAAAGGTCCCAAAGTAATTGCAAAAAAAGTCAGTAAATACAAATAATCTTTAGTCAAAAAGCATGAGTCCATTTCCAAAGAAACATTAGTCCACTGGTTGCAAGGATTCAAGAACAGGAGAATTTCCAAGGCATGAAGACACATCCACTCTGATGAAGCGAGAATTTGCTTTGACAAAGTATTGTCTCTAAACACACACTTTTAAAAACAACCCAAAAATGCATTTCTCTTCCCTTCAGAGGTCTCCCGTTTTCCAGCTAATCTCAAGCTGCGCCGAGGCATTCCTTTCCATTGCAAACAATCTGCTCTAGATAGCAATGGCACTCCTTGATTGTCAAGGTCAACTAATTCATTATCTTGCACCGGAATAGGAGCCTGAGACAAATCCAGCTTATTATTTCCCATGGGAATGTCTCCCTGGCTGTTATCTATGACAGGCAGGTTCAGGAGTTCATCCACAGGCTGCGCTTCTTGCCCTTCTGAACCAGCCTGTATAACTCCATGATTTCTCACACCCAGGAATTCATCTTGCATCCCATCCTCTGGCTCTTGAATCTGAAACCCAAAATCCCCTTCCTCATCTTCACTCTGGTTCTGCTGCTGAGTCACAACAGCACCCATTCCTTTTTTCTTGGGCTTATTTGTCTAGATATTTTCTTGTGTCCAAAAAAGATGATAGACAATGCCCGATTTTAGACCTCAGAGGCCTTAACAGGCATATTTGTTCACACTGGATTTACATGGTCACACTCTTCACCATTCTCCCCCCTCTTTCACAGGGTGCTTGGTTCGCCACCATAGACCTTAAAGATGCTTACTTTCATATTGCCATTGCGGCAGAACACCACCGCTATTTGGCATTTATGATCGGCGACCAAGCTTTTTCCTTCAGGGTTCTTCCTTTCGGGATCTCCACTGCACCATGGGTGTTGTGATGACTCATGGGCCATGTAGTCCCGCTCCTGGCACTGTTGTGACAGATGAAGAGGAAAACTTAGGTTTCCCACCGTTTCAGCCTGAATTGGAGCTTTTCCAGCCAGAATTGGAGCCCTTGCACCTGCAGGAGATTTGCCTTCCAGAAGTCGGCCAAACAAGCCTTGAGCCGAAATCTCCCCCATTTTCTCGCCGTGATTATTATAAACAACAGAAAGGCGCTCAGGAGGCGTCTCGCAGGAGCGCTAGGATCGCTGCCAGGCATTCAGCTGATTAAGCCTGCTTCCCATGGGAAACTTTAGGGAGTCATGCATCTGGACACAGAGAATGGCTTTCGGTTCTGGTTCCCCAGAGAATTGTTCTTTGGCGGGAAAACGAGACCCTATTTAGGTGTTTTGCCCACGTAGGAATCTTGCGGAGTCAATTCGTCAGCTTCGGGAGTAGGTTGTGTGTGGACTACGCTACTCCCGCGTCCAAGCTCTTTGTTCCCGTTTCCAGCCTTGCCTTGCTTCCCAGGACCTTGTCTTGCTCCACGGACCTTGCCTTGCTTCCCGGACCTCGCCACGAATTTACCACGGATCCTGTTCTTGCTCCTCGTTTCTTGTTGCCTTGAATTAAGCCTAGTGTTCCAAGAATCAAGTTTACTTCCTAGCCTTGCTTAAGTTTCATGGACTAAAGGACCTTGTCATCTCCCCTCACTTTGCTTGGCAAAGTGAGTGTTTCGGTTACTGGATTACAACTTTGGACCTTAATATTTCATATTGGACATTGTTTCTTTGGACTAATTTTGACCTTTCCTGAAAGGTCTACTTCTGGACTATTTTCTACACTTGTTTTTATTAACTTTATATACTCCTACAATAAAGATATTAGATAGATTCTGGCCTCTGTGTATGGTTATTGGTGCTCTGCAGCCTGGGTCCTGACAGGTGTTCACTAAGTGCATGGCGGTGGCGGCAGCACACCTTAGGCTCCTGGGAATCACGGTGTTCCCTTACATTGACGACTGACTTTTAGTCGCCCAGACTTGTGAATGTCTTCTCCAAGACATAAACAATATGTTATGCCTTCTTCAGGATCTGGGCCTTGTCGTAAATCAAGCCAAGTCCCACTTGCAACTGGCTCAACACATTCAGTTCATTGGAACCACCCTGGACTCCACGACCTCACGAGCCTACCTTCCAGAGCAGCGTTTCAAGGCCCTTCGGTCACTGCTGCTTCAAATCATCAGGAAGCGTTGGGTGCCGGCCAGCCATATTCAGTCAGTTCTCGGCCATATGACTTCCACGACATCAGTGACTCCACTCTCATGTCTTAGGCTGCAGCCACTCGTTATGGTTTCTGCACGTCTTTCACCCTCTTTGTCACAGGCCCCGCTGTGTCCTGCATGTGTTCGTCACTCCCTTAGATGGTGGTTGCACCACCCCAACGTCTGCAGCGGCATGTCATTTCAGCCACGGCAGCCAACAGTTCAGCTTACAACGGATGCATCGATGCAAGGCTGGGGCACACACATGGGGACCCTCACTGCCTACGGTCGCTGGTCCCAACAAGAAGCCACAAATCACATAAACTTCCTAGAGCTGTTGGCGGTCTTCAAGGCACTCAAGTCATTTGAGCTCTCTCTCCACGGTCAAGTCGTGCAGCTTCTGACAGACAACACGGCTGTGAGTTGGTATGTCAACAAACAGGGAGGCACCTGCTCCCATTCACTTCTTTCACTCACCTTACACATATGGGACTGGTGTGATCTCAGGAACATACATCTCACCACCATCTATATATCAAGAGAAGATAATACTCTGGCAGACCAGCTCAGCAGAAAACTGCCATCGACGCATTACTGGTCATTGTACCCCGACGAGATTGCCACTCTTTCACAGGTGGGGACAACCTGCAATAAATGTTTTTGCAGCACCACACAATGCAAAGTACAAACTTTATTGTGCAAGCATGCCTCGTAGTTCTCGCCAAGGCTGTCTGGGGGATGCTTTCCAATTAAGTTGGCATGGTCCTCTCCTTTACATGTTTTCTCCTATTCCCCTTCTCACAAGGGTCATGGCAAAGATAGACAAAGACGATGCAGATTGCATTCTCGTCACCCCATGGTGGCCTCACCATGGTTCGTACCTCTTCTGGCCCTGTCCACCAAGGACTTCATCTGCCTGCCCAGCAGGTTGGATCTCCTCTCATCCCACTCTGGCCAGATGCTGCATCCGGAACTGATCCGCCTCCGGCGTGGCGCATCAAGCGCCAGAGCTGTCCTCAGAAGTGATAGCTATTCTTAATGCGGCTCATTGTGACTCTACGAAAACATCTTATGCCGCCAAGTTGAAACAATTCACGGCCTTTGTTGCTGAGCTCAACGCAGATCCTTTGTCGGCCCCTATGCCTCTACTTTTGGATTTCTTGGCATCCCTTGCAGCGGCTGGATTGGCCTTGTCATCCATAAAGTGTTATCTGTCTGCCATATCGGCTTATCATAAAAGGGCAGGTCTGCCATCATGTTTTATGGATCCACTGGCAAAGCTGTTTTTAAAATGCTATAAGAACATTCGGCCGCAAATCAGACCTCCACCTCCAGCATGGCAGCTGGATCTTGTTCTCTCAACGTTGCAGAGACCGCCTTTCGAACCACTCCATTCAACCGACTTAGTTTACCTGTCATGGAAGACAGCATTTTTAGTTGCAGTTACGACAGCTCGCAGGGCCAGCAAGCTCTGTGCCCTCAGGGCAGACAAACCTTATATTGGATTCCATGCAGACAAAGTTGTCCTATGGACAGATATTGTTTTTCTCACAAAAGTTTCCACTTTGTTTCATACAAGGGCTATCCAGAAAGTACATGATGTTTTGGAATTTAAAAAGAACAAAGTATATGATATGCAGTTGAAAGCCACACTGAAATAGTACATTTCAACATAGTCCTCATTCAGATTTAGGCACTTATCACAGTGAGGAATGACTTTGGAAAGTTCATACCCTCAACACTTTCCCGCCGCTGCGACCTGCGTTATTGCAATGCTGAAACTCAGCCAGGCTGAACAATGAATGCAAAGGGAAGCAAGGAAAAACTCAGCTCTCGCTTCTTTAGCAAAGGGATCTGAAGACAGACAGCATTGAGGCTTCCTTTCCCTTCCTGCCAGCCGATCCTGGTTGCTTGCAAAACCTGGCCGATCCTGCCTGCTTCTCCTCGGGAGCTGCTCTCCTCCAGGTCGCTTTCCGGAGCTTGCTTGCTTCCCCTCCGAATTCACGCTGCCTCCCAACGGAGGAGAGGCCTCTCCGTTGGGTGGCAGCTTGGATCCAGAGGAGCTTGCAGCCCCTCCGAATCCACGCTGCCTCCCAATGGAGGAGAGTTGAGCGGGTGAAGGGGGAGGGCCGCAAAAGCCCTCCCCGTTCACGCACCCGCCCACCCGCCCATGCCTCGGCTCCTTAATTTACGCCAGGGGCTGGCAGCACCGGCGCTCGGTGTGTCGAAGGAGCCAGCCGTGCGTGTTGCTAGGTAGCTTGCTATCTACCTAGCAACACGCACGCCAGCGAGCAGGTGAACGGGGAGGGCCTTTGCGGCCCTCCCCGTTCACCCGCTTACCCGCTCAGATTGCATGGAGGCTTGGACGAGCAGGGTTCGGGTGAGCGGGGTTTTACTGTATCATTATATTTTGGTGCTAAATTCGTAAATACAGTAATTATAACATAACATTACTGCATATTGAACAACTTTTTCTGTCAAATTTGTTGTATAACATGATGTTTTGGTGCTTAATTTGTAAGATCATAATCTAATTTGATGTTTAATAGGCTTTTCCTTAATCCCTCCTTATTATCCAAGATATTCACTTATCCAACATTCTGCCGGCCCATTTATGTTGGATAAGTGAGACTCCACTGTACTAATCTGCAGCCAGGGGCAACCAGGCCTTAGCTCTATTTGTTTAAATGTTGCTGACACATAAGTGACTACTTTGACAGTGTAATCCTGCATGGCAGGTGCCTGGATTAGATGATCCTTGTGGTATCTTTCAGCTCTTTGATACAGTAGAGTCTCACTTATCCAACACTCGCTTATCCAATGTTCTGGATTATCCAACGCATTTTTGTAGTCAATGTTTTCAATACATTGTGATATTTTGGTGCTAAATTCGTAAATACAGTAATTACTACATAGCATTACTGCGCATTGAACTACCTTTTCTGTCAAATTTGTTGTATAACATGATGTTTTGGTGCTTCATTTGTAAAATCATAACCTAATTTGATGTTTAAGAGGCTTTTCCTTAATCCCTCCTTATTATCCAAGATATTCACTTATCCAATGTTCTGCCAGCCCGTTTAGCTTGGATAAGTGAGGCTCTACTGTACTATGATTCTAATCCAAGAAAAGTGAGTAGAAGCCAGAAGATAGGATGAGAGTTTTTGGAAAAACATTTGTTCTTTTGTAGCCTGCTGAACTTCAACTTGGTGGATTTGGCTAATGAACCTAAATCTGTTCACGACTGATTCTTAACATTTGGCAGAGTGAGGTAGCAAATTAAAGGAAGCAAACTTTTATTTATTTATTGATAATAGTAAGTATTACAACTCTTCTCCAACACCATGTTTCAAATGAGTTAAATTTCTGGGTTCAAAGTTTTACTGGGACATCAAAAAGGCTAGCTAGTGTGGTAATGCTCTTGACTCTGCCTCTGATGAATCAGGGGTGCTCATGTTTTATAATCAGAAGACCTTGTTTAGTGCATATGTGTGCATGTGTGTTGCTTTATGTAAATCGTCTTTCAGGTTTGGAGGGCTGAGGTCAGAGCTGCCAAACATGACAGACTGTTCAATGCTAGACACAGTGCAAAATGGTGATGTCCATCCACCTTGAAAATAGCCCACATCTTTTCCAAGAAAATTTCCTCCTCCAAATAGTTGCTTCCTGTTCCTTTCTAACTCCCATATTTTACAAAACATGGAGCAGTAATGAATTCGAATGATCATGTAGTAAGTGCTATTAAGCCATTTATATTTGTTCCAAAATACAGCAATCTAAGAATAACTTCCTGTCAGTTGCTTCCCTGAAATTCACAAACTCAACTCACAGAAGGGCTTAGGAGATTAATTTGGTCCTCCTCCTGTGTTCCCAAAGTGAACACCTCCCCTCACAGTGGTAATGTGGAGCATGTTATTCCTAAGTCTCAAATCTGCAGGCTGTGGTGTGCAAAGCTGCAGTGGAAACCAATAATTGTGTGGACCTGGACTTCAGACATTTCAGAAATCAGTGTGAAGCCCAGCAAGTGATAACATGTGTACCTGCTGATCTTCCAGCTGCCAGAAGGATATGATAGGTACTGTAGATACTGAAGTAGCTTAGCTTTGACTAGTGTATTAGAGGTTTAACTGATATTCTTGTGCTAATAGTATTTTGAATCTTCCCATGTACCCTGATGATGTAGCAGTTTTCTGAAAATGCCTTATTCATTGTGCTAAAACAAAATGGAAGCATATTTATTAGCTCTTACTCCTTCAATAAACATCTGTTTTCTGTTATTTCTTTTCATAATAAAATGGAAGATTTGAAAACACTAGAACATTTTCCTTGAATTGGCGATCACTCTGAGTTGTCTCATTTTAGCTCACTGTCTCCTTGGTTGGTTTTAGCTGTTATTATTGCTGTTGCTGTTCTAATTGTTTTATGCATCACTCAACATGTGGCAAATCAACTCAGCCTCCTAATATTATTACCTACTAACTCATGGCTTGTGGCAGTCTTTCAGATGTCCTCTGATTATAATATCATTGGAGCCTGAAGTTGAAGGCATTTCTGTATATGCCAATACCAGCATGTGCGGGTGAAAGACTCCTGGTAGTTAATATGCGAGTTACAAACATCTGATTTACAAAAGACTCATAGTTAAGAACAGGGGTGAGACAACAGGAAATGAGAGAAATCTATCCCTAGGAAGGGAAATTCACTCCAGGGGCCACTATAGATATTTCTAGAATCGGTTTTTAGACATTTTTAGAAAAATATGAAAAGTGGATGTTTTTATATATTTGTAGCATAAAGCATATGTAACAAGACAGTCAAGATCAAATAAGGTCATTGCAATAAAATAACATTCTATAGAATACAATATAGATTTTAGCCATGAACCCAAGACAACTATGCTGGGGCTATTGTACTTTGGACATATAATGAGGTCACATAAGTCACTAGAAATACTGCTATTGTTTGTTTTTACTTCTAGTTATTCATATTACCTCATATGTCCAAAATTCGAATAGCCTCCATTTGGTCATTTTGGCTTCACGCATGAAGAAACATCTGTATTTATATTTTGGACTTAACATGGCTTATATCAGCTAAACCTAACATAGTTAAAATTAGCAGCATACAATGTTACAAATAAATTAAGGTATCATAAAATTTGAAACTACTTCAAAGACATTCCAAATAATATTAAAAATATTTTGAACATATTATACAAACCCTACTTTCCCCTGATAAACCAATTTTTGCCTGCTCACAGAAATATAGTAAGGAGATAGTCCCCTGAAAAGAAAGCCAAAAGAAAACAAAAGTTGATAATGAGTAGCAAAATGGGAGGCAATAGGAAAGGAAAAAGACCACAATTGGATACATTCAAGCAAGAAAACCACAGTGCTGAGTTTGCAAGATCTTAACAAGACTATTAATAAAATGCTTTCTTGGAAGTTTCTCCTCATAGTGACACCGTAAATCGAAACCACAATTAACTGACAGCAATTAACAACAAGTAGATGTTGTGGAGAGTAAAGTCCACTCTTCCATTTTTGCCTTCAATTTAGTGAACTCTCTTCTGTCTGATGACTAAAGCTGTTTACATGTTGTGTTTTTTTAAAAAAGAAAAACATGTCCAGATATCATGCCATGTAGCATATTCAAAAAACAGTTTTCCCTAATAGAATGTTTGTCATGACTCGGCTGTAAAAGTGAGTTGGCTCCCTAACTAGTATTTGAAATGTTTGGCTTTTGCAACATCTGAATAATCAGCTGGAATGAAAACTGGGAAGTACTGCTGATAAAATGGCAGACATCAATCATTCCAGCTTTTAACACACTGCATGTCTGCTTCTTTCTTTTTTTTCAAAAAAAGAGGAAAAAATGAAAGGAAATTAGCATTTTGTTATGAGTGTCTGTCAATTTAGTGCTTAACAGTTGGTGGAAAAATGATTACCAGATGGGTGCCTTGAAGTTTTAAGAACAGGGAAGGCTGTTTGGGTATAATACTTTTGCCTTTCTCATAAGCATCTCTTTTGAAATATGCTACAATGGACTGTGAAAGCATATTGGAACAGCTGCAAATATGTCGGGCCCAAATATTTCTAGTTCTAGATTTGTGTTAAAGAACTCACCATTTCATCAAAATATTTCTCAATCTGATTTCTAAAGTTTCCTGGGTCAGCAATAGTTCTTAGGCCAGGCTGGGTTCAGCAAAGCAAACTGAAGTGGAATTGCTTCCCCCGGCCACACCAGAAAAGATTAGCAGAATGTCCCCTACCTTAACAGATCCAAACAGAAACAGAATGAGAACCCTGAGCCATAAACTAGTAGGTTCTAATATAGTTTGCCAGAGTTGTTGAATTAGTTCTGCAAAGTGTGTGTGCTAGGAAAATTCCCTTAAGTTAATGAGTTCAGTAGTGGTTTTGATTTCTAGGCATCATTAGGTTATGTTCAGCTCCTTTATGGTAAATAATTCCTCAGTTATTGCTCTATAAACCACCCTCTGTCTTGGTGTCAAAGGTAACAAAATATGGTATACCATGTGATTATCACCGTGCATATGTACTGTAATATGGCCCATCCTTCTTACAGCATTTTAAGGGTACGCAAGCTAAGAACAGCATAAAAAGCTGTTCTCTCTAGGAAGAAGAGCAACCATTGGTGTGCAATCTCTGAATTCAGTCTGTCAACCAATTAGACCTAAACTGTATGCTCTCTGGCCAACAAGACGGCAAGAAAATCACAGGTACATTGTCCAGAGCACTTCTCCAATCTACTAACCTTGCAACCTTTATTTAAAAAAAGACATAAGATTAGTTTAGCATGACTTTTTGTTGAAAACCCCATGTTGACTATTAGTAAGCACAGCATTTCCAGGTATGCCCAGGTTGTCTATTTAATGATCTGTTCCATAATCATCCTGATTTCAATGTCAACCTGACTGGTTGGTAGTTGCTTGGGTTTTCTTTCTTTGTCCTTTTTTGAAGAGGGGGGCAAGATTTGTCCTCTTCCAATCTATTGGGATCTTTCCTGTTCTTTCAAGAATTCTCAAAGGTTGTGGACAGTCATTCTGAGGACCCTTCCAGAGGGCCTAAATCCTGTGAGGAACTGGCATTTAAAATGTTATTTAGGTCACACAGCAGACCCAAGACCTGAAATTTTGCGTGGTGTGGTGGTGGTGGCGGCTACATTCCCTCCCATGCGAAAACAACATTGACACGGGGGGGGGGGGGTATGGCCACTGCCCCCTGCCCTCCCTCACCCCCTTTTCTACCATTAAACAGTACAATAGAACAAAGTTGCCATGTCTGGA